>NC_037539.1:4393992-4410829 GCF_001531365.2 Cynara cardunculus var. scolymus
AAATTTTATGATACTTTCAAATTTATATTTTATTAAAAAATAAAAAATTATCGTTTTTTAGTATCACATAAAATCATATTATAACATCGATAAAAACAGAATAAAATGAAACTTTAAAGTCAAGATGTATATCGTTACATTACACGAGTACCTTCTAATTATCAATAAAATAGATAACGAAAATCAAATGATGAAATTAATTAAATAAAATTGAAGTAAGGAAACGACGACGTATCATTTGAAACCCTAGAAGTAAGGCATGTTATAAATATGTTGAGCATACGACTGTTATATCTCGCAGCCGCACCTCTCCTCCTTTTCCATACGAACTCAAATCTCAGCGATTCTGTATGTGAAGATGGCACGACATAGCCCCTTGCAACTTGAAGCTCATAGTTGTGAGGAAAAATTCGAGATCCAAGGGTATTATTTGTGCTAAATCGAATTTAGTTTTTGGCAAAACATCTTCACCGTAGCCAATGATATGCTCTTCGATTCTGTTTTGCCAAAATCACAATTAATTCCCTCTCTTTTTGTTGTTAGATCTTGAAATTAGGAAGCAAATTCAAAATGATGAAAACTATACTCTGAATTTTTATTGTTGAATTCATTCTAATACCTTCAAAGTTCTCTGATTGTTTTGCTTCCCATTTTTGAATCCCAGTGACTTTCGATTAACTTGTTCCGTAGATTGTTGTCCGTTTGCTTCGAGGATCAACCATTCTTTTCAATATCTTTATTTTTTAATTTTGAACAATATATTGTTTTTGAAATCTGAATGGTTACGAGATTTGTTTAGGTTCATCCTTTGCAGGAACAATCGCAATTATTTTGTATCAATTGATTTGATTAATTATTGTTGATGATTCCTTTCTATGTGAGAAATACTCGAAACGTTGAAGTGATTATGTTCAAAATTTACATATATGTGTTAAGAAAGTTGTTTTATGGTAGCATTTGTGGGCACCTATTTTCATAATCTGATGTGAATCGTAGTGATCAGATTATACGAGCATGGTGCAAAATGGAAATGTTTTTTTTCTGGTTGATTGTTGTTTTGACTCGTCTATGTCAAATTGATGATTCTTGAAGAAAAGTATATTTTTCGACCTCAAATTTACCCATGAATCTGCTCTTTTTCTAATCTTTCTGTCATAGCTGCCGACTACCGATTCAACAAGCATTCTCAAAACTCAGTGATTCTGTAATAATGGCAAGACATAGTTCCTTGCAACTTGAAGCTCATAGTTGTAAAGGAAAAACTCGAGATCAACGTGTATTATATTATCTGTGTTAAATCGAATTTAGTTTTTGGGAAAACATCTTCGTATATTATGCTGTTCAATTCTGTTTTGTCAAAATCACAATTAATTCCCTCTTTTTGTTCCAGGATTTGATTAATTCTGATAGATGATTTCTTTTTATGTGAAGAATTTTCATCTTATTTTCTTCAAGAAAGTTGATGTTCTTCTGGTGTGACTCTTGGGGGGGTGTTTGGGATTTCATAACTTAATAAGTTTTTCGGTTGTAACCGGTAACAAGTATTTTTGAGTGTTTAGATAAACAACTTATATCGATGTCAAACTGGTAATAAGAAATATTTGAAGAAGTTAAATCATTCTAATTTATAGTAAGTTGATAAAGATTTTTATAGAAAAGATAATTTTTGAATAAAAAGATAGTTTGTTATAAAGTAGATTAAACTCTAGGAACTATATATATTTTGTTAAAAAATGTAATCTCTATATGGTTATATTTGTATAGCTTAATGTTAAACTTGGACTAAAACTCAAGACTGATGAGTAATTTTTTATGGTAATTAATTCGTGAATGATATAACTTGTTATGTTAATGTATGATAAGGTTATAATTTTTAAAGTTAATGATAAACGAGACTTCTCAATACAAATTAAACAACAATGGAGATATTTATGATCAATGATTCATTTATTATATGATCTAAATATTAATTCAAGATTATAAGATTGAAGTTATGTATTTATTAATAGAATAAATTGCATAAAAACGTAACTTACTTTTATATGAATATGATTCATTTAAATTTTTTATTTTGGTATACAAGATGTGATATTTTAAACCTTTTAAGTATCCATTTTTGTAAATTAAGGGATATTTGTCTTTTTATTACTTTTTAATTTTCTTTATAAAATAATATATTATATTATATTAATCTTTTATTTTATAATTGCCACTCGTACAAGTATTTCAAGCGTCAAAACATCAACTCTAATTTTTGTTTTATCATAACAGCCATCAACAGGGGTCCTCAAAAGTCTGATCAACCTGATTAACCCTATCAACCCAACTCAACGTGAAATAATCTAACTCGAAGCAACTCGATGTCTAATCGAGCTGTAAAATTGTCAAACCGTAGGTATCGAGTTGATATTGGGTTACTATTATTTGAATCCAATTCAACCCAACTCGATAAACTCGATATCCTTTTATTTATTCGATTTATTATGATTGTTGAATTTCTATTAATATATACATTAGACAATTACACTATCATGTATGTTTTTCATATACACATATTTTCAATCTATTCACATCTCTATATAACTCATTCATGCATAGGTTCGGTAACTGTGAACATATATATGTAAATTGAGAAAGTTAACTAAATGTGATATACGTAAGAAATATGGATATATTGTATCAAATGGTTGATGATGAAAAAGAAACTATGAGTAGACAAATAACATATTCAAGGTTAGAAGAATATTTTAATGTACCATAGTATCAATCCAACCAACCCGTACGGGTTGGGTTGCACTTTGGTTTGAGATGGGTTGGGTTAAAATTTTTCCAAACCGCAAGCATTGTATTGGGTTGTTCAAATATCTTCAACCCGATCAATCCAACCCATGAGCACCCCTAGCCACCACTCCTCACCTGCGGTGACCTCCGTCAACTCTAATTCAAGTGTTCCTTTTAAAACACCCCAATTTCTAGTAACCTTTTTCCAAATACCCATATATTTGAAAAGAACTCTCAAAGCAACATTATCATCATCAAATTAGCGGTTGTGTTCCCAAATTTAAATAAGTGTTTCTTTTATATAGAAATTGTTGTTTATAATATATTTCTAGATAAATATATACATTTTTATTTGGTAATTTTGATTTTAACAAAGATATGACAAAATTTGACATGTACTGATATTTGGTTTTTTAAAGCCGCAACTTCATTAAAATAACAGCTAAAACGAAGACATAGAAACAACTTTCTGCAAGATGCAGAACGCAAATTGTAAGAAACAACAAAAAGCACAACTTTGACCCTCGAGCTACCTAAAAAATTACCCTCATTGCAACACCAGTCAAGAGTAACTAAAATGTTTCAACACAATTAGATGAAGATACGAAACAAAATGAATATCTAAAGGCATATCACAATTTGGAGGTGGCTGACCAGAAAACACCACCTTGTTACGTGTAATCCAACTTACATACATGGCAGTCCACAAACCGGTTAATAGAAACTCTTTGAATAAGAAGATATTGAGGGATGATTCTCCATGGAAGATACATCCTAAACTGAATCCAAATTGAAGGAAGTTAAACAACAACTTTTGCCCATACGTCGGAGACTTGCTTAACGGACCAAACAAAGATCAACAGTTTCGACTTCATCCCCACATCAGGGACACAAAGGACGAGTGATGGTCAAACCAATACAACCCAACACAGAACAAACTACAATCCTGCATTGCCGTAGTCCCCACATGAATATGCAAACTTTTTTTGGGGACAAACTTGCCCTATTAAATTTCGAAAAAGAAAGGTTTTTTTTTTGTTAATTTTAGAATTTTACATTTTAATATTATAAAGATTAAAAATAAAAGAGTTTTTAATAATTTTGTATTTCAACAAAAAGTATGTAAATTTTATTGAAGTTGTGTACACACTAATATCAACTTATTTGATTATTTATTAGTTTTTTGAATTTATTATGTATCGATATCAAACTTTGTAATTTTAATTATATTTTATTTGAACATTTAAATGTTTGCAAATTTTACTTTGTGTAGTTAAAAAGTAAAAACTCTTAATTATCATGTATTAAATGAAAACTTAAAGTGTCACTCAAAATTTGAATAAAATAACAAGTTCTCGAGGTGGACTCAATTTTTTTGGATGGTGCCAAAAATTTGACTATAAAACAAGCTTATTGAAATATTTCATTGATCAGTTTGCTTTTTTTCCCGTGTTCAAGTCCAAGGTATAAATTTTTTATAAAAGACAAAAAAACGCCAAACTTTAAGTTGACACTAGTGGGACTCGAAACCGATGTTTTCGTATAAACTAAGCTACATTTACCAACGGGTTGGGATATTTGCATCCCTACATATATGTTAAAGACACTTATCCCTCTCTACTATTCATTATTACTCAATGAACGTATCATCATCTAACTTTATTAATTTGCACTTTAATTATTTTTATTATTTTATGTTCGATTAATATATAATATAAATAAAAATTATAATTAATATAGATTAATAATAATTATTATTATTAATTAATTAAAAAAACAAAACAAAAAAGTAAAAGAGAAAGAAGCACAAAAGAGAGAGAAGTAAAATGATGTCATTTTTCAAACTTTTATTTATTTAATATTATTTATCAGATCTTTTTGAACTTTTTAATAAATAGAAGGTGCAAAGATATTTACGTTTGACCATGGCTGCAATGAAAATTATATGCTAAAAAAACAACATGAAATGTTAATTCATCAAATATAGATTTAAATTTTCACGACACATTTCATATTAGAGTATATGAAAATTAATCCAAGGACAAAAAACGACAAAATATTAGATTGAAGTTCTTAAATTCATTTCTTTAAGAAAAGTTATCAGCACAAAAATACATAAACAACCTTACCAAAAAAGTCAATTAAACTGACATTGCATCATTGTCCAAAATAACCCTTCATTAAATTTGATCTTGAAGCAAAAGCTTGTGGCCAATCTTGTATGAAGCATAAGAATACTCCACTTGGTTTTCATTTAGCACTCTTGCCTCCCAATTGCTCATGCAAACATGCTTTGGCTTCTTCATGTAAACCCCCACCACCTCCGTTGCAAGATCCTTCAAACCCGGCCGACGAAACCTTCCCGGCCACATGGTCTATGCCACCTCCCGAATATCTGCACTTTTAGAACAATTCAACCCGTATTCGTTCTTAAGCTTCAAAATATCCTCATCCACTTCAATTCCCACAAAAGTAAACTTGGGGTCAAGGAGAAACATTTTCTAGGATTCTGGGATTTCGTCCATGTAGAAGAGTTGAAGGATTAGGCACTTGGTGTCGATGCAGAGTTGAAGGGTGGCAGATTTATTGCTCATGGATCGGATTAGGTGGGGCCGCCATTCGACGTCCAAGCCCACCACCACCGTTGGGTGGTCGGCGTGGAGCGTAAGGAGTTCGTCCATCCATTCATCAGTGATGGCCGCTTTGTTGGTGACGGTTGTCTCGATTGTTTTGCCGTCGTAGTTAACATGATCTTGGAGGATGTTGAGTCGTAGGTTATGGTTGGGTTGGTGCTGCGGAAAGCCATGGGGAAGGAAGGCAATTTAGCAGATTCAATTGAGTGTAGAAGGCAAGTCATATTATAGCCATCTTGTAACTCACATGCATGACCTTTGGACTTCATGATCATGAATCCTTTTAGTTTATAAAGTTTTAGACCATTTGAATTCCAATGGAATATGAAGAATGAATTGGAACGGTAAATTTTGTGTAATTAAATTTCATTCCTGTTTGGTTTGCGTATGAAATGAAATTGAATTCTATAAGAAAAATATAATATATTATTTTTTCTTTTGCTTTCTGAAAATGGTCAATTACCACCATGTCTGAGATTTGAAAATGTAACTTAGCATCTCCCATATATATTTTTTTAAAGGGTAAAATGTTACAAAATAATAATATAAATTTATTTATTATAGCATTGTACTTCCAGATTTTTTTATTAAAACAATTTACTTTCAATCTATTTTTTATTAGAATATTAAACTTTGAAAAATTTACTCATTGTAGCATTAGTTAACCTTTTGATTTAAATTTACTCATTATATTAGGTTTTTATGCCACCTCATTGTCCATAGGTTGTCCACATGTACTATCGTAATGTGAATTTCTTATTACAACATTGTACTTTCAAAATTATTATATTATAACATCTACTAGTTCTTATTAAACAGTGTACTTTTAATTTTAATATTTAGATATTTTACATGTTATTTAATAAATATAAAATTCTAAATTATTAATTAATATACCAATATTAATAAAAGTAGTAGAAGACAAATTATCTCGCTAATATTTTTAAAACAATATGTGTTTTTTGAAAATAGGAAAAAAATGTTCCTTCTTTACCAAAAAAATATTATCTTTTAAAGAATCTATTATATTTGTTAAAAAAAATTTACTTGACGTATAAATATATTAAATTAATTAGATTTTTTAAATTATTTATTAATATAACAATATTAAAAAATTGTAGAACACAATTTATTTCATTAACATTTTAGAAAGAACTTTAAATGACATGTATTTTTTTGTACAACATAAAAAAAGAAGTGTTACTTTTTTTACAAACAAAATGTATCTCGAAAATAATATAGCATATTTATCTAAGAAATATTCTACTATAGATTATTTAATTTGGATGCAACTTAAAAGAAAAAGTCAAAAAAAATGAATGTTTTTCTTAAATCATAACAATGAAAAATGAAAATCACTAATAATAATTTGAAATAGATTTTTATTTTTACTTTAATTAAGTCATCAAAATGAAGTGTCATCCACATCATTTCATTACTGTCACACAAGCAAAAAAAAGTCAATGGGTTAATCGGTTTAAAAAGTTACATGTTATAAATTGTTATAATGGATAAAATTTTTAAAGTGCGAGGTCTTAATAAAAAATCATTTGAAATTATGTTACTGTAATAAAGAAAAACAAAACTAGAATGCTATCATAAAAAAATTTATGAAAATAAGTTTTTATTTCATGCATTTAACTCTTTTTTTAAATGATGAAATTAGTATAATATTTTTGTTCCAACCGATATTACTATGAGAAATAATTTTACATTATATTTTTATTAATAAAAAACTTTAAAACTAAATATTTTAAGATACTGTAAAGGATTTCACTGTTAAACAAGCACATTCAGTTAAGAATTATGTCGAGTTAATGGTCGTTTACCAAANATATTTTAAAAAAATATATTTAAATAATATAGTGGATGCATAATTTCTAAAATAAAGATGTTGAATTTATACTTTTTTAAGATTTTGTATCTAAAACAAATTTTAGAGATCAATGTCTTATAAATATTCTTAGATTAGGAGGAAAGAGGAAAGTATTTGAATATGTTGAAGCTACACACTTCATTACATTTTCCAAACTAACAGAGAATGACATGTCATTTAAAAAAGGAAACAGTTATGTTGATTTTTCTTAAAAATTATTATTAAAAAACGATTCTATTAGTTTTAATTACGATTTCATAGGGAGAAAATGGTTATGACTAAAATCATGAATATAATTATCTCTCTTATTTGATTTCACCATTTTAATTGTATATAATATTCCAATTGAATATTTGATGGTCCACACACACATTAGAGAGAGGAATTTCTTTTTTCAAGAAATAAATCCGGTTCTTCAAACATATGTTAGTGGATCCCATCGCAATATTTAACATAAATATGAAGTAAACAACCTTAAGTTACCCAACACGCTTCTTTCCAATTAATCCAACCATTTAGCAACGGTTAATATGTATATAATGAGATAATCTTGATGTTTCCATATTAAATAAAATAAACAAAACCTGAATATATATATATATATATATATATATACATATGGAATGTATTTGAACTAAAACAAATGATGAGAAGTATATCTTGAAGATTGATTTAATGAAGCCAATGTAGAGTTGTGCACTTTCATTGTAATCGATTCCAGTTGTAGCAATTAGATTTGGAAACTTGGAGATTGTTATCTCTTCTTTCTAATATTTCTTGCGCTAATTCATCCTCATCATATACATACTCTCTCTCTCTCTCTCTTATATCTTATATATATATACCCACAATTACAAACACCTCCCCATCAATCATCATCCACCATATCAAAACTAATTTCTTCTTCACTTTCAGTCTCTGTTCTTCATTCATGAAACCAAACCAGTCAAGCATGGATGATCAGAATGAGGATCCTCTTGAACTCAAGTTGATGCTGCAAGTTCAACCTCCAAAGACTCCTCTTGCTGTTAAGGCCACCGGCAGATATGTGATGACCGAAGAGGACAAATACTATCTGCAAAAGATTAATGAATTGGTGCAACACAAGATGCAACTCTTTGCTCGTCAGGACCAGGCCTCATCGTCTCATCATCACCAACTCACCAACAAACCTGTGAAAAAGCGTCCACTTTCGTCCATAGATGAGAACAAGAAGAGGATGAAGATTCAAGATAAAAAGATGCATGTCCGTTCCCCGGCCATTCGCAACAACACAACAGAGCGTCTGAAAGGGTTCATCACCGGAGAGATGAAAGGTTCCTACTTGAAACTGGTGATCCAGAAAATCTTGTATGCCACCGATCTTGCAAAAAACCAAAACAGGTTAAGCATGCCGATGAACCAACTGGAGACACTTGACTTCTTGACAACCGATGAGAAACAATTGCTGGATAGATATGGTGAGTTTAAGGTACCACTGCTGGGGCCGACRCTGCAAATGCACACGAACCCGATGACGTTGAGGATGTGGCACTTGAAAACCACGAGCAATTACGTTCTGAAGACCAACTGGAATGAGTTCGTGGAGAAGAACAAGGAGTATCTGACARTAAACACCATGGTACAGGTGTGGTCGTTTCGTAGAGAGGAGAAGCTGTGTTTTGCCATTGCATGCGTGTAATCAATAACTCTTAAATATGATGAAGGAGTAGTGTAAGGTATATGTATGGGGTTGTTTTAAAGATTCTGTTTTGATTTGATTGCTATGGTTTCAAGCGGCTCATGATTTGATTTAAGTGTGTTGCATAAATATATATTAGTATTAGTATTAGTATATACACATCAGTGGAATCCAACATCTACTGTTTSTTGAGGAAAATTTTATGGGGACTTCCCCTTTGATTGATGATCCAGAAACCATGCTCTTGTGTGTATGCATAGGGTGTTTTGGTATCATACATATAATGTGTTTTAATTTAAGTGAAACCCTATGGAAGATCTTGCCACCAAGAAGGTTCTAGATGTCTTGCACACGTGCTTCCATTCTTTGCACCATGATTACTAGACCCAAACACTCTTGGTCGTTTTAATTCATAACGATTTGATTATTAGAATCATATCATACATGAAAGATTTACCAATTAATTTATGTCATATATATATATATATATGAAAGCACGATGAAACTAGTTCACTAAAGGCTACCAGGTGGATCATCAACTAAAAGTATGGATTAACATTTTAAGATAAAAACATTCTAATAAGTAATAACAAACAAGATGAAACTACATAAACACATAAGACTCAAAAAGCCCAGGGCTAAAAATCCAACTGGGCCAAAGTTTTTTCAACAGCCCGGTTTGAAAACGTTCGATCAAACCTATTTGTTAATGTTAAACTTGGACTAAAATTGTAGACTAATAGTAATTTTTGAAGGTAATTAATTCGTGAATGATATAAACTTGTTATGTTAATGTAAAAAAAAAACCTACTTTGGTGTTAATTCATATTTTAGATAGCGCAGTTTTAAAACCTTTATTTTATTACATGTGATATCTTAACATTTAATTGCTTATTTCTTTAAATTAAGGGCATTTTTGTCTTTTTATTAGTTTTTAATTTTTTATAAAAATAGTATTATTTTATATTAATTATTTATTGTATAATTGCCTACAGCATTGGTACAAGTATTTCAAGCGTGAAAACATCAACTCTTAACTTTTGTTTCTTCACAACAGCCGCCACTCCTCACGGGGGTGACCTCAGTCAACTCTAATTCAAGTGTTCACTTTTAAAACACTCTTGTTTCAACCCTTTTTTTTTCAAATGGTTAAATTGCAAGAAAAAGTAAAATGTTTTAACCTTACTTCTAATTTAAATAATATATTTCAAAACTTTTATTTCATTAACTAAGATGTAAAATTTTAAACATTTAGGTACTCGGGTAACTGATTGAAGACTAATTTTATATTAAAGAAAATTTGTATCACTAACCATGTCAACAAATAATACTGAGTTGAATATCACATTATTCGTCATATCAGCATGATAACCGATTAATGATTCAACTTGTTGTCTGGATGCTTAAATGTTTAAAATTTTATATCTTAGGTACCAAAATGAAAGTTTTGAAAATATATTATCCAAAATAAGAATAAAGTTAAATTACGTTTTTTATGCAATTTGCACTTTCCAAATACCCCTGTATTTGAGAAGAACTCTCAACGGCAACATTATCATCATCAAGTTAGCAGTTATTCCCAAATTTAAATTAGTGTTGCTTTTATATAGAAATTGTTATTTACAATATACTTCTAGATAGATGTATACATTTTTATATGGCAACTCTGATTTTAACAGAGATATGACAAATTTCGACATGTATTGAATTTTGGTTTTTTAAAGCCACAACTTCATAAAACAAAAAAAAAAAAAAAGGTTTAATAGCGGGGACCTCATGGCCCCGTGGTCCACATTTGTGAACCCTACCTGCCCTACCTCTATAGGCAAGCACCGGAAAAGACATCATGTCCTCCCTTGGAATTGAACCCGGGTGGGCAATCAACCCAGGGCAAGCTAAAACAAAAGCTAAAAGGAAAACATAGAAACAACTTTATGCAAGATGCATAAAGCAAATCATAAAGAAACAACAAAACACACAACTTCGACCCTCGAGCTACCTAAAAAAATTACCCTCCTGGGTTGCAACACCAATTTGGTCAAGAGTAACTAAAATGTTTAACACAATTAGTTAATCAAAGATATGAAAGAAATTGAATATCTAAAGTCATATCATAGTTTGGAGAGGTGGTCAACCAGAAAACACCACCTTGTTACGTGAAGTCCAACTTACATACATGGCAATCCACAAAACGCTTAACAGAAACTCTTTGAAGAAGAAGATATCGAGGGATGATCCTACATAAAAAAAATACATCTGAAACCGAGTCCAAATTGAAGGAAGCTAAATGCCACCACCTCAACAACTTTGCCCATACGTCGAAGACCTGGTTACAATGGACCAAACAAAGATCAACAGTTTCGACTTCATCCCCACATCAGGGACACAAAGGAAGAGTGAAGTTCAAAACCAAGACGATCCAACACCGAACGGATTGCAATCCTGTCTTGCCTTATTCGCCACATGAATATGCACTATTAAATTTCGAAAAATAAAATAAATTAAAAAAGAAAGAGGCTCTTTTTGTTGTTTTGTAGAATTTTACTTCTAATATGATAAAGATTAAAAACAAAATAGAGATTTTAATAATTTTGTATTTCAACAAATTCAATAAAAAGTATGTAAATTTTATTGGTTCAACATATAGGAAGTTATGTACAGTATAAACTTATTTGATTATTTATTAATTTTTGAATTTATTATGCATAAATATTAAACTTTGTAATTTTAAATATATTTTATTAGAATATTTAAATGTTTGCAAATTTTACTTTTTGTAGTTAAAGGGTAAAAACTCTTGATTATATATCACGTGTTAAATGAAAACTTAAGCTAGTGGGACTCGAAACCGAGGTTTTCGTACAAACTAATACATTTACCAACAGGTGGGATATTTGCATCTCTACCTATATGTTAAAGACACTCATCCCTGCCTACTATTCATTATAACTTAATGATTATATCATCATCCAACTTTATTTGTATTTTAATTATTTTTATTATTGATAATATTTTTTTTCATTTAATCAAACTCTTATTACTATTATTATTATTGCAAAAATGGAATATTTTTTTTTGTATTAATATATAAGATAAGAAAAAAACATATTGTTTTTTAAATAAGAATACAAATATAAAAATAATAATAAAAGTAAATTATTTTATTTTATATCCCTAAATTTCTTTTAATTTAAAATTTTCAATATTAACATCACTTTATATTAATTATAATATAATAGCACTTTTTTATATATATTTTTATTACAATAATATTGTTTTTTATAAATAAAACATAATAATTTATATTTGAATTTTTAATAAAAAACGATAAGTTATTGCTTGAATTTTAAATATTGCTGAAAAGTTTATATATTATTTTCATTATTTCTAAATTTTAACTAATTCGTTATTTTTAAGTTTTAAAATTGAAAAAAGATGATTTATCATTTTCTAAAAATTGTGGAAGGATTAATGATATATCCTAAGAAAATGTAGATAAAATGAGAACAAAGACTAGTATATGAGTTTATAAAGTTTTTATTTGACTTTTATAGACAAACGATACAACTATATACATATAATTAAGATTTATAAAATTACAAAATAAATAATATATTTTTCTTAGAAATAACAAGGCATATTGTTTTTATAGTTAATTGATTTAAGTTTGACTATGGTTGCAATGAAAATCATCCATGCTAAAAAAATCAACATGAAGTGTCATAATTCATCAAATATAGATTTAAATTTTCATACGACACATTTCATATTAGAGTATATGAAATATAATCCAAGCACACAAAACGACAAAATATTAGATTTAAGTTTTCAAATTCATTTCTTTAGAAAACATACGAAGTTTTGAACAAAACAATACATAAGCAACCTTACCAAAAAAGTCAATTAAACTAAGATTGCATCGTTGTCCAGAACAACCCTTCATTAAATTTGATCTTGAAGCAAAAGCTTGTGACCAATCTTGTATGAAGCATAAGCATCAATACATGCATACTCCACTTGGTTTTCATTAAGCACTCTTGCCTCCCAATTGCTCATGCAAACATGCTTTGGCTTCTTCATGTAAAGCCCCACCACCTCCGTCGCAAGATCCTTCAAACCCTTCCCGGCCACATGGTCTTTGCCACCTCCCGAATATCTGCACTTTTAGAACAATCCAACCCGTATTCGTTCTTAAGCTTCAAAATGTCCTCATCCACTTCAATTCCCACAAAAGTAAACTTGGGGTTTAGGAGAAACATTTTCAGGGATTCTGGGATTTCGTCCATATAGAAGAGCTGAAGGATTAGGCACTTGGTGTCGATGCAGAGTTGAAGGGTGGCGGATTTATTGCTCATGGATCGGATTTGGTGGGGCCGCCATTAATTCGACGTCCAAGCCCACCACCACCATTGGTTGGTCGGCGTGGAGCGAAAGGAGTTCGTCCACCCATTCATCAGCGATGGCAGCTTTGGTGGTGACGGTTGTCTCGATTGTTTTGGCGTCGTAGTTAACATGATACTTGGAGGATGTTGAGTCGTAGGTTATGGTTGGGTTGGTGTTGCGGAAAGCCATGGGGAAGGAAGGCAATTTAGCAGATTGAATTGAGTGTAGAAGGCAAGTCATATTATAGTCATCTTGTAACTCACATGCATGACCTTTGGACTTCATGATGAATCCTTTTGGTTAATAAAGTTTTAGCCCTTTGAATTCCAATGGAATATGAATGAATTGGAACGGTAAATTTTGTGTAATTAAGTTTCATTCCTGTTTGGTTTGCGTATGAAATGAAATTGAATTCTATAGATTGCATCAATTCCATCACAATTTAATTTCATGCCTACCAATTTAAAAATGTACTCTAAATCTTATCTTTTTATATGATATTTTTTTTTCCTATAATATATTATGATGTTAATAAGTTCAAGTCACTTCTTTTAACTATAAGAAAAATATAATATATTATTAAAAAAACACCCTTTTTCTTTTAGTTTCTGAAAATGGTCAACTAACCACCATGTATGAGATTTGAAATCGTAACTTAGCATCTCCAACGTATATTTTTTTACTATAAAATAATAATTTACTTTCATAAATTTTTTTATAATAGCGTTGTATTTGTAGTTTTTTTTATTACAATAATGTATTTTCAAACAATTTTTTATTAGAATATTTAACTTTGAAAAATTTACCCATTATAATATTAGGTAACTTTTTGATTTAAATTTACCTATTATAACATTAGGTAACCTTTTGATTTAAATTTACCTATTATATCAGGTTTTTATGCCACCTCATTGTCCATATAGGTTGTCCACATGTACTATAGTAATGTGAATTTCTTATTACAACATTGTACTTTCAAAATTATTTTATTATAACATCTATTAGTTCTTATTAAAGAATATACTTTTAATTTTAATATTTAGATATTTTACATATTATTTAATAAATATAAAGTTCTAAATTAGTAGAAGACAACTTATCTCGCTAATATTTTTTTTTTTAAATGTGTTTTTTGAAAATAGAAAAAAAATCATTTTTTTTACCAAAAAACATTATTTTTTTAAAGAATCTATTATATTTGTTTACAAAAATTTACTTAATGTATAAATATATTAAAGTAATTAGATTTTTTAAATTATTTATAAAAATAATATATAATATTAAAATTTGTAGAACACAATTTATTTCATTAACATTTTAGAGAGAACTTTAAATGATATGTATTTTTTTGAACGACATAAAAAGAAGTATTATCTTTTTTACAGACAAAATATATCTCGAAAATAATGTAGCATATTTACCTAAGAAATATTTTACTATAGAATATTTAATTTGGATGCAACTTAATAGAAAAAGTCAAATAAAATATTTTTTTTAAATCATAGCAATGAAAAATGAAAATCACTAATAATAATTTGAAATAGGTTTTTATTTTTATTTTAATTAAGTCATTAAAATAAAGTGTCATCTACATCATCTCATTAACGTTACACACGCAAAAAAAAAAAAGAGATTCCCCGGTTTATAACAGGTTACCTATTGCTATAAGATTTTGTATCTAAAAGAAATTTTAGAGATCAATCTCTTATAAATATTCTTAGATGAGGAGGAAAGAGGAAAGTATTTGAATATGTTGAAGCTACATACTTCATTACATTTTCCAAACTAATAGAGAATGATATGTCATTTAAAAAAGGAAACAGTTAAGTTATGTTGATTATTCTTAAAAAATTATTATTAAAAAAACGATTCTATTAATTAGTTTTACGATTTCATAGGGAGAAAATGGTTATGACTAAAATCATGAATATAAAATGCATATAATATTAAATAATATTCGAATTGAATATTTGATGGTCCACAAGAATTTCTTTTTTCAAGAAATAAATCCGGTTCTTCAAACTCAAACATATGTTAGTGGGTCCCATCGCAATATTTAACATAAATACAATGTAAATAACCTTAATTTACCCGACACACTTCTTAATTTCCAATCCAACGATTTAGCAACGGTTATAACATAATCTCTCTCTATATATATATAAAATGAGATAATCTTGATGTTTCCATATTAAATAAAATAAACAAAAAATGAATATATACATATGTAAATGATATATATGGAATGTATTTGAACTAAAACAAATGATGAGAAGTATATCTTGAAGATTGAATTAATGAATTCAATGTAGAGTTGTGCATTTTCCAAAAATGATTGTAATCGATTACAATTGTAGCAATTAGATATGGAAACATGGAGATTATCTCTTGTTTATAATATGGACGAAACTATTTCTTGCTCTAATTGATCTTCATCATATGCAGTATATAATAATATATGATGAGGATCAATTAACGCAAGAAATAGTTTCGTCCATATTATAAACAAGAGATAATCTCCATGTTTCGTAATCTAATTGTTACAACTGCCACAACTCTACATTGGCATTTTCCTTAATAGATATAATCATTAAACTATAAATTAACTAATACAAATCATTAAACTATAAGTTATATTTGCAATCTTATTAAAAATTAACTAATACAAATCATCAATTAAGATCTTAATAGATATAATTATTAAACTATGAGTTATGCTTGTTGGGTTTATTTAAGTATAATGAAAATTTTATGGATTGTATGATATGGAATGTATTTGAATTAAAAAAGGTATGGATAATGAATTTCAACAAATCGTAAATATATCATATCTCAAGATTGATTTAATGAACACAATATAGAGATCATCTCTTGTTTATAATCAGGAAACTATTTCTTGCCCTAATTAATCCTCATCATATATTATATATACACGCAAACACCACTCCATCAATCATCACCCACCATATCATATCAAAACTAATTTCTTCTTCACTTTCAATCTCTGTTCTTCATTCATGAAATCAAACCCATCAAGCATGGAGGATCAGAATGAGGATCCTCTTGAACTCAAGTTGATGCTGCAAGTTCAACCTCCAACTCCAAAGACTACTATTGGTGTTAAGGCCACCGGCAGATATGTGATGACCGAAGAGGACAAATACTATCTGCAAAAGATTAATGAATTGATACAACACAAGATGCAACTCTTTGCTCGTCAGGACCAGGCCTCATCGTCTCATCATCACCAACTCACCAAGAAACCTGTGAAAAAGCGTCCACTTTCGTCCATAGATGAGAACAAGAAGAAGAGGATGAAGATTCAAGATAAAAAGATGCATGTCCGTTCCCCGGCCATTAGCAACAACACAACAGAGCGTCTGAAAGGGTTCATCACCGGAGAGATGAAAGGTTCCGACTTGAAACTGGTGATCCAGAAAATCTTGTATGCCACCGATCTTGCAAAAAACCAAAACAGGTTAA
>NC_037539.1:4412924-4426811 GCF_001531365.2 Cynara cardunculus var. scolymus
TATATATATATATATATATATATATATATATATATATATATATATATATATATATATATATATGAAAGCATGATGAAACTAGTTCGTAAAAGGCTCAAAAAGCCCTGGGCTAAAAGTCCAACCGGGCCAAAGTTTTCTCAAAAGCCCGATTTGATAACGTTTGATCAAGCCTATTTGTAGGACTGAAAAAAGCCCAAACATTGTTTCTCTCTGTCTAATTTGACGACAACAGCACATCCCTGAATGGAAAAATATATGATGATTCCGTCAAATTAATGGACCTTTTTTTCTGGTAATATTTCCATAATTTCTTAACATGAGAAGCTTGATTACGAAGTCGTATAAGAAATTAGAAAACTATAATTTTTTTAAAATAGAGATTAAAAGTCAAAATCTTTAAAAATAATTTGAAGAAACATATATAAAATCTAATATGATGTGATAATTTTGTTCTTTATGAATAACATGTTATATAAGAGTGCCGCATATGATGGCTTAGAGATGTCACGGAACACCGGAAGGGACCTCCTACTGTAACTGCAAGTGTAATCCTTCTTGTACTATGTTGCTTGATACTGGAAACTGTGCTTTACACGCTTATCGTTGGTGGATCTCCGTTTTGTGCCAAATTATACACATTGTAAATTTCCATTCTTTTTTACCTTTTGAAAAAGTGAAGTAGAAGGCCATTTCCCCACTGTCATGTATGTGAAGTCAAAGTAACGTGTTAGATTGACACTTGGAGCATATTTTTCATAGATTAATGGCTGCATTTGGTTACTTGAGATGCTTATGGAAATTATGATAATTTATTTATTATGATTTGAATATTTATAAAAAATGTTAAAATTCATTAGTTATAGTCAATACTTTATATTATAAAACAATCAAAACTTTTATGAAATCACATATATTCATCAAATTAAATGAACGGTTAAGATTGTTTTGTATTAGTTGTACAAATGTAAAAGGTTACATAATAACTCCCCCTTTTACTTTTATACTATACCATACTCGGGAGCCATGAATTTTAACAATTTTAAAGTTTCACTAATTTTATTAGAGAAGATTTAACAATGATATAATACTTTCATGTAATAGATACTTTTGTGATTTTCTTAGTCGACATCTTTTTCTTGTTGATTAATTATTTACTAGATTTTTGTAATCAAGTGTATTGGATATTTCAATCAATCTTTCAAAACATCACTCGATAAACAGAAGAGCGCTACACCTTCCACATCGAGTGTCCTAGACCGATGATCGAGAATTCGATACCTGCATTTGAAAAAATAAAGTTACCGCAACCGAATAACTTTCTCAGTGCTAATCCCAAAAAGGGTCATTATGAATAAGAACAAATCGGTCCAAAATTTCTACCACTCTCCTCTAATCATCTTTCTGTGAAATTGGATGCACCATAAACACAAATTGCATGCCTAAAATCAAGTACTCCAGGGATCGGTTTCCGCCCTCACTTCCGATGGCTCCACCACTTCTGTCTCAGTGCCTTCAGATGTTGAGTCTGAAGTTGATTCTGTTGTTGAATCAGCAGCAGCGGCAGCTTCATCTTCCTCGACTCTTCCCCATCTTCCGCCAAGGGCAACCGCCATCATCTCATAAATCTTGCCTCCCAACTCAGCTGGACTATCAGGCTAATCAAACATTCCAATAACAAACTCAAAATACATACATACATAAGATCACGAATACAATAATCTTTTTTTATGATAGAAGAAGCTTACAGTGAAACCACTCGAGATCAAAGCTGTTTCATATAAGAGTTCCACAGCTCTCCTAGCCTCGTTGTTTTCTGGTTCGTTTTTGCATGCAGCCTGCAACATTCATACCATTTATATCCAATTAGTTGTTGTAAAACCAAATTTATAAACATCGTCACCGTATCCCAATTAAGGGTTCTTACACTTAAGTCCTTGATGATAGGGTGGTCAGGGTTGACTTCCATTATTCTTCTTCCCCTCATGAATTCCAAGGTTGAGGTGTCTCCAAGAGTCTGAGCTCTCATCAACCTGCAAAAATTAATTGCGCATATCAAGCATAACATCCAAGTATAAAAAAGATGCACAAATTCACAACGGTAACACTGACCGTTCCATATTAGCAGACCATCCAAACTTGCCCGACACAAGAACACATGGGGAAGAGCTCAAACGGTTTGAAACTTGTACTTTGGAAACTTTGTCACCAAGCTGTTGCTTCATCCAGTCACAAAGGAGGATATATTCTTGCTTATTTTCTCGCTCTTTAACCTCATCGGTATCACCTACAACATTAACCTTCCTTTTGATTAGAAGATGAAAAACGAGCTATTCAAGAAAAAAAGGTGCACAAATGGTTCACTACCGAACTTACCAAGCTCAAGATCTTCCTTGCTCACATCAACAAATTTCTTCTCTTTATATGTCTGAAGATTCTGAATGGCCACTTCATCAATAGGCTCGACTAAATATAGTACCTGCGGATTAGATGTCCACAAGTGGGTTAAGATACAATTCAATAGAAAAAAAACACCAAAATCAGAATCCAATTTCACAGGAATGCATACTTCAATATCCTTCTGCACCAATTTCTCCAAGAAAGGAGCAGACTTGGCACTTTTCAAGCTGTCTGTTGCAATATAATAGATGGCATTTTGCTTCTCATCCATGTTGTCAATATACTCATCTAAGCTTATTAGCTCGTCCTCGCTCTTAGATGAGAAAAAACGCAGCAGTGGGGTTATTCGTTTATGATTTCCAGTGTCCTCGATGCATCCCAACTTCACAAACTTGCCAAAATTTTCCCAAAATTTTCGGTAATCCTGAAATACAATGGTTCATTCTGAGTTAACAAGTACACCTTAAACAAAACAAAATAGAAAACAACTGTGCCATGGAATCGTTCTTAACCTCCTTGTTCTCACTATCAGCAAGTTCTTGTATCATGTCAAAAGTTTTCCTAACAAGCCTCTTTCGCATTATTCTCACCTGGAGTACAAAAAACCAAAGGCAAATATGTCATCTTGGCAGATCATAAGATTGAGATGGGCGTGTATTATAGTTCATTTGATCAGGTGAAGATGGGTTTCTAACATACAATTCGACTTTCTTGAAGAATCTCTCGTGAAACATTGAGAGGAAGATCATTTGAATCCACCACACCCTTTACGAAGCTCAAGTATCTGGGGAACTGCATACCAAGAATCAGTTTAGGTAATTTCCTACAATTATGTCCCTTGACGGTTTTCATGTGTTAAAAATGGCAAGATACTTACCAGCTCACCGTCAAAATCATCTGAAATGAACACCCGCTTCACATACAGACGTATATTCTTTGTTTTGGGATTTACTACATCTTCATTGTTCATCGGTGCCATTCCAGGGATGTAGATTACACTTCTAAACTCCACTTCACCCTGCAAAAGTTGTAACAAGCAACTCATAAGAGATTTCATCATATGCAATCCATAAGATAATAGAAAAGAAAAGAAAATACCTCAGTGGTAAAGTGTGTGCAAGCAATAGGATCTAGAAACTCGTTGAATGTCTTCTTGTAAAACTCGTTGTATTGATCCTTTTCAACTTCCTTGGGATTCCTCATCTACATTTAAATCACATAAATTACTGACTTGAAAGCAAACCAGTGGCTGAAAACCTTTAAGAAATTCAATCTTTGAAGTATTTCAACTTACCCATATAGGTTTTGTCTCGTTGGCCAGTTCCCAATCCCAATATTTTTCGGTTTTAGTCTTCTTCTTCTTATTCTCACCCTAGAAATCAGCAGAATCACCCAACAGCCATTAGTTTTTAGAAATAAAACCTACTAAAGCAATAAGCTAATTCAAGATTCCATTTGTGCTTACCTCCGGTGGTGTTTCTTCTCCCTCCTTTGGTTCTTCTTCCTCCTCTACCTGAAAGAAAAGTCAAGGTCCTATTTAGTTAGGTAACACTTTTTGTGCACCACATCTATATGATGTGATACGATTTCAGGTCACATTGCTTTATGCAATTAAAAAAATGAAAAATGGGTAAGTCGGGCCCATAAAATTAAGACCGGAGAATAATGATGTTACCTCAACTGTCCTTGATTTCTCTTGCCATGTGAATATAGGGAATGAAACAAATTGCGAGTAGTTTTTCACCAAACCCTGAACCCTGCTTGGCTCAGTGAACTCGTATTTGTCATCATCCTATACAGAAAGTCAGAAACAAAAAGAACTTCAATTCATCATCTTAAAACACATATAGAAATAGAAACATAAAACAATTGGAATATTCTATTTCAAGATTTCTATGATGACCAGATAGCATTTGGTTCAAGACACTGAATGCTTCCTTTGCAGATATGTGACAGAAAGCTTGTGTACAAATAGAATCTTTGGTGCACACAGACAACCCCTTGTTCGATTTACAGATCATTCTACTAAAAAAATTCAAATTAAGAAACCCATCTAAAATACCTTCAAATAAAGTGTTATTTCTGTTCCACGGCGAAGCTGCTTCTCAGGATCAGTTTCTTCTCTAATCACGTACGAGCTACTATCAGCTGCTGCTTCCCAAATGTATTGCTTGTCTGACTTGGGGCTCCTTGTGGACACAATTACCTGTAAGAAAAGTAAAAAAATTTAAAACAACCACCAAGATGATCCATAAAAAAGCTTCAATTTAACAAAAAGAATTAAAAGGAGAACATGTAATGAAGGACCTTCTCAGCAACCAGAAAAGCCGAATAGAACCCCACACCAAATTGACCAATCAAACTGTTGTCATTTCCAAGATCCTTGTTCTCCTATACCACAAGAAATGTAGAAAATTTTATTCCAGAACCATCGATCTTTCAGGAACTGATACATGTACTTATTAATGATTTATAAGAAAAACAAACAAGTACCTTAAGAGCATTCAAGAACTTAGAAGTGCCACTTTGAGCAATAGTTCCAAGGCAGTCTATTAGTTCCTCTTTGGTCATTCCAATACCAGTATCTCTACAAAAATAAGAAAAGAATGCTTCAAAAACCTCTTCCATTATAGCAGCGGAGTTTCAGGAAAAGTAAACTATCTTACGAAATTGTGATGGTCCCTTTTTCTGGATCAGGTTTGATACGAATCTCTAGCTCGCCAGCATCTCCAAGCAAGGAGGGGTCCGTTACACTTAAGAATCTCAGTTTATCAAGAGCGTCACTTGCATTACTGGACCAAAAGAAATAAAATAAATGAATGTTTTCTTCAAGAAGCTCACTTGCATTACAGAGTGAAAAAATGAAGCATGTGAACATGAGTTGGTTTGGAGAATACAGACTAATTCATTAAAATCAAGCATACAAATTGAAAACAGACATACATATAAACAATACCCATTTAGTTTATGCATTTGAATTTGTATTAAAACCCTCTTAAAAACTTGAAACAAGATGAATGTTTGTAACTAAAGATCAGAAATCAACATTCATCACATCCATATCTGTAATAAGCATAAATGTCTTTACCTCACAAGCTCCCGGAGGAATATTTCCTTGTGGCTGTATAAACTATGAACAATTAGATTCATCAACCGAGAAACCTGCATCCAGCAGTTCAAGATTTTAATACCAACTCTAACAACTTTTCAAACAAACAAGACAATCTTTAAAGTCTAAACTCAATTAGGAAATACATTTCTATAACAATTTTTACAATAATCCGCAAAAAACAACATTCATCCTTAGAACAATTGCTAAGTTTTGCAAGATGTAGGATATGGCTGCAAACAAAGATTTCCATGGCCATCCTCATAAACAGGAGCTACCATTTGACCCTTTTTAATCATTTAAAACAACATATAATAAGAAAAGACGCATATGAATTCCACCATCAAAACTATTATGAAGCTTTGCAACATCACAACAAACTAGATTAAACCACACACTAGACTGTTAAATTCTGTCATCAATGAAGAACATAAAGATGAGACATGATAAGATAAAATGAGTCAACAAACAGGTGCAGATGTCTCCAATCGACCACAATACAGGAACAAGTGTGGATTTCTGTCGTACCAAGAGAAACTAATTCATCAATCGAAGCATCATCGATAAATAACCCTAGAAAATTTATGAAATTTGGTAACCCAATTACAAACCAAAATAATCAAAAATCCAAATACAACAAAATTGAAAGAAACCCACCTCAGCTTGATATTCATGCTTCTCACCAGAAGCCTCAGGGGCTTCTTTTTCAGCAACAGCAGAAGCCTCACACCTCACCACCACACTGCTACCTCTTTTGTCCACTTTCCACCTCAACCCAGAGCAAGAAAAGCTGTTGGTTTTCAGACCATTTTGATGCAAAAATGCACTTCTCAAAGACAGGCGATTCTGGGTATTGGTCTTTGAAGATAAGAGTGGAGAATAAGGGAGTGAGGCTACAGAAGCATGGGTCAAACTTCTGCTCAAGACAGGAGCCATGATACTGAAAACCCAAAAGGAGTTTCGTTGGGTGAGGCGATTGTTGGAAGGAAGATTGTGAAGGATTGAAGGGGAATGCAAAAACCCTCGAGGCGGAAGAAGAGGGGTTTTAGGGGAGATGAAGACGATTCTAGAAGGAGGCCGGCTGTGTTTGGAAGTTTTCCCCTTATTGAATTGTAAGGTCGAGATGTTGCCATCTCATCACCCTCTCTACATTATCTTGAATCTTGAAATTCATCAAATTTTAATTTTTTTTCTTTTAAACAATTAGAAAGATTTGATTATGAGATCTATAAGTTAAACAACCAAATTTTGGGTTCTTTTTTCTGGTACAAGTTTCAGAATTTTTTTATGTCCGGGAATTAAGGACAAACTTTAATTAGTTTATGGCCAAAAGATGCTACCAAACCCGATCATCCATTGATAAAATCATGTGTTTTGCATGTGAATTGTATTGTTATATCTATTCGATTAATATATTTTAAGTTTAGAAGTTTTCAAACATTATCATATTTTAAAATGTAATAAAATTTGGTTTACTTCCTATTTAATATAACAAAAAAAAATAAAGGAGAAACAAAAATCTTCTTGTAGCCACGGATGTTCAAATGCGGTGACTATGAGCTATGTGCAAAACAGGTGGTCGTCCTGTGATTAGTCGACTCACATAGCAGGTTGGATATACAGGTTAATCAAAAAAAATATGACAAAAAAAATTCAAATGATATAACAAAGTTTCAGAATTTTATTTTTGTACTCGTTTAACAAGTAAGATGTCTATTTTGTTTTATTATAAAATTTTATTACGTCGATTAAGAGGTTGTTTGTTTAAGAGGCATTCTAAATTGTTAAAAGATGAATCTTGTTTGGAAGAAAAAAAATATATCTTTTAATTGTTCTAAAATCCTCTAAATAATTTTGTATTTTCGGCCTCCCTTAACCATTCAGCATCCTAATTTCATTCTAAATAATTACCAACGAATTAATTTCATTTTGTACTATATCATAAGAGCTTCTTAATCATTTTGATCACTTAATCATTTTGCATCAAACTATTTAGCAACTGTCAAACAATCCCTAAGAAATCTCATAACATTAACCAAAAAAAAATTGAAAGTTAGAGGAAAAATATTATTTATCACATCGAGTTGAAACCCAAAACAAACTTTTATTGAATTTATGCATTTTGCCTTTTGAATAAATAAATAACTAAATACATGAAAACTTATATCGATAGGGGAAAAAAACAATTTTACAAACTATTAACTCTCTCAGCGTAAGATTTGTATGGACAGATCTTATTAAAAAATTATAATAAAGAAGGTGGGCCTTATTAAAGCAAAGAAATTTGGTCCTTATTTGTATGATATGGTGTTTGTTTTTATCAAAAATACCTTTTAACGAGCTATGATCTCTTATCGAATAAGAGATTCAATACTTCAACTTGTTCGTTTTTTTCTCCAACAAGAGCTGAAAACATCTTAACATCCTCTTATTCAATAAGTGGAAAACCGAAATCTGATTGTCCTCTTATTAAATCGAAAGAAATAAAATGGGATAAAATACTTAAATAGGATGGATCAGAAATAGTAGAGTGACCGATGGGATGAGAAGCTGGGATGGTGGATTAACGACGAAGATCGACGGAGCAGATAGCATGGGAAATAGTAGAGTGAAATGACTAGCTATGATTTGATTTATTTTAATATTGAAAGTAGTTTTTTTTAACACACTTATCATATATATATATCAATTTAACATTTTCTTGGAAAAAACATTTATCAAATAAATAAAATAAATATTATAATATTGTTTGAGATAGAGTAGATAATATATGTGTTTAGACATTTATCAACTAATAAAAATAAATAGTTTTACTAATTCAGATTTCAGATGTAAAAACAAACAGTATTACTTATTCAAATTTCAAAATTCAGCACCTCCTAAAAAATAAATGACATCTTAGATTTTAAGGGTAGGCCAAGGATCATCCTGGCCGGTGCATGTGGATCAAGAATGACAAATTCAATCAATGAGATCCATGACAAAATCCAAATTTATCTTGGCAAAAATGCCTTCACGTCAATTGTTTCAAATTCGTCAAATCTGGGAAAAACATAACGAACAAAAAGTTACCCTTTTTCAGCGAGCACATGTTATTTGTTGGTAAATACAATACAACCTGTAATATCTTATACCAACTGTACTAGATATTTTTTGTTTTGTTCACATCAGATATAGACAAAGTGGACAATATTTGTACGGTTGATCCGAGATGTTACACAACCAAAATGAAGCAACAAAAGGATGAGACTCTGTAAATGCCGAAAGGTTTTGAAGAAACGAGAAACAAAAGTTTTGATGTGTTAAAAAACAACGATTGGTAATTAAAAATAGCCATATATTATTTTTATTATATTAAAATTACAGTTTAATACAGAAAGATATAGATTTTTTTATTTCATGGCTTGATATTTTACATGTTTATTTTATAACATAATTAGGATTTTAACAAATATATAACACAACACTATTTTACATGTTTATTTTTTAAATTCATACACAATTATTAAATTTTCAATTTCCTAAAATAAATTAAAATTTAACTTCATCAATTTATGAAAAAAGAAAGAAACAAAAGAGTTTAACTTAAATATGGGCCAAACAAGTTGGGCTTTCTTTCTTATTTTGTTCTTTCCATTTTTAGAAATGATAAGTTGTATATTGCATTCATTTGTATATTTGAATTTAGAATATAAAAAAATATTAACCAGATACTCGTTAATCGATTAATTTTTCAAGAACGTGGTTTTGTTTTTAATCTTTACGATTATGATACTAAAAGTGAGATTTAGGA
Organism: Cynara cardunculus var. scolymus; assembly: GCF_001531365.2. Lineage (NCBI taxonomy): Eukaryota > Viridiplantae > Streptophyta > Magnoliopsida > Asterales > Asteraceae > Cynara > Cynara cardunculus. The sequence continues at coordinate 4,422,224 of NC_037539.1, forward strand.
GATGTTTGACATTGCTTATTTGAAACAACTTATGTTTATCTATAAAAGCACTTGTCAACTTATTATAAGTCAGAAGGGTTTAACTTTTTCAAAAATTCTTTATTACTAGTTTGGTACTGGTATAAGTTGTTTATCCAAACACTCAAAAGTGCTTATTATCGGTGTCACACTAGAATAAGTCAAATAAGTTGTTTTTATAAACAATCCCAAACACCCCCCTTAAAATTAATAAAAAAAAAACTCATTTTTCAATTTAACAGATTTAGTTTAAAATCTCATAGAAATGTGATGAAAATCGATTGAGAGCAAAACAAGAACACTGATCCTAACTATATATTTATCCAAACCAAATTATTTAAAAATATAAAATCATGGTTAATAATAAAACCGATTAAAGCCAAGAACCTTATCATCAAGTCAATCCAACCATTTTTTGGCCGTTAGTCCATTTTGTTTTTTAAAAAAAAGTCGATCACACAAACAAGGTATATAAAGTCAATGATGTTCTAAGGTTATATGACCTCAAGATTTTCTATCTCTTTTTAAGGATACTAGAAGGGTACTCGTGTAATGCAGCGAGATACATCTCGATTTTAATGTTTTATTTTATTCTTTGTCGCTATCGATGCTATAATACGATTTTATATGTTTTTACAAAAACGATAACGATTTTATTTTTGAATAAAATATAAATTTGAAGATATCATAAAATTTTGAATTTTTTTATATCAATGTTAGTATCAAATTGACTATTTAAAAGTTCTCATTTTTTGTGTAATTTCTTTAGTTTAATTTTTTTTATTATAATTTAATTTAATTTTAATAACAAAGTAATTTATTTTTGGTTTTTATAACATTTTATAAAGATAATAATTAAGTATTCTTTTAGAACTCAATGATTATCCTAATTTTATTTTAGATTTTTTATATTTAAAATGAGATGTTTATCATGTATTTGATTATATTTATCTGCAGTTAGTTACACGAATTCAGATATGGAGCTTTAATAAGTTGTACTTACGCACAATCTACTTGTAATCTTGAGTTTTAAGTAACATGCATTAACAAACAGTGTTTTATGCATAAAAAATGGTTTTTAAGAGTTTTTTGTCAAATGCTTAATAATATTGTATAGATTATATAATACATCTAAAAACTAATTCTGACAAAAGGACTGTAAGATATTAATCTTGATAAACTCAGTAATCACAATTATTATATACGTTTAAAATCGAACATGAAGATAGATCAAGCATTTCATCATATTTCTTGATTCTCAACTCAACTGCTACTTAGAAAAATCGTATGGTTAAGTCACTTGCATTAATCAATACATCATGACCCGTGAGTGCATCAACTTAAAAGGGAATATTTAAATCTATTTTATCATATATATATATATATATATATGATTTTATATTTTATAAGAAATTAAGAATAGTGGTTTATTTTTAATGGAAATTTTCTAGAAAAAGAAAAAAAAAAAACTTAAAACGTAGAGTGGTGAGACATAGATAGTGATGGTCCATGGAGTTCTGCGAGCTCAATTTCCAATTATATATATTTTAATAATTAATTTATGGGATGGTTTAAAGTTTAAACTACGACCCTTTAAAACTTATAATATATGTTGACCCAATATTTTTAATAAAAAAACATAAAATAAAATAACTGCTTATGATTAATCCAACGGTTAAAATAAAGATTATAAAAGTAGTAAGATTTATGAGTTATTTACCAACAAATTTTGGTAAGTGTTGTATAGAATAAGAGCTCTGTTTGAAATAAGATGTTCTGTCTAGAGTAAGTGTTGTCCAAAAACTTGTTGTTTATTGCATATTAAAAGTTAAGCTCTGGCTGATATTTAAGTACCGTTATAACCCTTCTTGGTATAATTAAATGTTAAATAATGTATGATTATTTATCATATGATATCTAGAACTAAATGTGTATTGATGATATATCTATAGCTTATATATTTAATACTTCTTCTATCCCAAAATAAATGTACATAATAAAAAAAGGTATACAATTTTAGAAATGTATAATTATTATATTTTTGAGTAACAAAAATGCAGTTTCACACTTAATTATAGAGAGATAAATTCCACCCACCACATAATTACGGATAAAATTAGAAAGTAAACATTTATTTTTGAAAGTGAACACTTATTTTGAGACAAACTAAAATCTGAAATTGTTTTCTATTATTTTGTCATATGAAAATTCTATGTTTTAACGTTCAACTGAGTGTAGGTCTGTTTGTTTGTATATTTAAAAGTCCTATAAGTTAGAAAGATTTAGGATATGAAATGGCATCTATCGTATTGACTCCTGAAGTCCCCATCTTATCGCCTATGTTATCATTATAACATAGTCTGTCTTAACATTACAATCTAGAGTGAAATGATATATTTGCTCATTTTTATTTGTGACAATTAGGTTACTTAAAAGCCGATACTTTTATGCGGTGAAATTTGAATGAGAATAAACCCTTTGGTGCTCATCAGCATCATTCAAATATATTTGAGCATTTGAAAAATGGCATGCTTTGTAGACCCCGTGTTTTTTTTTTCTTTTTTCTTTTCCCTTTTCATCTTCTATATTTTCTATTTCTGCAAACTAATTATCGTTCTTTTGGTAGATGGGTTTGCTCCCACCATAAGATTTGTAATTCGATTATTATAAATATTTATTGAATGATATTTTGTAGGATTCATTGGAGTCAAGATTCTAGAGGTGGTGAAGAAATGGGAACGCAACAAAACGTGAATTTTGGAGAGTCGGGCTTCGATAATTTTTTCAAGAAGGTGGATTGTCTACTATTTGTTTTTTTCATTCTACAGGTATAATGTCATCAGCTTAACTCATAAAGCTTATTGATATTTTCTTCTTATAGGTTCAACATATCGAGAGTCAATATGAGAAGCTTAATACTATTAAGAAAAACTACACGTCTCCCTTTGCCCTCCTCCCTTCTTACTTTCAAAGAAGAGTACTTCTTCTGGAAACAAAAAAAAAATGTTTCTGTTTTTCTATGTTGTGGAATTTAAGTTCATATAAGTTGTGATGTGAATGCCAAAACTACTTCGACCATAAAAAATGAATGGAAAAAATATTGGTTTATGTCTCCGATTGTATAATTTTATTTTATTTAATTACTACAAATTGTGGTGAAATCATTTTCATTTATTTTTTAATTGGGGCCTTATCTAGTATTTTAGCCCTTGACACCAAAAAAAAAAAAAAAAAAAAAAAAAAAACAAGATCAGCCTGCTGGTCGTACAAGACATGGAAATCAACTTTATACCTTCTACTAACCCTCCTTGTTTAACTTGGAAAAATCATGTTCTAGATATTTGTTATATTTTTTGTATCGACTTGCACATGTCTCTCAAAATGCAAGGGTGAGAAGCAAATTAATAGGCGCTAGCTCCAATGATCAATTGAAGAGGGAACAATTTTGCTGCTTCTGATCTTGCTTTGTTGTTCTCTGATCTTGTTTCACGAAATCTTGTTATTAGCTAGATGATAAATTATATGGTTTTTATTGAATTACATGGTTTTTTATTTATTTATTATCTGTTTTGAGTTTTATTTTCTAGAATTATAATGGCTTTTTATTCACATCAGATTGTACATAATGATTGTACGATATTCATGCTGCAAAAATGTGAAAAGTTGATGTTATTCCAATAAAGCAGTAGGAGATATGGTAATTAATCTTAATGGAGAGAGAGACAAGGATCATTGTTCACTTGTAAGAAACCACATGGCACATGATGCTCAAGAATCATATCGGATGGTAATACGTCTTTTAATATCCTTCAAGTTTTACCTCTCCATATGCTATTATATATGATGTAGTGGATATATAGTTAATGGATATCCTAAGTATTGGTGTTGTCGTCCTATGACTACTACTTGATGAACACTATATAGTTGCCTCCTCAATTCATAGCCCAAAAACAATTCAAGAACTCTGGTAGTACCTGAATCGATGCTAATTTATAGAGCTATTGGTTTACATTACAACAACTACACAACTAGTTTGTTATATATATAATAGTACTAATTTTGAATTAAAAAATTGATATAATTAATGGTAGTTTGAGAAAACTTGATTCCTTCAAAGAAAAAACTATGTGGCATGATAAAGGTTATGCGCGACAATGGTGGTGGGAGATAGAGATGATAGTGGTCATGCAGGATGTGAAGATGGTGAACACGGATGTTGGTGGCGGTCGACAGTTGTGAATGAGGTAGTTGTGGTCCATGTGGTGGCGGTACTAGTGGTGCTAGGCAGGAGTGGTAGCTGATGGTGGTGGTAGGTAACCGACAATAGTAACCATTAAAACAAATATCATATTAAGGTTATACATCAAATGGTGATAGATTAACAATTCTTTTGTTTCTGTCACATTCTTGTCCAATGTTGTTCCAACTATTTTGGTGGAACAAAAAAACTTTTTTTTGTCCCATGTTGTCTCATCCTCTCCTAGTCTTTGTCCCCATCCAATGTTTCATCAAATATGTAACAATGAGTTTATGTCATATGTAATGTCGTGCTAAACGTAAGACAATGAGT
>NC_037539.1:4428353-4432675 GCF_001531365.2 Cynara cardunculus var. scolymus
CTCATCCGTCGTTAATCTTATGAAATTTTTTCATGAAATTGTTAATCTTGTGAAATTGTTTCATATAATACTTTTTTGATGAAATTGTTTCATATGTGGTTATGAAATTGTTTCATATACTACTTAATGAAATTTTAATGAAACTGTTTTATTTATTTCTCTAAAATTAAAATAATGAAGATGATAATATCTATGATTAACACTCATCCACAATAAAAATGGTTAATCAACCTCTCATAATTACAAAAAAAATGAACAAAATAAAAAATTATGATTGGTTGAATAAGATTTTCACGATTTTTACAAATTGAATGGTTTTTATTTGAACTCACTCCTATATATATATATATATATATGAATGGATTTAACAAACCCTTAAAAATAGACATAAGGTGAATTAGGTAGGGCCACCGTCATTCACATCTTGGAAAGCCTACAAATTAAATTAGAAAAATAAAAAGATTTTACGTATTTATATTGGGAAGTGAAATCAAAATTGTTGGGTGGTAATAAAAGGACAAATATATAATTTAGTTTTTATAATTATAATTATAATTATAATTGGTTGTCTTGAAATGCATGCATGGCACAGAGCACCTGTATCTTGCATTCCACGTTACCCTACATTTCTCACCCTTGTTATGCACCACCTTCGCATCGTTATATGGGTTCCCTTTACATAATATTTTTGCTTACTTCAATTAATGTTTAGATTAAATTACATTTTTATCCCTATGATTATCATTCATTATTAATTTTTGTCCCTCTTATAAATTAATTACACTTTTAATCACAATGATTGTCATCTTGTTTCGAATTTGACAATCTTATTAACTCTGTTAAAAGAAACTTAGTCAAATTGAAGAGTTTTTTGGTCTTTTTTTTTTATATATTTTAGCTTTTCTTTAATTAGATGTTTTTTTTTTGTCTCCTTGATTTTTAATATATATTTTAATGATTTTTAATATATATTTCAAAGTGTGGAGTTTCACATGTGATTGTAGAAGATGATGGAGAAAAGGAAATCTTGGTAAACATCAAGGATAGAGAAGAAACCTTGGTGGTGGTGGGTCCCAACTCCAAACAGTAATGTGTATATATATTCATTTATTAATTATATCATATTATATTATATTAAAAGTATATAGATATATTATTTTTAATTGAAAATAAAAAAAAGATCAGAATACCTTTGAGGTAACTAACTTGTTTAACGGAAGTTAGTTAAAATAATAAAATGATAACCATAGCGACCAAAACTGTAATTAGTTTAAAAAATAGATGAATATTAATAGTAAATGACAACCGTAAGAACCAAAAGCATAAATTACTCTAATGTTTATTTAGCTTTTCAAAGTGATTATAAGTTTAAATTCGATTTTGTCAAAAACAAATCTTCCAAACATTTCAAAAAGAGTTGTTATGTATGTTAAATTTTTTGACTTACTGTTAATAATGACTTATTGTAACACATTAGGTTAATATTTGGTATCAATAACTAATGTTGTTTGTTTCATGTTGTTGTATTTATAGGGTATATTTCTTTTACAATCTTGTGTATTTGTACAACCATTACAACCTTTTTTTTTCAACCAATCAATAAATAGTTTTTTTTTATTATTTTTTAAATGAAAAGGTTAATGTTATCCTTTGATAATTTTACATATTTATTATTATTTTTAATTAAAAATGATAATAATCCTATTTATGGTTGTAACCTTCTAATTACTATGTATATTTGAAACTGATATGGAAACATTAAGATTTCTATAGAAAAAAAAAATAATAACATGGATGAATTCGATGAAGCTTTGGCACAATGTGTTTAACTTCACATACTCTTATGGATTCGATATCCTTCAATGAAACATTCGTCAAGGATATATTTGATGAAATCGGTGCTGTCAGTGTACTGATGAAACCATCTTCATCTGAATATATTTGTTGTCAGTGTATTGATGAAACCATCTTCATCAGAATCATAACGTGCTTTTAAAGGTGAGATGGATACATAAAACTAAGTTCATAAAAACATAGTTCAACAGAATTGTTGTCAGTGTACTGATAAAACCATTTTTCATCAGTTTCATAACCTTATTTAAAGGTGAGATGGATACATGAAACTAAGTTCAACAGAATTGTTGTCAATGTACTGATGAGTCAATGTACTGATGAAACCATTTTCATCTGTTTTATAACCTTATTTTAAAGGTTATGATGGATACATGAAACCAAGTTCATCTAGCGTGTTGTCCGTATGTCAAAGCTTATAAAGTGTGTTGATGAAACTATTTTCAATGAATTACCTAGGTTAAAAATGGGGATTTTACATTTCATACTTTCACTTCCCTCATTAGATTTTTCAAGAGGCCCCCACTTTGCCGGCGATTTAAGATTTACCGTCCTCCTCCGGCACTCTTCTCCGGGCTATCAACCAGAAAACAAAAACCGCATCGTCGGAGAAAAGAAGGGGCACAATTACTGCTTGTTCTTACATACGGTTAGTACTTGGTTACTGCTTCCTGTTCATTACTGCTTCATGATTCATCTGCCACTGTTCTGTGCTTCATCTGCTTCATTTTGCTTACGGTTACTGCTCTAGTGCTCTGCATTTGCTTCATTTTGCTTCTGCTTCTTGCTGCTTGTCTTATGAATCGGTTGAGRCTTTTTAATTTTTGGGTAAAGTTAGTGTGTAAGAAGTAGGTAGAAGATTGGAGDACAAACAGGTAGATTGGASTGGGTTTTGTTGAGGCTTCTTAATTTATTAATATTTAATAGGTAGAAGATTGGAGGACAAACAGGTAGAAGATTGAGGCTTTTTAATTTATTAATATTTAATAGGTAGATTCAAGGACAAACAGTAGTGAGTAGGTAGAAGATTTGAGTGGGGTTGTTAATTTACTATTTAATTTGTGTGTACAGTGTGTATATATATATATATATATATAATGCATTTTTTAATATTTAATAGGTAGAGTGGGCTTAAGCCGAACAACGAATAACCTGAAACCGTCTAAGTTAGGATGCGTTGTTCGGTTTGGAATTTTTTTACACCCTTGAGTGTGCCCCCAATCACAAAAATTTCTAGATCCGCCACTGCTTGGAAGTCTCCCTTTCTATATGAACATGAGTTCACTTATGAACAATATGATTATGTTATTTCAAGTGTGTTTGGATGTTTATATATGTTCAGGTGTTATATGCATTGCTTGGATGTTCACAAAAGTTCACTTGGTTGTTCCATCTTTCCATGTGTTAACAAACAATGAACATAGTAGATTTATGGAAACATGTTCACGTATGAACAACGAAATTCTGCTCAACCATTAACATACTGGAACTTGAATAGGAATGAGAGAAGTTGAACATGTAAACATAGTGTCTATACTTTCCTCCATACTGTTCGAATCACCACTACGAAATTATCATACACTTCACAACTTGTTCATTCGAATTAATCATTTGATCAAGTATAATTTTATTTAATGAAGAAATAATCTTTTTTTTTTAATAAAGAACCTATTTTAGTGGACGGTTTTAAATGTTCTTTTTTTTTAAAAAAAATTATTGTTTTTAAGTTAGGAAACAATTTTCATACATATCTACACCCATTTTAATCTAAATCGTCAATTTCAGAGTCTTTTTATGAATATATACATATAATATGCATATCATACAAGCAAGAGTCCAAATCGAATATATTCATCTTATATGATATGTAGGTATCGTCTTATGAATATATATATATATATATATATATATATATATATATGCCTATCATATGCATCTTATGTGATACATAGGTATCATCTATGAATATATGCATAGCATATGCATCAAAGAAGAATAAAACAAAATCATAAAATCGTATATGAATAATCAGCAGATGCATATATGATAGCATGTATGTGAACAATCCAAAAGAAGATAGAAAGTGCATATGCATATCATAGTCTTGTTAATTCCTTAATGTACAAGAATAGATCTACTACACATATGGACTTCCATAATTTTATACACAATGATTTCAGATTTGCAGTCAAATCAATTTATTTTTGCCTAAAATGTTTACTTCCTTCCAAATGGGATATCTTTTTTAAAGCCTGTTAATTTCATGTTGAAGCAACTTTTCTTTGGAGGATCCCAAAATCAATTCCCAAAAATGGCCTCCTTAATGATAATTTTCTTCCTCGTGTCTCCTTAATGAGGCTAATAAATTGCAAAAATGCCACCGGTTTAGAGAGAGACGTTGATCAAATTAATCTACGGTGTAGATCGGGTGCATTGGTTGCAACATTTAAGAGGGTTGCATTTGATGAGCC
>NC_037539.1:4434805-4461505 GCF_001531365.2 Cynara cardunculus var. scolymus
ATGGATACAATCTTCAACAAATATGTGTGATTTCATGTAATTTATCAGAATCATGAACATGTTTGCACAAACGGATTAATTTTTTTGAATTATTTCACTAAATCTTATCAATATTTTATTTTTGAAATGCAAATCAATATTAATTATTTTATTTGAAACGGTTGCATTTTAAAAATTAAAATTTAATTTTAAATTAAGAATTGACTAACATACCCTTTTAATTTGATTTTAATTGTATAATTAATATATTAAAATGATTGGTTGAGATTGGTTCTCACAGTTACCACAAACAACTCAGTTCTTCCTTGAATAGGCCTATATATATATATATATATATATATATATATATGTGTGTGTGTGTGTATGTGTGTGTATTGTAAGATCTATTGTGTATATATATCAGCACAATATAGAGTAAATGTAAATTGGTACATTATCGTTAAACCCGGGTATACATTGTACATATGCACATTTGTACCCTAAATAATTAATCCTACTTGACATACTATGTCGATCCTATCATCAATTATAAATTCATTCATGTTAGTTGATCGTACCGACGATTGATTCTAAATTATCATCGGCTAAACTTATCAACTCTAACCCTAACCATATGATGCTACCCAAAACCATTCGTGAGCATTGGTTTATCATACATTTGTTATTCCTAGATTGATAATCAATGATTGAGAACACTTGATAGGAGTTCAAAGTAGTTCATACGTGAAATCTTGATTTTGATTTCAAAAAGTTGTACACTTCAATTGTTGCACAAATAGCATGCACCTTAAAAATGCCAAATTAATTTTGAATATATAAAAGAAAACTATGCTACAATTCAAAATTTTCCCTGTGATTTATAAATGTTAAAAATGTTGTGTTTACAGGTTTTTAATTTTCATTACATATATTTATGTATTGTTTCATAAATTGTTTGTAACAAAAATAGGTTCTTACGAAGATTTTAATTCATAATAAAATTTGTTAAAGTGATAAAATAATCTGCAAGGAATGATTCAAAATTTCTCGAGATCATGGCAGCATCGATGATGGGTAAGTTGATGAAACTATACACATGGGGTTTGACACGATTGTTGATGTTAACACCTTAAACAATTGCATTTGGTCCCCAATTTTGATGGTTTTAAGAATTCTGCAAACCATTTCTTTGACTTAATTAATTAAGCTTCAGATCAGTTGAGTCTATATATAGGAATGTTAGCATCTGCATTTCATTCTCTAGCTTCTTCTTCTTCTTCTTTCTGTCTTTCTATATATATATATATATATGAATGCTTACAAACAGACATATATACCCACAAATTTATAAGACTTAATTAAGGTAGCTGATATCATATTCAACAACAAAAGACTTGCAATTATGTCTTTAAGGTTTATAATCATAAGCTCGTTCCTGCTCTTCGTCATCGCAAGCACCCTCTTTACTGCATCTCGCTACAAAGGTATATATATATATATATATATATATATATATGTGTGTGTGTGTGTGTGTGTTGTGTGAGTGTACATTTGTCTTAGCTTTCCATATTTGTTTTATGTGCAATCATTTAGTTGATGTTACTAATTGTTAAAATTCACTGTAATTTTAGGTGAAAAAAGAGCTGGATTCGTTGGTGCTTCAGATGAAGAGGTACAAATGGATTGCTCAAATTAATGTTCACTTATTTTTTTTCTAACAATAAATATCGAAATGAATGTCATGGATGACGGATGTAATGTATATAGGTACGCCCGAAGAACGTATATGCCGTTGCTGCTGCTGCAGCAGCAAGAGAAAAGACATTGAGAGGTCGAAAAATGGTGGTGGATAAAACAATCATGGTCGACATGAAAGCGAAAATGAATGCGATGGCGAGGGGAAAGCAGACCGGTTTTGGGAGAATAAGGCTTTCGGAAAGCAGAAATGTGAATTTTGTTGCTTTCACTGAAGATTACCATTCACCAAGGCATCACCCACCGAAGAATAACTAAGCAATCTATTCGTTTACGTTGTGTTCGTTTTCGTTATTTTGACTTTTTTTCGTGAAACGGGTGGCTTGTCGAGTTCTTTATGCCAAAAGATTCGAGTGTGGTCACTTGCTTTATGTAAAAAGTTGGAAACGGAAAACGAAAATGATGTAAGCAGATATGACGATTGCTAAATTTTGAGCTCGATAACACGGAAATACGAGACTTAAGCCATGCTTGTTTGTTAGTTAAGTTTCATTACGTGTTATGCATATGTTATCTTCATAGTTTTGTTTTTGTTGCATTTTTGTGTTTATGCTAAAGAAGTGAATGTAAGAATGCTAAAATCTATATATTTTGGTCTTTAATTGTATGTTCTAACCACAAGGATGGTATCTGATTGGTTTGAGCTTGGACTCCAAAGATCAAAAGTGTCTGAAGGTCTCAAGTTCAAATCCAAGGAAGAATAAAAATCCCTTGTGGTCACGGAGGTTCAAACGCAGTGACTCCGCTATGGAATTAGTCGGCTTGCATAACGGATTGGATATCCAGATTAATAAAAAAAATTGTATGTCATATAGATGAAATCGTTGATTATATTTCTTCAATAATGCAGTATTAGTTGAATAAATTAGCCCTTAAAACAAAAGTGGTGAACTTGTAATTATTTTTTTTGGAAGGATGTCTCGTTATGCCGATACTAATCCCAACGAATTACAATTGTAATACAACAGTCATGATAATTCAGTGGCGAATTGTTATAAACGTCTGAATAAAATCTACGGTAGATCGGATATTTCGTCACATCTCCTTGGGCCTCAACCACGTAGTGCACCACAACCCTTATGGTTAAGCTTGTAATTATTAGTAGATATGTTGTATCGGTTTTTACGGTCTGATGTTGTTGATTTATACAGACTTGGAATTTTCAAGTAAAAGTTTTAATTTTTTGTCTAGCAGACCAAATATAACAAAATCTGAGTTTTTTCATATTTGGTATTTATCATGTTTATCTGATCTATAAATGTGTCAAGCTACTCATGGCCCCTAGACCATGTCTACAGTTTTTTTAGAAAAGAGATTATTAAATATTAGTTATAAGATTATTAAATGGCGAGAGAGGCCTATTTAAAAAATTCTTTTTTGCATCACTCATGTCCGTCCATTAATCTTAAATAGTCGTTCGGAACCTATTTTTTCGAGAATGGTTGTATAAACCTGCTTCTTTAGCAGGCTAGACAAACCAGTCTAGCGGTTCATCTTATACCCATTAATTCTAACAAGTCAGGAAATTAATAGAAATAGTCATTTTAAGGGATCAAATTCATCTCTTAGTCATTTCACTTCTAATGTTTTCAAAAAAGGCACTACTTGCGCAAGTGACACCTCCTCAATTTTTGAAGGGGTTTAAAATGTAAAAAAAAAGTTTCTAAACATGGTCTGCAAGTACAAGAGCCAAATCTGTAAATTAGTTCAAATACTTCTGCAAGTAGTGGATAGATTTGGTCTTGTACTTGCGGACTATGTTCAGAAACTTTTTATCTACATTTTGACCCCTCCGCAAATTGAGGAGGTACCACTTGCGCGGTTAGTGATATTTTTGAAATTTTCGGAGAGAAATGGCTAAGAGATTTGTTTGGTCCATGAAACTGGTTTTGTCTATTAATGTCCCTAACTAGTTGGTCTGAGATCTATCCATTTTTTTCAAGAATAATTGTCCAAACCCGTTCTTTTATCCAATTGGATAAGTCAGGTCTATCAACCATCTTGTACTTAGATAATCTTTTAGTCAATTGAGTCCCATTAAATTTTTGGAAAATGCTTGACCAAAACCTTTTTTTAGCGAGCCAAGCACGCCAACAATCCATCTTGTAAGTAAACAGTTCTAGTCCATATAATGGCTAAAATTTCTACACCAACGGCTGACATTGAATTAGCATGACACGAAAGAGTCCAAAAAAGAAAAGATAAGATAAGACAGTAACACCCACCACTATGTCAGTAGAAGGTTGTGAAAACACTTCCTGAGCCTCTTTGACCCTTCCTTCAACAGTTTCTAGAATCTCACTAATTGCAAGGAAAAAGGAGGGTTCGATCAGCTGGCCCACCTAAGATATTAAAAAAATCTCAATCGATTTGATTTACGCAGCTTGCTCATCCAAAATATTATAATGAAGTTAAATCAGTTTAACTTCTATTTTACTATGCCTAAAAGGCTAAAATCAAGAAGAAGAGTTGAATTATATCTTATCCCTATAGATCGAATACAAACCATCTGTCCCCCAAACTTCATACCCTTGGCACGTTCTGTCCACCCGACACATCAACATTTTATTGAAGAAAAAGAATAAAAACATGAAATATTAAATAAAATGACGATGTGTCAGGAGTTGATTGATCGGACAAAGTAGACATGAAGTTTGAAGATAGGTATTTTGTATCCTCTAAATCCTTCTCCTATTAAGACATACCGAGTTTGTTTGTGTCTTTTCTTTTTTTGCCAAACATAAACGAAATAAGTAGTTATATATCGACGAGTAGTTGTTTAATCTTTGGTGCTCCATGTGACCAAGACTCGGCATCTGTTTGAAAATCTTGCCTACCTTAATTCCCTTGGCTTAATTGGTTTCTAGCTAGAATTAGGAAAGTCTTCTGGTTTCAAATAATCTCAACTTCGTAACAATGAATACGAATCACAATCATTAGCGCCTACCTCAAACCAAAAACACTTGAAAGATATTCATTTCTAAGCAACGGAAACATCAACATATGTGTGTGTGTGTGTGTATGTATATGATTAAGCATCTACATGCTGTCAATACAACACGTATTTAATAATATATGATATTGAAACTTCTCGCATGATGTTTCTTTTATTAAAGGAAAGGAAACTTGAAACATGATGAGACAGTACTAGGTGGGTTTTAGGTACCATAGAGGCATCTGTCATGCTTGATACTTGTATTATAAATAATAGGGCAATAGCAGATAGCTAGTGTGAAATTGGCCTTGAGATCATGATCATCATACTTGGGCCATGTAGTAAAAGACCAGGAAGAACAATTACAGATAGGATATCTTTATCTATTTGGGCAATGGGTATGTCTCAAGACCTGCAAGCTACAAGTGGAGTGGGGATTAAGTTCTTACCTCTTTGAGACTAACATTCCAACCACTTTTAATTACTAGAAATGCAAACATGCATTCTCTGCTTAATTTGGTTTCACTCCCATATATACAAACTAATCGATTCTTAACGGAACTAAAGTTTTCTATTAATCCGATAACAACTAGTAATTATGAAAATCTTCAGTAAATTCTGCAAGTTCCTATATATATAGTCTTAATACTTGAGTAATTGTCGACAAAATCATGCCATATTTGCGCATAAATTAGTATAACATGTCTCCGTATTCTTGGAAATCAATAAATATGACAATGGTTTTTCAGTTTTATGTTGTTATGACTAGTCTTATTGGGCAGACCAACCGATCAACAAATGTTCTTTCCGAATTAAACCAAAACTAATAGCATTCTCTATCTGATCTAGATCAACGTATTATGTACATTAATCCGTCCCATTTAGCAATAGACATGACAACTAATACAAGTAAATTCAATGACCACAATTGTTGTGTATGCCTGGAATCGAACTCTGAGCAGATGGGACATTCCACCATATCCCCAAGACCTCAACCACTTGCAGGTTTTCGGGACATGTTAAAAACTCAACAAAGTGAGCATTAGATGAATAGATGGAGAGAAGTGGAAGTGGTTGTAAATTTGTCTTGTATGCATCTTCTGAAAATATTGTCAAGAATCTTAGATGGACGATTTCATGCATTTTAATTAAATTTGTAATCAGTTGCTGAGAAATATTTATATTGTCGTCCAAAAATCTTCAACTGTCATTTTCAAATGAAGTTGATTCACTTTTGTTTGATTTTCTTGAGAAAAATAAGATGCTAGTGGTACATAAAGAAAGCACCGCATTTCACCAACCAGCTTCTCTCTATTTGACATCCACCCTCCCTCCCTTTTATAAATATTCAACTCCCAACCCAGTTTAATTAAAGCTATAGTAGTTCTTTGACTCCATATTTATCCCTTGAACAAATGTCTAAAGAAAACGCCATCAGGAGAAATGTTATCGAAAAGAAGAACAGCAGCAGCAGCAGCAGTAGTCCTGCAAGGGGAAATAAAGAGAAGTTATCAACTCAAAGCCTATTATCCAAACACTTGAAGAAAGTTTATCCTGTTGGGATTCAGAAAACAAGCTCACTTCTCTCCCTTTCTTCACTTTCTTTAACCCTTTCGCATAACTCGAGTGGCTCCTTTACGGATTCATCTTCTACCTTAGAGCAGACCATCTCATCTGCACTGCACCTCATTGCACCAACACCTGCTAGAAGAGAGCCGCCCGTGGCTAAAACTAGCGCCGTTCATGCTCCAGTTCCACAACCGAGTTTGGATCCCACCAACTGTGAGGAAGGATTGAGAAGATGCAACTGGATTACTAAAAGCAGTGGTAAGTATTTAGTTTTTATGTAGTTTGACACCATTTTCATCAACAGATTACACAAGTGTTTTCTTGCGAGCTTTGAATCTTAGACCCGAATGTGATGGTATAGTTGGGAACGTTAAACTTAAGTCCATTGAATCTAGTAATGGAAATTATGCAACATAATTTATCTGTTATTATAAGGGCATCATAAAGGCAATAAAATGGCATGTGTTTTAACCACTTGGATGTGGAATCTATTCCTTTCTACCCACAAAACTAATGTTGATCAAGCATTAGATTGGAATTCATAAGATCGAATAAACCGAAAAGAATACAAATAGTCAACCATGAGTCATGGAATCTATTAGTATTTTAGTTACATTTGTTGTGGATTTTACAATAATTTGGTGTTTGGTAGGACAGAAACATAAAACCTAATATACCAAACTTCCATTCCCAAGTCATGTCCCTTGATTATTCATGGCCATCTATATTTTATATATATATATACACATATGTTATATCCATTTAAAAAAGAAGAACCCGAAACTTGGATTTTAATTTCATTTCATTTTCTTTCAGATAAAGTTTACGTACAATTCCATGACGAGTGCTGGGGAGTTCCGGTGTATGATGACAAGTAAGTGATCCGTGGTTTCTGTGAGTAGTGTTCAAGTTCTCGATACAAAACCATAACTCAATGTATATTAAACTGGGAATTTGTAACAATTTCGAAACAGCCAACTGTTTGAGCTGCTCTCATTGTGTGGAATGTTGATGGATTACAATTGGACTGAAATCCTGAAAAGGAAGGATCTTTTCAGGTAACAAAAACAATTAATGTTTCTTTAATTATTCAAAATGATCGATATCGTAAGAATCATTATGATTATGGTACTTTTTTTGTGTTGCATTAATCTAGAGAAGCATTTGCTGGATTTGAACCAAACATTGTTGCAAAGATGGGAGAGAACGATATCATGGAAATAGCCTCTAACAAGGACATCATGTTAGCCGAAAGTAGAGTCAGATCCATCGTTGAAAATGCCAAATGCATCCTCAAGGTACAATTAAGTTCATTATATATACACAACTCGATCATATGATCATGAAAAATCAAAATCTTAACATTAGATTCTTGTTGATTTTGGGTTCAATTATATTGGTGTTGCAGATTGCGAAAGCACATGGATCTTTTAGCGGATACATGTGGGGTTCGGTAAACTACAAACCAACCATTAATAGATGCAGACATCCAAGAAACGTACCTCTAAGAACACCGAAAGCAGAAGCCATTAGCAAGGATTTACTGAAACATGGGTTCCGATTGGTCGGGCCAGTGATCGTGTATTCGTTCATGCAAGCTGCTGGAATGAGCATTGACCATCTTGTTGACTGTTTTAGGTTTAGTGAATGTGTTAATCTTGCTGAAAGACCATGGAGGCATGTCTAACATCACGTATTTATTGAGCATTTAGAGGTTATATATACTTATATATATATTTCTTTAACATTATATTAATTTTATTTTGATTACAGGGTATGTATTTTAATTAATTTGGTTTGTATTGGTGTGTATGGAATGTATCGGCATGGGATTGTGGAATCTTAATTATATACGAGGATATTTTTGTGATCAATATAGTTTCAAATCTTGCTCTCTGTGTTTTCAATACGCTAGTTTACTGACTCTATATTCAACGTTACCACGTCCAGCGACGTTGGGTGCATATTTTGCATCGGTTTTAGTTAGCATTGTTTTCGTCGACTTTTTCTTAGTTTTATGCATAACTTGTCTCGTTCTTGGTTGGCATATAGTTTGGTTTTTCGTCCTTTTTAGGTTAGTTCGGGCGGGCATTTGAACAAAGAATATCAAAGGCAAAAGGGGATAAGAAGCTAAACGGGGAGGGGGAAAAGGGAACACAAAATAGGCGATATCGCAAGATAGATCAAAGGCACAGCCGCGTAGATCAAGCAAAAACTCTTTATACAAACAACATGATAGGGATGCCACTATTTTCACGACACAAGTATTTTTGGGATTTCATAATAGGGGTATAAAAGAGGGATTTCGAAAACATCACGTGTTTTTCTAGATTTCGACGCTTTGCTTTCTATTTTCCGTTCACGCATCTTTGATTTCTCCTTGAATTAATGGATCATATCTATTGTAATTTCCTTTTGGATTCTATACTTGGATTAAAGAACGGATTCAGGATTTCTAGGAGTGATTCATTGGATTGTGATTTCAAATATAGCATATTCGCCATAGATAAGGATATGAATAACGAGGAGTACTTTACTTAATTAGAATCGGGGTCCATTTGTTTCACAACGTGATTGTTACGAATTGAGATGCATACATGCCGTATTTGTTGTGTTTTAATGCTTCGGATATTAAAATACAACATATACATGCATCTCAATTCGTAACACACAATATGCCATTGGGATTTCTAAAGATTCACATAAAAAAGCTATTCGAGCCAACTTCAAATGAGTTTTACCAAATATTTACTATAGGATTTCCTGCCACATATATATATATATATGTATATATATATATATATATATTATTTATAAACAAATGAACAAGAAGAGAAAGAAGAATGAAAAAAAGAAGCAACTAAACTCGAAACTCACCATCTTCTAAAGGCAACAATATTTACACAACATGTCCTACAAACCCTAAACCCTAAAACACCATCTTATTAAAGCTCATATAACATCCAGTCTCAATCCTATCTCATTATATCTCAAAACTGGCAAGAAGTCCCCAGCCTCTGTCTCTGCCTCTGCCCCATGGCACTAGATTTGCGCTTTGCAAACGCTGCGTAAACCAGATCTTCAAACTTCTCCAGAAACAGACCCCATTCTTCCTCTTTCATGTCTGCCAACTTCACAAAACTCGCACTACCTGGAAGCAGCTCATTCGCACTCCTGTGTCCAGATGATGAATTCAACGTTACATAACTACTACCCTTTTCTCCTCTCGATTTCGACTTACTGCTACCACTACCCGTATCATCACCAAAAGTGCACTTGTTCTTAACTGAAATTGGCAGCTTTGAAACAGCAGGTATCATTGTCACTATATCTGCCATTTCCTCTTCATTTCCTTCACTTTCTTCCTCATCTTCCGTGCTTTCTTCAAGTTTAGAAAGCGGGTTTCTCCCAAACCCAAACTGGAAAGGAAGAGAGTTGTTTGCCAACAATTTAGGAGTAGAGTCAAAAGCAGAATCATCATAGTCGATTTCAAACTGGAATGCATCTTCGTCTGCTTCAGTCTTGGGGGATAAAACCAATACCTCTGGCACCTTCTCAGCCACCAGTCTCCTCGCGTCCATACACAACACCTCAAGCTCACTGGGTTCCTCTTCACCACGCCGAAACTCACGACTCATCATTTCACCTATCTCGGCAAGACACAGCCCATAAGCAGCAGCTTCCTTGAGGAAAATCGTACACAGAAACAAGACGCGAAGACAGGCTTCTCGTATCATCGGAAGTTCTCTTCTCAACATCTCCAAGTCACGATATGGATCAAGTTTCTCAATGTACTCGAGCTCGTCCTCAGAAAATGGAATTGAAGCCTGGGGCCAATGGATCCACTCAAAGTACGGATCCTCCAAACTTTCCGGCAAGCAAAGACCATGATCAATGGGTATGAGTTCAACTTCACTAAATCTCCCAACCTCATCATTGTTAAGCTTTCTAACTAGCAGATTCCCAGCATGCCTATCTGTGTTGAAAATCCTTATATCTAATATACCAATACGATGAACAGCAGACACAGGGAAGCTTGAGGTTCCATGGTCGCTAGCATCAAAATCATGAGGCATGAACTGCTGGAATGAAGCAATCTTGCTATAAAGTTTCTTCTTTCTTTCAGGTTTGTTGTTGTTATTCCCACTTACACTATCATTAACGTTGAAAATAGAGTGGGTAATTTTGACCAATGCGGTGGGAGGCACGTTAGCAAAGTGATCATAATCAAGAAGGTAAGCAGCCACCTCTCTGTAGCCAGTTTCACCAACACGAACCGAACGCTTTAACCCTGGTTGACCAAGAGCTTTACCCACAAAACCTTTAGGGTTGTTTGGGGCAAAGGGTTCTTCATCTGTCGGCTTCACTATCGCCACACTCTCACCTCTGCTATTTCTGAAATAATAAGCACCTCCAAGCCCGCTATGAACTGGGATTGGATCAATGCCAATCTTTATCGCAATCACAACTTCATCAACAATCTGCTTCGTTCCCACAAAACTACTCGAATGCCCCAAGATCTCGACAGGCCCACTCTGATCTCTCTGGTGTATATCCCTACCAGTGGGAGACAGACAAGGAGTTGAAGAACTTCGATGCAAGACGTTTCTGGTTAAAAGAAGAGGGGAATCATTACGAATGGCACTAAGGTCGTTCTTCAATATCATATCTCCAAAACTCAAAGAACTCTCCTCAATCGGGAAATTAAGAGCAATCTGTAACCTTCGCTTAACCATATGGGCATTATCAGTTCGATCTAGCTCCATTCCTAACACACAGCCAGATTCAGTTTGAACAAAAACACGTCTCCTGCCCGTAGGTTTTACCCCTTCCATCCGATTGTTTTCATGATACTCCCTCCCTAAAGGACTTCTAAAAACTGCTACAGCCATTTGGGTTTGAACTGGGCTGTCCAAATCCCGAGACATGAACCAAGGGAAGGCAACAATGGGTGTTCTCAGCCTACGGCTGGGAAGATGGATTAACTCCCTAAAGAGATCCAACCTCAGAAAGAAGCTGCAAATTAATGGTGGTGTGGTACACAAACAATCATCGAATGCCAAAATGGAACTCAAATCTTCATAGTTCTCAAGCTAGAAGGTTAAAACAATAGATCGCATCAGAGACAAAGGAGACAGCCGGAATTGGTATCACTGCCTGCCTGTCTTACTGATTCAAATCAATCTGTGATGCCTAATCTGTATCAAAAGAACACAAGAACAATACAACACCATGAGTTAACTCGGTGTAACTTTAATATACGCTAACAACAAAAAAGAATGTCTTAAATATCCTCGAGATCAATCCAGATGATTCATTCTCTACTTGAAACAAACATTTGCATGCCTAAAAGATATCAAATGTAAAATCTAAAGATCGGTTCCTGTACGGTCGTACTCCATATGATCTAGAGGTCTCAAGCTTACATCACAAAGCAATAGCGTGCACACACACACACTATATATATATATATATATATATATATATTACAAGTTTTGTAAGATCTAGTGTACAAAAACGCACTTATTTACATTTTCATATTTCTAATATCAGCAATACAAGAGACAAATACAATGATGTGTGTATATACATATAGACCTACAAATTACTAAATCAGTTTTTGGGTATTTACAATCAGGTTTTACGAACATTTGGGGAAATTGCGAAAACCTAGAAACTGAGGAAAAGGAAAGCTAAAAATTTAAAAAGATTTCGAATAGAAATGATACCATGAACATCAAACGAGCTATCAATGAAATTTCAAGGAAAATTGCAATAAGCCGATAATAAGTATCATAAGAACCGACAAAAGGGATAAGGAATCAAAATGGAAAAAGAAAACACACCAAATGAATAGATCCGTGAGCGATTCACATACGGTAACAGAGAAAGAAGGCGAACCAGAATCAAGAAGCAGACGAGCGTAAATCAACCGGAGAGACGAGAAAGGCCGGAGGGGTTATCGTTGTAAAAGTGATAAGATTCAACGGGAGAGACGAGAAAGACAAAACCCTTTCTCCCTGTTCTTGCTCCTTTTTCTCTCTCTAAAAACTCTTAGGCTTTCTCTCTCTAAAACCATCTCCATCCCTCATCGTTATCTATATAGTGCCGGGGGTGCCGATCTGTAAAATAATCCTTCGCTTTTTGAGTAAATTACAATTTTCATCCCTACGGTTATATGAAAATTTTAGAGTGGGTTATTCAAATTAAGTAATTACAAGTATGGACATTATTGTTTCAGTTTTATTACGGATAAGATCCTGCCTCTAACTCCATTAACTCAGCTCCGTTAAGTTAGAGACCTTTTGGCCATTTTACATTTATTTTAAATAAATAAAAAATATATATACGTTGAAACTGCCAACACCAGTAGGTACGTCATCATTCCCAATCCCGACCTCCGTTTTCTCTGACGCACTCCCTCAACTTCGGCCACCATAACATCCCCTCACCGTCCACCTCTGTCCTTCTTACACCAGTAATCACCAAAAAACTCAAACCATGGCTATCATTGTGACACTCTATCTTTGTCGTAGTCAATGGCTACAATTGTTGAGTCTCATCTCTATCGACCCCGTCCATCAAACCATATTTGAAAAACCACAGTCACTGGACCCCTGTAGAGTTTATCGAGAAAATCGAAGGAAAGATATTTCGGTTTCGTCTCCATTGAACCCATCCATCAAACCTAGATTTGAAAACCCTAGTCGTCAGCCCCTCCAGAATTCATCAAGAAAATTGAAGGAAAGAGATTTAGGGGTTCGTCTCCAACCCCATCCCTCGAAACCATATTTAAAAAAAAAAAACCCCCCATTTGTCGGTCCCAACAAACTTCAACGAGAGAACCAAAGGAAAAGGATTTTGGATTTCCTCGTGGTTTGGATTATGATTTCACCGAGTTTCAAAAAGATAGAGGATTAAGGTTTTTGAACCCATATGTGACGAATTTAATGGTTTTGTTATCATAAAGATGACACCTTCATCGTCTCTCCCAACATAAAAAATCAAGTCATGAAACCATTGAGGTTAAAACAACCATGATGCAAATGTTTTAAAGGTGAATCATAGGTTTTGAAACCGATGTGGTTAAAACAACCATTTTGTTTCTATGTGGAAATCAAATCCTCAATTTTGTTCATTTAATGTTTATTCATGTATTTGATTTAGGTTTTTATATAGGTCATGATTTATATTTTCATGCGATGATATAGTGTTTTGTTTCCGAACTTGAAGCAATAAAGATGAATCTATGAATTATGAAGTAGAAGAAATGGTGATTTTATTATGTTTTTTTCCTTCAAAATTGGGTTTTGCATCTGATTTGTTGTATAAATAGATCTGGTTTAGCTTGAACCTAAGGGTTTACCTTATGTTGTGTGTGAGAGAGAAAGAGAGACGATTATGTTGTGTATCTGTGTGATTTATGTTTGGTTTTCTATTTGTTGGAGAAGATGTCTAGAGAAGTCGCAGATGAGGATGATGTCAGAGGATTACAAATTTGGGTTTATGTTTTTTTCTTCGATGCTTCACATACTTGTACAATTGGCATCTAAACTTGTACCATAAATAGTTCTTTCTAAAATGAGGTTAAAGGACCAAAATGCCCCTTACATGGAACACACATGGGTGGTTTAACGAAGCATGATCTAACGAAGTTAAGTATAGGGACCTAATCCATAACAAAATTGAAACCACGATGATAATAGTTGTAATTATTTTATTTGTTCATATAACTACAAGGACTAAATTTGTAATTTACTTTTTCTTTAAACAATTAAAATAATCTCCTTAAACATTGATTTATATTCATTACTAATTATTTTACCATAACAGTATAAAGCTACCCAATAAATTGCATAAAAACAAACATATCCATTCTTATTTTGTGAATATATTTTGGAAATCAAATTCAAGAATATCATTTTTTTTTAGAATATTTTACTTTTCATTTAGAGAAAACTTCAATTTTTATGTATGTCGTGATCACTAAAATAAAAAATTCTAAAACTGTAATTTTTTTATTAACTAGATATTCAATTTGCTATGTGAACCGACTAATCCCAAAATACTACCACTTGCTTTGCGTGTAACCCAGAGTCATCACATTTGAAATTTCATGGCTACAAGGGGATTTTTATTTCACTTTAGATTTGAACACGAGACCTACAGACACTTTTGACTTCTAAAGCACAAGTTCAAATCAGTCAGATTCTACCTTTATGATTAAAACTGTAAATTTTAATAATGTTTAAGAAATATAGCTCTTTGAAATGAATTTTCTTAACTTTTCATGAAATTTATCTAAGTTCATATATTTGTAAAATTTAACATAATTTGCTTTTATTTTTCATAATTATTGTGAATATATATTTTTGGGTTTTGTAATTTTATATTTGCGTTGTTTACCTTAATCTTGGGTGGGAAGGAAGGGTCTAGAAGAAGGTGAGTTGCCATTTTGATTGTAGATATGAGCTAGATCTAAGGAATGGGGATGCTGACGTGGAGATAAAGGATTGGATGATGATGTGGCTAAAATGGTCGTCAAAACATGTTGGCACTTGATGGTCAAGAGTAAATTACATATTTAGTCCCTGTGGTTAATTGATAGTTATGGATCAGGTCCCTCAAGCGAAACAATTACATATATAGTCCCTCTGGTTTTATTTTTGTTATGAATTGGATTATTTACTCTAATTTTGTTAACCTTAATTCCGTGAAGTCAGAGGTATGTTAGTCATTTTATCATTTTCCTTTAAGAAAATGACAATAATACACACACACATGTCTGTATATGTACTACTTACAACATCATCTTCGTCCCCCAAGAGAACTTATATTAACGCCCTTCCCTTTCTTCGGCACTCTCCCTCATCCTTAACTCCAATCACCACAGCATCACCCCACCGTTCATCATCCGTCCTTCTTACTCTATCAATCACCAGAAAATCAATAACTATTGTGAGGTTTCATTAATTTCCATCGAAGGTAGTGGCCACCACACTCCACTTTTCCCTAAGTCGTCCCCCCCCCCCCCAATGTCACCTGCCACTAGAGATATAATAATCACAACTAACACCAATCTTGTCCTTCGAACATTATCCGGAAACATTGATGCAAGCATGTGGAACTTTATGGAACCACTTAGTTAAGATATTTAGCTTGTATCTACTTGATTTTTAATTTTACTAGGTTTGTCATTTGTATTCTTGAACATCAGACTAACAAAGAATTTCAAGGTTCACCTGGACAACAAATTAGAACAACCTTATAGTTTGCCTTTTCAGCTATTGTTTATGCTCATATATAGTAAGTTTCCACATCATTTTTGTCTTTTCACTTACCAATTTTTGCTACAAGGGAAGGGGTCATCAATGTGGTGTTGTCGTAGTGACTTGTATAACCCACAGGTGTGGCGGGAAGATAGAGCCAATAGGAAAGGTGCGGTGGCCGGTGGAGGAGGGAGAGCAAAGGAGGAGGATGGTGATGTACTAGGACAAAAGGAGACGGGAGGAAAACGATAATGTGGTAGGATAGAGGAGACTGGAGAGGACAGAAGTAAGGGCGCCGATGAGGGTTTTGTAACATTTGTGTGTTTTCATGTATATGTTTACATGTGTGTATATATTATAGGTAACAATTTTATATTTTTACAAGAAAATAAAAAAAATGAAATTAATTGCTAAAAGAACAAAAATGTCAGTGTGACTTAAACGAAATGAGGCTAACGGAGTTAAAGACATAGACCTAGTTCATATAAAACTAAAACCACAATACTACTACACGTGATTAGTTTATTCAGGGGACCCAATTCATATGGATAAAATTTGTAATTTATTCTTAAATAAAATTACCATTATATCTTAATAAATGGTTTGTATCTAAATGAAATTATTATCTTGTCTCCCTTTTTTATTAGTTCTGTATTTTATGATACAATATGATATGAACTTGTATCGTAAACTAGCAACAAAAAATATTCTAATTTCTTAATAAATTTAATAATTTATTTTTTTAATAAAATAAAAAATTGTAATATATTTTGCTAATGGTGAATTCTATGCATAAATTATTGAGTAGAAGAAAATAAAAGAAAATATATAATTTTCATAAAATTATTTTTATTTATTTTTCTGTATATAGTAAATTAATGGATATATGTGTAATATTTAATAAATAATTTTAGTAGTTATTTTTTTCATTCATTTCTTTCCACATTTAGTAGAAAGTTACGGGAGGATAAACAATAATACTTTTTTTTTCTTTGCTTTTTGGCCTTAAAAAGCTTGACGACTTAAGATTTTCCCCTTACTTTCCTTCCACTTCCTCCGTACAAAAGGACCTAAGAACATAACCGTTACATGTTGAATTTTAACTTTTTGCATTATTGGAAACGCTTCCGAAAATGTTGCGTTTTGTTAGTTATAAAGTAATGTCAGTTATTTTGCTCTCTACATGCAGTCTAGTTGACAAAAGGGATAAGAAAGTTTTGAAAGGGTGAACAAATATCATTTTTTCCCCTTTGAAAAAGAACTTGACAAGACGAGATTTTTTTTCCTTTTCCCCTAATTTCCTTCCAGATTTTTATTCCTCTGTACAAAAAGACCGAATAACATAAAGGTCACTTACCGAAGATTTAACTTTTCACACTATTGAAATCGCTTTAGAAATGTTGCATTTTATAAGTTACTAAAATAATGTTAGTTATTTCACATTCGACATGCAGCTCAGGTGACAAAAGAGGCAGAAATTTTTTGAAAGGAGAAACAACATTCTCCTTTTTCCTTTTCATTTTATTTTCCTCTAGAAAAGAACTTGACAAGACGGGATTTTTTTTTTCCTTTTCTCCCACCTTCCTTCCAATACATCCGTACAAAAGGATCCAAAAACATAAAGTTTGCATGTTGAAGATTTAACTTTTTTACACTATTGATATCACTTTAAAGAATGTTTCATTTTATAAGTTAGTAAAGGAAGGTTAGTTATTTCTCTTTTGACATGTAGCTTAATTGGTAAAAGGGGCAGTGTTAGGTCAAATATTATTGTATCCGAGATCACTGATTACAAAAATTACGTTGAATAATGAAGGAGTCAAAGTGAAAATCAACATGAGTAAAGAAAGTCAAAGTTGTTAACATTAGTGAAAAGTCAACTTTATAATTAAAGCTTAGTTGTAGTTTACTTTGTAGTTTGACTTTGTAAGTAGTCAATCATATATATAGTTCTTGTTAGTTTGATTGTTAGTAAGAATTCATATTGTAATATTCTAGGAAAAAAAGTTAGAAAGAGAAACATGTATTGAAGAAGTTTATCAATATACATGATGATTTGATCTCTTCTTATGTTTAATTCATTGTTATTTGAATGAAACTGGATTTAACAAACATAATGACTTTACCAAACACAAGACAGGTCTCGAGTTCGATCCCACTAACTTTAATGGTTGAATGAGTAAAAAACGTTCTCTTACATTAATATCTTTAAAAATGGTTTTGTTTGAGATCGATTAATTTGGTGACAATATTAAATAAGTTTCATGATGAGAGAGAGAGAGAGAGAGATGATGAGTCGTGAAATTCAATGTCCCAAGTTGGGTGTTTCTGGGTGTAGTTATGGCCTTACTCTTTGTCACGTATTCATCTTTTCTTTTAATTTTTTAAAAGAAATAATTAAAAAAAACATTTTTTTATTTGAAATTGTTTAAAAAATAATAATTTCCTTTTTAAGTAAAATTTATAAGTTTTAAACCTCTAACATTCCATTGGTTAAATTAATAACTTCGACTTTATTAGTAAAATATAATATTATTTATATATTAAAAAAAAAAGCCTTTTTTAGTTTCCTCTTACTTTTTATAGATGAGAAAATTACACCAAAATGAAACCAACTTTCATTTAATTCTTATTTTAGGGAATCAACTTTCAAAATCGTCATTTTAGGGAACCAACTTGCACCTGATTCCTATTTTGAGGAATCAACTTGTAAAATAATTATAGAAAAATAACTAAAATTCATTTTTTTTTTTCCAAAAATTAATGCAATAAAATCTATTTTTCATTTCAAATCTCGTTTTTTTAACTCAGATATCAAATTGAACATTTAAAAAAAATCAAATTACTACAATAAAAATTGTTTTTTACTAATGCAAAAAAAAAATCAATTTAATAGAAAAAAATTAATTGATGCAATAAAAAATAAATATTAAATATCACATTCAATATTTTTATATCTAACCAATTGCATCGATTACTTTTTTTCTATTAAATTGATTTTTTTTGCATTAGTAAAAAACAATTTTTATTGTGGTACTTTGGATTTTTTTTAAAAAATCTAACTTTGATATCTGAATTAAAAAAAAACGAGATTTGAAATGAAAAATATATTTTATTGCATTAATTTTTGAAAAAAAATAAATTTTAGTTATTTTTTTATAATTATTTTGCAAGTTGGTTCCCTAAAATAGGAATCAGGTACAAGTTGGTTCCCTAAAATGACGATTTTGAAAGTTGGTTCTTCAAAATGACGATTTTAAAAGTTGATTCCCCAAAATAGAAATTAGAAGAAAGTTTGTTCCATTTTGATGCAATTTTCTCTTTATGGATATACATTATACAAAGAATGATAGTTTTTGATGTAATCTATTATTATAAATAAAAGTGCATTTTACGAGGTATTTGTCTTTAACTTTTGTTCACATGTATACATGCAAAGCATCAAAGCAAAGAACAAGTCGTCTAACGTTATCCCCTCATATGTCGACTGTGTCTCGTATTCTTCTAACGCATTACTTATTCCTAAAATATCTATGATCCTATAAAACAATATTCCTTTAATACGTGTCACAAGTGCCCATGTGATATATATATATATATATATATATGAAAAAGTGTTAAGAGATAAAATAATGAATATCATAATACATAATTTGACATTATATATACATACATACATATCGGTGGAGATTCAAACGAAAACACCTTCATTTTACGAGAACATGAAAACACTTTTATCACATGTGATAATTAGCATGAGGGGACCATGTGATGTGCGGACGACGTGTTCTACAACTTATACCGCGCCAAAGGTTGTCTGCGTTTATGATTTAGCATCACATGTGATGCATTGATGGATAGTACCATATTAATTAACAACCACCTTATCACATGTGATAATACTTGTGAGGAGGCTTAATGGTGTAAGGGCGACTTGGCCTGCAACCAATATCGCATCAAAAATCGTCCATGTCTCTGATTTAGTATCACATGTGTATTATATGTGATGGAATAATAATATCACATGTGATTGTCTATTGTAAAAAAGTGTTCCGGCATTCTCATAAAATGAAAATATTCTCGTTTAAACCATTCCTTATATACATATATATATATAGAGAGAGAGAGAGAGAGAGAGAGAGAGAGAGAGACTTGGGATTACGTGAGACCAGCCTGTTTTCGTGAGACCCGTGAGACCACTTTTTTATATTTGAAATTTCACAGCAAAACGCTGTAAATGTAATCTTCACAGTTTTTCTTGTGAAGATTTGGCTTTTTTTTACCTTCATATCATTTTACTGTGAAGTTTCTAGTATAAAAAAAATAGTCTCACGTAAATCCAATCTTATAATATATGTATATATATATATATGTATATATATATGTATATATATATATATGTATATATATATATATATGTGTGTGTATATATATAGATGTGTTAAAAGATAAAATAATGAATATCATAATACACAATATGACATTGGGCAATGGAGGGGAAGAATGAGATCTTTTGTGCACCTACCATTTTAATTGCTACACCAAAATCATACCAATTGGATGCACATGCATTCAACTTCAACTGCCTTAAAATATTTTATTTTTAACTTTCTAAATATTCTATATATAAAAAAAAACCAAATCAAATAAGAGAATCTTGTACAATCTATAATCATAATTTGTAATTATTTCAACTAATTATATATCTTGAACAAATCAAGAAAGTGATACTTATCGTTGTTTTAATTTGATTTTTGAGCACTTTGGTGTCAAATGAAAATGATAGGAAAGATGTTTTAAATTTATTAATTTCTTGATGCGACAGTATCTAGTGCGACAAGAGAGATATGACATTGACGTAATCAAAACGGAAGGATAGATTGCATAAAAGATTTAATTCTTGACGATCGATTCCAAACTTCAAAATAACTGGTTTTCAATCCCATCAAACTTTTCCAGCTTTCAATCATGATCTAATCGTTCTAGAAAATGAAAATCGATTATATCTATTATTTTCATCTCGTCATTTCATTCCCCTACACTCTTTCTCTTTGAATTGCCATTTTGATTCTCTTATCAACCAATAGTCATCGGTCAGTATTTTTCACTTGACATATACACACACTGAGTGAGTGAGCGAGTGTGAGAGATAGAGAGATAGATGATAAAAGTTGGTGTATAAGTAAAAAGAAAGGCTTTGTGGAATGGACGTACACGAAACCACTAAATATGTCATTTCCAAATACAAATTTACTATATTATCCTAGAAACATTTAGCACTAGTTTGTTGTGGTCATAATTAACCAACTTATTGTCATTAATTGCATATTTATTATACTCACATTATTATTCTATCCATAATTTTGCATGTAGGTTATGTATTAACCATCACGATACATTTATTACAACCCTTAATTGGTTTTGCAAAATCTACATATTGATCTTATCCAATATGAAAGACATTAGGTTATATTTATCAGATCTTATTTTTATATATAATGGTAAGTGTGAAAAATCTTCTGTACGAAGTAATTGTTTACATATATGTTCGATCCATATACACAAGAAAGCCGTAGTAAAACCCACAAGGGTGGTGTCTGATTGGTTTGAGCTTGACTCCAAAGGTCAAAAGTACTATGATGTCTCATGTTCAAATACAAGAAGGAATAAAAATCCCTTTGTGGCCATGGAGGTTCAAATGCGGTGAATCCATACTATCTACAAAGCAGATGGTCGCCCTAGGATTAGTCGGCTCGCATAGCCGGTTGAATATCCAGGTTAATAAAAAAACCGTAGTAAAATGATTCATTTATACAATTATATAAAAATTGGGGTATTGCTAAGAGTTCCTATAAATTTAATTTTTAAATAGAACACTATTAAATATCATAGGTTATGAATAAAGCATCCATTACTACTTGTTCAATATTGGTTGATGCTATATGCACTTTTGTTAACATCAAAATCAGGTCAAATCATGCATTCAAAATATAAAATTAAGTCTTGACGTTGATGTGGATGAGGTTAAAAACAGTAGGTATAAGTGTGATGCATTTAACCTACCCTAAATATACCACTATTAATTTCTTTTGTACATCCATCAACAAACCTTTTTACATATCCATTGTATTATTTCAACGAATGGAGATCGTCTTGGTTCACCTATTGATTTGGTGATGAGTCACTGATCTGTTTTTCTATCCTATCAGCATTTAGTAGTTAATGGTTTCTTTGGATATTGGTTTCTTGGTACATATTTAAAGCCCTTGACAAAATGGAAGACTAGCTAATGTAAAAACAGAAGGTCACCGATACGGTACTGTAGATCAATTGTCTAATTACACACCAAGACTCCAAAGTAGTTGAGTTGAAGATTGAAGATGTTTTGAAGCTACTAGGCGATTGAATGAAGATCTTCATGCACCAAGATTTGTGTATAGCTGTTTGAAGCTACTAATCCATCCAAAATAGATCTCTCTACAAATTGACCATATCTCTGCAGAACTTGTACATGGTAAAAACATTTCTTATCAGTAGGTTTGTCTCTAAGTGAACAGTGTTGTGTGCACGCAGAGTACGATGAAAATGATATATCAACTATGGTCAAGTCAACCCCTACATCTTATTCTAAAGTGACAAGTGTCCTCATGTTATTGATGGATGAAAATAGTATAAAAGACAAAGTGCATTTCCCTTGCAAAACTATGCTTCCTTGGAAGAATTTCTAAATGCATCCTCAATTGACTTTCTTCTACTACTCTCCTACTTTTCAGTGTGTGAAGAAAATCTTAGTGTTCTTCATTTCCTTACAAATAATATTTGTGTTAATCTTGTAAGTTCTTCTATATGTAAGACTGTTTAGGTTAAGTTATCATTTTCTTCTTTTGCAACAATCTATATTGTATCTCTTCTACTACTCTCTTACTCATCAATAAAAATTAAAAAGTTAAAAAAATCTGAATAATTATATTCAACCCTTTTCTACAATTATTTTTTGTTTATTGTCATTTCATTCGAGACCAACATATTGTATATAAAATTATACTACGTCCCATAATACAAATCAAGTTCAATTAATTTGTTGTGTGAATTTTGTACTTATTAATGATATTTGATGAATACTTCATCCGTTACAAAATAAGTGTCCACAATTGAAATGATATACACTTTTCGTCGTATATACTTATTACATCTTTTTGTTAACCAAATGACATGTTCACCTTATTTAATTCTATCTTTTCATAATTATAAATATTTATATATTAATTAAGGGTAAATTTTACAAATTGATTATTTACTTTTAAAAATTAAAACTTATTTCAAGAAAAAATATAACGAAGAGCATAATAGGATCCACCGCAAGAATAAGACAAAAGAAGGTCAATAGAGATGTTGACACGTGGCGTGAATATAATTGGATAAGATAGAATAAAGTGTGGGTGTGTCGTACCGTAATACCATGGGCCACTGTCCTCCTGTTTTCTTGTACTGGATATTATACTACTGTCACGTTCAGGTGCATTGCATTTCTTCTGCCCAACAACCATACTTCCTCCATAAAACCCAATAAAGAAAAAACACATTCAATATATATATATATATATAGAGACTTGAGATCACGTGAGACCAATGATTTTTCGTAAGACTCGTGAGATCAATTCTCAACCCTTGGATTAGATTTATAATCATCAGATCTGAACATTTATAAACGCCATGAGACTTCTCAATAATTACAAAATTGTCACCTTGCAACTTTAGACCATTAGATCATTAGGTTATAAAGTTGATCAATGAACATAAATTGGTCTTACGGGTCTCACGAAAAATCATTGGTCTCATATGAACCCAACCCTATATATATATATATATATATATATATATATGTATATATATATATATATATATATATGGTTAAGTTGCGATAAAAACGTAAGTCAGTGAAGATGAGACCCTTAATTATAAGTGATCTTCATTATAAAATCAATTCTAATCGAAGTCTCAAACTCATAACCGTTTATCATAAAATGGATCTTTGTTCTAGAAGTTATTAAAATATTAATCGAAATTTCGAGAGCTGGTGCAACGTTCCTACCCACAAAGGTATAGATGAGAGTTGAATATTAAGGATTGAGTTTGGTGAGAAGAGAAGTTATAATGAGAAACGTAAGAAGAAATCACCACCCTTGGATCAATCTTAATTAAATGTCAACAATAATTAGGTGCGCCGAGATGCACCAGATCAATTAACTTCTAAAGCACAATTCATGGGTGAGCGTGAGAATAAAAATAATCAAAGATTCATATCTCTTCTTACGTTTTTTTCACCGTAACTTTCGTTAAAACACGATTATTCGTCTTAATTTTAAACCTAAGTCCGGCCCAAAACTAGTTATGGAAGGCCCGAGATTGAGAGAATAGGCTATGTATTGTATCGTCTGAGAGCCAACGATTTTGATTGGGCCATGGTTTTTGGGTTAAGCCCAATTATGAAAAGTGCCAGTCCGAAACTTATTGACAAGGCTAGTTTAGGACCATCAAATGATTGATTAAGAGCATATTTTTAAATATGTACAACTTATATTAACAAATATTTATGCAAATACACACACATGTTTATTCATATTACATCAAAAAATAGGGTCGGATCCGAGACCAATTACAGGAAGCTCGATTCAGGCTTGATTTAGTGGATCTTTACCCACAAGACGTACCCACTTCTTATGCATCTAATAGTGGAGATCACTTATTATGCTTTTCATCAGAACCTAACTTTTTAGTCATTTTGATCAAAAAATTTGACGGTGTTATCCCACACTTTTCTTTTTTTTTACTTTGGTAGATTACTTAAAACTTTTCACAAATTTTGATGATATTTTTAAATTTAATTCTTTTTTAAATGCGTTAAATATTTTATTCAAATTCATTTATTACTAGGTATTAATTAAAAGATGCGTAAAAACCATTGTACACATTAAAAATACTCGTATGATAAAAGTAAGTAAATATAGTAAATGGAACGAAAAGGATAATAAAGCATCTGAAGGATCTACAAGGTGCAAAACTAAAAAATCCAACAAGCCAAAATAAGCACTGAGAAAGACAAAAACGTTTGACAAACAAGACAACCTAAAATGACTACAGAAGCATAAAGGAACCACATAAATGAAGCTCAAACGAAATGGACCACAACCAAAATAAAACATAATGAATAGAGAGCAACCCCCATAAGCAGCATCACCAAAACGAAACAAAGCCACCAAACATCCGAGCATCAAATTCAACCCAACCTAATAACGAAGCAACATATACAATTCGAATAAGCCGTTAAACCATGAACACCATGTATATCACTCTATCCATGACAACTTAAAACGTTTAGTGCATTTGGAGATCCAATAATATCTAACTTAAATACTAAGTTAAAACCAACAAATTTTGGTTAGATTTTTCCCGAATAATATTGAAACTATTATCTCCACCTCACTTGAACTACCAGCAAAATATAATATATCATTAATTCCCATAAAACTCAACAAAGAGCTGAGAACAACCCTGATTCAAAAAAAGATTTAGGATATCGTCTATCATTTTTTTTCCTTTATCTTTCAAAAAATGGTCAAGTAACACCACCATATATGAGATATATTTTTTAAAATTGAGAAGTTAAAGATTTTAGACATGTTTTTCTTTAGCAGATTTTTTAAAATATCTCTCTAAAGAAATTATACAAATTTAAAAGAACACCCGAAAAATATTTACCTGGTTAATTATATTCTTTTTTTCCCCAAATTAATAGCTAATAATATACCATTTCAAAAAAGAAATAATTTGCTTCTTAAAAAAAACATTTATTGAAATAATGCTGATTGTTTAAAATAAAAGTTAAGATAATTGACAAAATAGGAAAAGAAAGAAGACATTATTAGTTTTACGATTATATAAGGAAAAAAGGGTTATGACAAAAAATCATCAATATAATCATAATTTTCATTTGATTATTTTAATTATTTTGACGAAATTTGATATAAATGATATTGGTTTGAATATTTCATGGTTCAAATGCTTTAAACAAATTTGCTAAATATGAATTAAAAATCATTAATCCATCCAAGAAATGAAAAAATTCTGATATTTCTATCGGAAATTTAAGGGGGTATTTGATTATAGGTTTTAAACACAATATAAAAATAAATGTTTGTTTTTTATATAATATAACTAGTATATTCTTTCAAAAAAAATCAAATTTTCATTCCACCTTAAATTGATTTCATGTCATTTTCATTTTTATTCTTATTTTCATTCATCTGTTTGAACTAAACACTTCGTAAATATTTAAGGATTATAAAACTATTATTTTACCTATAAAAAGTTAACCAAATCATCTCCGAACTACTTTATTTTATATATAAATTAAAAACGTTATTATTCTTAAAATCGATACCTAATTAGAAGGCAGAAAAAACGTTACTAATTCTAGGATAATAAATGGAAACATGATGATTTATTCTTGTATCATATCAATAATATATTTATTTATTTGTGCGATTTGAATAAAATTAACTAGTACAAATCATCAATTAAGATCTTAATATTAACTATGTTAAATCATTCTCGTACTTCTCATGAATGACCGTTCATATTACTTCATTTGATTAAAAATAATAGATATAATCATTAAAGTATAAGTTATATATTTGTTGAGTTTATTTAAGTATAATGAAAAATTTACGGATTGTATGATATGAAATGTATTTGAATTAAAAAAGGTATGGATAATGATTTTCAACAAATCGTAAATATATCATATCTCAAGATTGATTTAATGAACACAATATGGAGATTATCTCTTGTTTATAATCAAGGAAACTATTTCTTGCCCTAATTAATCCTCATCATATATTATATATACACACAAACACCACCCCATCATCACCCACCATCACTACTAGAAAACAAGGTATCAGCGACGACTATCAGCGAGGGAAAAAATCCCTCGCAGATCAGCGAGGGATCAGCGAGGGAATAGCCAAAAACTGAATCCCTCGCTGATCCCTCGCTGATCTGCGAGGGATCAGCGAGGGAAACCATTTTTGACAATTCCCTCGCTGATCCCTCGCAGATCAGCGAGGGATCAGCGAGGGATTCAGTTTTGGCAAATCCCTCGCTGATCCCTCGCAGATCAGCGAGGGATCA
>NC_037539.1:4461605-4464347 GCF_001531365.2 Cynara cardunculus var. scolymus
ATCCGTCGGAAATCCGTCGGAAATATTTCCGACGGAATTTCCGCCAGAAAAATCCGTCGGTGATGCCCTTTTTTTTAGTAGTGTCATGTTCACTTTCCGAATACAATAATTCTTTCTTTATAGCCTTGACGAAGTTCATATTGGGATAATCCAAGAGAAATCACACATCTCAAAGGTTTGTGAGATCGAGTCCCTTATATACACCTAGATTTCGGTTACATATATATTTATATGAGAGATCAATGGTTACAAACGTTTATAACCATTAACAAATAAAATTAGGAACAATTACAATTGTATCAAAATCAAGAGGAACTTCCCTTAGATCTTTTATATCACTTTGAAACTTTTTTTCCTTTCTTCTTTCACTATAATGACACCCTCTAAACTTCTTTCTCATCACCACACACATATACTCTCACTAAACTACTCCTCTTGAGAATGATGAGGATTAGAGAAAACAAGTGATAAGACTCTTTGGGAGACAAAAGTTAACATTTTTAAGCGAAAATTAATTTTTTTATGAATAAAACACTTTTAATTGATGTTTGTTTTAAATTTTATAGGGGTATTCGGTCGACATTTAATACAAAACATCAAGTAAACATCAATTTTAGTCGGCACTTAACTCAGTTAGACTTCTTATTTCAATCAGACTTCCTACCCCAATCAGCACTTACCTAATTTTCTGGTAAACAACTTTTCTACCAATTTCAAGAAGGTTTCCAACTTTCTGAAATTCGTCCACATCATCCCGAAACTTTTTTTTTCCAAGTCTAACTTTTCTTAAATTCCAAAAACCTTGGGGTAGCGGCCCAAAACCCACCAAGGGCGTTGCCTCTCTACCCCACCCACTGATCTGTAGTAGGATCACCGCTAGAGGCTCTGTCCCTTTGACCCCGCAAGGGGGTGCAACTCCCGTCTTATGACGATTTAAGGTGATAAATACAACATTTGTGAGGGTGCACTCCGCACCTCCTAATTCTTATATATGTTTGCCTTATCACTTAATTGATATTATAAACCACAATTACACTATGCACTTCAATTCTTTTTTTGCTTCAGATTTGTTTATGTGTAGCAAAATTCCTTCAATAGTTGTCATGTCGATCTAACAGAAATAGGGACTTGTGTATCGTTTTAGTGACAAGTATCAATCAAGTAAAATAACCCAATGAATTTAGGCGTCTAGGTTTTTTATTTGAAATAATAACCAGATGTCTCATTAGGCGTCTAGGTGAGAGTGCTACCTCGATCATATGCAGTTTCCACTTGTTCTTAATTAGCATACCGACCGGCTGAATCAGACTTCTCTTTTCAGGAACACATTACATCATATTTAGATATGATTCACCAGGGCTGGAACATGAATGTACCAAAGACATAATAGAAAATCAACTTAGTAATTAGCAACAGAGAACAAGCATGGATAAAATGCAAGATATACCAACTGTATATAGCCAATTGTTCTCGAGAGCTTGCTAGCTGGTTATTCTCATGACAATATAATCGAACCCATTGACTAGCATTATTGAACCCAGTACTCCTACATCTATACAAAGACCGAGGTAGTCAGATGCACTAAATCTTGGATATATATATGATGGATGTTTAATGTTCTTAATCATATTGGTTGGGATTTTTTCTGCATTATCAAGTTTTGACTATATAACTTATCATACATTATTGTCCTTCTTTATATTATTGTTCTTAAAATCAATTAAACAACCATAATGCATTTATGCTTATGAAATTGAAAGACAAAAATCATTGAAGTTGACAACTTACATTTGACCAAAAGCTAAAACACAGTTCATATTTAACAAAGTGACAACTTTGAGGGGAGCGAAAATGCAAGAAATTGTAAACTGGTGCACGTTAATTATTTCACTTGATAAGTACAATGGTTGTTCTGCAACATATATATCAATAAAAGAAAACAATTGTGGTGAAAGTGGCAACAACACACCAAACCAAAAACACACATATATGTATACTATCTGCAAATGGATTTATCAACCTCAAGCATGAATAAAACCCTAAAATTAGGGTTTAAGAACATGATGGTTTTTAAAATACTTTATAAAAAGAGGTGGTTTTAATTTGTTTTGTAATGTCCATCCCAGAGGTTAAAATTTTAACCTTTTAACTTTTTAAATAGATTTCAATTACACTATTTTTTTTCTGTATTTTTATATTACATTTTTGTTGTATTGTTTTTATAAATCAAAATTTTTATTTATTTTCTTTTCAATTAGACGGTTTTTATATACATCATTTATTATTATTTTTTAATTAAAACCTTTATTTTTTATTATATCATTTTCTTTTCGACTGCACAATTTTATGCAGCTATTTTTTATTAGTTTTTTTTAACAAATTGTTTTATTAAAAAGAATTTTACAAATTCCTTCAATTTGATACCAATATTGAATATGATTGTTATTTTATTAATTTATTGATTTGATTTCACATAATATTTTAGCATTTTCTTTATAAGTCATACATTTATTTATATTTTAAAAATATAAGAATTAAGAAAATAAAATACTAGTACGAAAAAAATATCACACAATTATTTATAAGTAATATATTTATTCATATTTTTCTTTTTTGGTTTGATTTTACATAACTTCTTTTTTGGTTTGATTTTACATAACTTTTAACTATTTATTATGTTTGATTTTACATTTTTAACTTGTTGATTTGGTTTTACATAATCTTAAATGTTATCCGCTTAAT
>NC_037539.1:4465502-4475329 GCF_001531365.2 Cynara cardunculus var. scolymus
TAATTAAATTTATACATAATTTTAGTATAAAATTATTAATTTTAGTTATATATTTACAATAACTAAAAGGAATGCAAGAGTGTTTCTAAATTTGTTATAAGGAGAAATTTACCAAAATAATCATTTTATAAAATGACTTTCATTTTTTAGCCATCTTAGAAACTCATTAATTCAAATAGTCAAAGTTTACAAAAAAAAAAAAAAAAAATTTATAGAAAAGGATTTTCTGTGTAAATTTTATCTTCAAGTAAAAAAAAAAAATAAGTTTACGCAAAAAACTTTACGCAACAAAAGATTTTCTACGTAAAGTTTGTTTTCAAGTGTAAAAAATTAAAAAATGAGTTTACGCAAAAAAAAAATAGGACTTTAGGTAGAAAACTTTACGTAGAAACTATATGCAGAAAACAAATTTTATTTTCTGCGTAAAGTCCTTTTTTTTTTTTAATAAACTCCCCATTTTTGCTAAAAGTTTCATTTTTAATTTTTTTTTTTCTTTTTTTCCCTTGAAAATGAACTTTATATATAAAATCTTTTTTTTTTGCACTTTTTTATATACTTTAACTATTTTAGAAAAGAGTTCTGTAAAATGGTTAAAAATGAAAATCATTTTATAAAATGACTATATAAATAATTTTTTCTATTAAAAGGGGTTGAATTTAAAATAATTGTAGAGTCTACCACCCTAGTTTTATAAAACAAATTAATTCAAACTACCCTATTTTTACATATCACTTTAAAAACTATCCTATTTTTACCAACAACAAAAAACAAGAATTCCGTGTATGCACATTATGCTTTATGAAGGAAGTTTTGGCCTTTTTGGTACAATTAAATGAATCCATCTTAGCCATTTTGAGCCACAACACATCCTTTGTGCGTACAAGATGCTACAACACATGGTCAAACATCTTTTCAAAGTCAACTTTACGTACACAGGTACTACATCAATCTACCATATATATATATATATATATATATATATATATGACAAGAACGGCATATTTGTCTATAGAGAACCTTAAACCCCTTGTTAATTCTCATTAGACATACATACTTATAAATCATTGACATGCCAATCATTGACATGGAGATAGAAATATAGGTGCTATAGAGATCAAAAGTCAAAACTTGTAACTCCCTATAAAAATGTTTGGATCTAATATAAACTTTTAATACTGCTTGATGAAATGGGGTTTAAGACAGGGTGATATCTTGATGTGTGGATTGAAAACTTAGCACAATATTTTGATAGCATATTTAATAGGAATTTCGTACAGATTTCAATGGTTTTTTAAGCCGATTGAACACTGAATCGAAATAGAGAGAAATATTGAATCAAACTACAGAAAAGATTAAACTCGATGCCCTGTGTTATGATGCACGTGTCCCACTCTTGAAAAGGACATCCCGATAAAAAAAACTTGGCTCCTCCCTTGATTTAAATCACCCTTATAAAAAAAATTGGCTCCGCCCTGATTATACAGAGTTTGGTGATTAAACTTTTTTAACAAAATTATATCTGCATATGTTAGTAGACATTAGATCATTATAGATAAGTTTTGCTTAGTGTAATGGTGAAGTCAAGAAAATTAACTACAAATAGTGTGGTATATACACCCTTGTATGGATAAAAATCTAGTCAAATTGTATATTAAAAATATAAAAAACGACTTTTAATATTGATATACAAGAAAGATATTGTATGGTTGCAATTTTTAGTCCACCCCTACCCCAAATATTTTTCCTTTTAATGTTAAATGAGGTGTCACTTCAACTACTTATTAGCATGTCTCGTCAAGTGAATTAACGTTGAGGCATAGGAATTTTTGTTTACGTATGGTATTCATTTTTATGCCTTACCCATTCAAAAATATAGAGAAGAAATGCATGCACCCATGAGAAATTATCTTCAAACCAAAAGGGTGATGTCCAATTGGTTTAAATTTATACTCTAAATGTTAAAAGTATCTGAAGATCTCATGTTTGAATCTAAGGAGGAATAAAAATTCTGTTGTGGCTACAGATGTTCAAATGCGGTGACTTCGGACTACCGGCAAAGCGGGTGGTTGTCCAGAGATTAGTCGGATCGAATAACGGGTTCAATATCAAGGTTTATAAAAAAAAAGGTTCAATAATATTGTCCATACTTTCATTTTTGCCCCTAATCACTCAATAATTAACTTTTTTTATATTTTAACCATTAATTAGTTTTTTTAAATTTTGATCAATACCAAGATTCGTTCTCGTGATCACAATGAAAAATGAGTTTTCGTTCCACCCCTATATTATATATATATATATATATATATATATAGTGTAAATCATGTATTAAAATATATATTAATTATACTGACAAATTCTAAAAAACCATTTTTTATGCATTAAGTATTGCTTATTGATACATATTACTTAAGTTTCAATATTACAAGTAAAGTGTGTTTAAGTACAACTTATTAAAACTCCATTTTTGAATTCGTATTACTAACTGTAGATAAACATGATTAAATACATGATATACATCTCATTTTAAATATAAAAAATCTAAAATATAATTAAGATACTTATTGAGTTCTAACAGAATATTTAACTATTATCTTTATAAAAAAATTATATTATTAAACAAAAAATAAGGAGAACTTTTAAATAATTAACTTGATATAATATATATCTATATTTATTTTCAATTTTACATTTTATTCAAAAATAAAAACATTATTGTTTTATCAAAACCACATAAAACCATATTATATTCACAAAGACACAAAATAAAATAAAATATTAAAATCGAGATGTATCTTGTTGAATTATACGAGTACCCTTCTAGTCTATTTTAAGATATACGTATGTGTTCGGATTCATTAATACTAGATTAAATATATTTTCAAATGCTCATTTTAGCATTAATTAATTTATTATAAGACATATATATATATATATATATATATATATATATAATATGTGTGTGTGTGTTCGGATTAATTAAGACATATTTATGTGTCTTAATTATTTCTAATATAGTGTCTTTAAATTGATCCATTTGTAACATATTCACATATTTTCAAATCCATAATTTGTTCTTTCAAATATCTCTAATTAATGAACAAAATTCAAGACTATGATATCCATTATTACAATCTGTATTTTGGAGTCCTTTTATGTTTAAGACCGAAATAATCATAACAGTAGATGCTTTCAATGTTATTGTTACAATTTTCTTGCATTTATTTGTCAAGTACCAATAGTTATATAATTACAAATTAGTCCATCCTAGATTTCTAGGGTTATCTACTAGAAGTACAACCTACTTCATCACGTACATACAGAATATGTTCACAATTATTCATGATTAAAAACGTAAAATAGAAGAAGTGGTACTCGTCAAAATAAATGAATGATTTAAATAGTCTAAAAAGTTGTTTTTTTGGTATTTTTTTTTTGACAAAAGAGTATAAATAAAGTCAACAATAATTTTACATCCCGCATCAAATCATATATACATAATATTTTTTTTTTCTTACTATAGAGAAGGGTTATCTGATGACCACATTTATATTCATCACTGTTATTTTTTATGATAACAAGCTTGGGGTTGTTTTCGAAAGATGGTGGTAAGTTGAGAGGTTAAAGTTGTATTTATGTTTATTATTTTTAAAGCTCACCGCTAGGGGTGCTAAAAAAACCCAACCAACTCGACCAACTCAACCCAACATGAAATAATTCAACCCGAAGCAACCCGGTGTATAATCGAGTTGTCAAATTGTCAAACCGTTGATATTGGGTTGATAATGAGTTACTATTATTTGAACCCAACCCAACCCGATCAACCCGATATCCTTTTATTTCTTGGATTTAATATGATTGTTGAATTTCTATTAATATATATTAGACAACTACACTATCATGTATGATCTTCATATACATATATTTGCAATCTATTCACATCTCTATATAACTCATTTGTATATATGTTCAGTAATTGTGAACATATATATGTAAATTGAGAAAATTAACTGAATGTAATATATGTAAAAAGTATGAATAAGTTGTATCAAATGGTTGATGATGAAAAATAAATTATGAGTAGAGAAATAATATATTTAATGTTAGAAGAATATTATAGTGTACCAAAGTATCAACCCGACCAACCTATACAGGTTGGATTGGGTTACACTTTGGTTCGGGGTGGGTTGGGTTAATATTTTTCAAACTGCAAGCATTGGGTTGGGTTATTCAAATGTCTTCAACTCGATCAATCCAACCCATAAGCACCCCTACTCACCGCCTTATTTGTTTAATATGGTTACTTGATGAGATATTTTAACTTATCTCATGATGATAAGTTGGTGAGAAGTTTTGGTGTGGGTGTTTTTCTGGAGCTCGAGTAAATAGAACCGAAAGGGGAGAAAGAAGAACTTGAATTATGTGTTTATCAATCTGAATACGTGTTGTTATTTATCCTCATCTCTGTGTGATTCTATAAGGTGAGTTTATTTTTACAACTTTTATTTTGGGAAATATAGTTTTATCATTTTCAAAATCAGAATAAATATATATATATATATATATATATATATTAAATATGATAATAAATAAATTAATTTCATTTATGAAGATTAAATTGAGGATTGATTAATGTACCAACGAGGCTCTTTATAGATGGG
This sequence comes from Cynara cardunculus var. scolymus, assembly GCF_001531365.2. NCBI lineage: Eukaryota > Viridiplantae > Streptophyta > Magnoliopsida > Asterales > Asteraceae > Cynara > Cynara cardunculus. The sequence goes on from NC_037539.1 coordinate 4,470,164, forward strand.
TCCTTGTGTTGGTCAAAGATAAAGATGACCATAACCCCTTAAATGGAAATTAAAAACAGAGAGAAAATAATGTTATAGCTATTCAATATTTCATAAAAATTATTATATCAATTATGTATAAAAAAAATCATCATCATGTCACCCACAACATTATTTATATATATATATATATATTTGCCTATAATAAAAAATTCATATAAGATATGGCAATGTGATTGAATATCTTAACTCTCAAGGTATATTATTTAATTAACTTCATTTTATTATTTTAAACAATTAATGGAATTAATTTGTGAAACATTCTTTCAAAATCCTCATAAGGCTTGATCTATTTGAGCTTGCGTAAGTTTGATCAACTTTGGATCTATATGCATATATATGTAATATGTTCGGTTCATTTCTATCTTGCAACAATATATAATTTTAAAAATGTGTAAGAAAAATTGTATTCATAATGAAATATTAATTACTAGAGGGTCTTTCAATGACATGTTTAATAACTGAACAAATAATGTTTGATGAATAATATTTCTGAATTAAATTAAAGGCTTTTGCAAAATTTAATAACGAATGAAAATTAATTATTGGATTGGAAATAGTTTTAACAATAATTGTAATCATTTTAAAAGGTATATTGATGATTCAATAATAATATTTATATGTAGCATTGGGTAAGATGTTGCATTAATCAAGTTGATAACTTAAAAGAATGAATTAATGTAAAAATAGGAAAAAAGAATCTTATAATGATCTGAAAATATTATAATGACATGAGGGGTTTTGATTGCAAACCGTCCAAATAGATCCCAAACTCAAAGTATGGCCCTCTAATAAATGCATTAAAAACCATTAAATAAAAAATGAGGTGGATGAATAAATGATAAAGTAGGTCATTTGAATTTCAGATTTAACAAATATAGATGGAGGTTGTAGGTTACAATGTCGGACAAAATATGGTTGTGACGATGAAATGTAAGATATGAAAAATATGCTTAAAACCAACTTTAATTTCCACGTTGGTAAACAGCCTTCAGGAAGGGGGGTTGTATATATATATAAGGGAGCGTTCAAATAAAAATCATCTTCATTTGTAAAAAGTGTACAAACCACATTCATACGTCGATTTTATTGTTTAATTTTATGAATTTTTTTTCATGAGATTGTTTAATCTTGTGAAATTGTTTTATATAATATTTTTTTAATGAATTTGTTTCATATATGGTTATGAAATTGTTTCATATATGGTTATGAAATTGTTTCATATAATATTTAATGAAATTTTAATGAAACTGTTTCATGTATTTCTCTAAAATTAAAATAATGAAGATGATAATATCCATGATTAACATCATCCATAATAAAAATGGTTAATCAACCTCTCATAATTACAAAAAAAATGAAAAATTATGATTAGTTGAATGTGGTTTTCACGGTTTTTACAAATTGAGTGGTTTTTATTTGAACGCTATATATATATAGACTTGGGATCATGTGAGACCAGCCTGTTTTCGTGAGACCCGTGAGACCAGCATTTTACACGTAAACTTCACAGCAAAAATGCTGTGAAGGTGACTTTTTAAAACCTTCACAGTGTTTTTGCTGTGAAGGTTCGACTTTTTTTAAACCTTCACATTGTTTTTGCTGTGAAGGTTCGACTTTTTTTAAACCTTCACAGTGTTTTTGTGTGAAGTTTATGTGTAAAATGCTGGTCTCACGGGTCTCACGAAAACAGGCTGGTCTCACGTGAACCCAACCCTATATATATATATACTTGGGATCATGTGAGACCAAAGGTTTTTCGTGAAACCCGTAAGACCAATTCTCAACCCTTGGATTAGATTTATAATTTGACAATCTGAGATTAAACAATTTCATAACCATATATGAAACAACTTCATCAAAAAAAGTATTATATGAAACAATTTCACAAGATTAAACAATTTCATGAAAAATTTTCATAAGATTAAACAATGAAATCGACGTATGAGGGTGGTTTGCACGGTTTACACAAATGAGGGCGCATATATAGGGGCACATTCAAGAGAGAACTGATTAGTTTGTGGTAACTGTGAGATCCAATTTCAACCACAAATCAACGAATAAATTAGAAAATTAATAATTATGGTAGTTTGAGTTAAAATTATAATTAGATGACATATTAGGTATTTTTAGAAAACTCTTCCTCTCTCATCTCTCATCTCTCCGACCTCCAATCTCCAGCCTCCGGTGAACATTAATCCGGCAGGTACCAAGTAATCACAAAGATACACAATGTGATACTCATTGTGATATACTGTGATACCATTGTGATACCAACTCAAACCTTAACAACAAAGATACACAAATGTGATACCCATTGTGATATACTGTGATACCGATTTCACCGGAGGCCAGAGATTGGAGGTCGGAGAGATGAGAGAGGAGAGAAGAGTGAAGAGTTTTTTAAAAATACCTAATATGTTCTCTAATTATAATTTTAACTCAAACTACCATAATTATTAATTTTCTAATTTATCCGTTGATTTGTGGTTGAAATTGGACCTCACAGTTACCACAAACTAATCAGTTCTCATTTGATTAGGCCTATATATATATATATATATATATATATATATATAGGGTTTATTTCAAATACAACCTATCGCATTTGTACAACCAATGCAACCCAATAAATTGAAATATTTATGGAAATGATTAGAGTTCATTTATTATGATTTAAATATTTATGGAAGATGAATACGGTTCATTAATTATGATTAATACTTTATATTAGGAAATAATCAAAACCTCTATAAAATCACATATTAATCAAATGAAATGGACGGTTGAGATTGGGTTGTATTGGTTGCACAAATGACAAGGGTTGTATAATAACCAACCTATATATATATATATATATATATATATATATATATGTCATTTTGAGAAGTGATAAATATTTTAAAAATAAAAAAGTGATCATATTCCTTCATCCGGTCAAGATCGGATTTGACCGGTCAAAGATTGCGGCTTTGACTGGTCAAAATTTACAGCTAGGGTAAAAATAGAGGTGTAGTTTTGTAACTTTTACAAATAGATGACAAACAAGTTCATATGTGAATCCGTGTGATTCACATATGGAGTTTATGTTCATGTTTATATGTGAACCCATTTAATTCACATGCGAACTATTTTGACCAATTCACATATGAATCTGTGTAATTCACATATAAAGTAATTACCTGATTCACACCTGAACCAATGTCATTCACATATTAAGTAATTAACTGATTCACATATGAATTAATTAACTGATTCACTATGAACCACTGTGATTCACATATAAACTAATTAACTAATTCATATATGAACATGTGAGTTCATATGTGAATTAGTTAAGTAGTTCAAATGTGAACTAATTAACAAGTTCACTTATGAAACCATTTGCCGCTTATTTATAAAAGTTACAAAAGTATCTTCTATTTTCCATATATCCATGTGAGAAATTCTCTGGTGCTTCATCGTCAAAGCCGCAAATGTTGACAAGATGAAAGACTTTATTTGCTTCCTAAATATTACTACTTTTCAAATGAACCTTTATATATATATATATATATATATATATATATATATATATATATGGTTGGGATCATGTGAGACCAGACTGTTTCGTGAGACCCATGAGACCACTTTCTTACACCCATGAGACCACTTTCTTACACTTAAATTTTTATAGCAAAACACTGTGAAAGTGTGTCTGTGTGAAGGATCGTGTTAGAAAAGAAGTTATACAAGGAACATAAGAAGATATATAAATCTTTGATCACTTTTAATCTTATGTCCACCCAAGAATTGCACTTTAGAAGAGAATTGATCCATTGCATCTCGGTACACCTCATTAGTGTTAACATTCAATTAGGATTCATCCAAAAGATTCTTACGCTTCTCATCATAACTTTCGTTTTCACCAGAATCCAACCACATATATATAAGGGGACCTTAGTTTGAGAACCTATGAAATTATGATAATCTTGAGAACTAGTGCATCAAGTGCTATTCCATATGATTATTTTTCCATTATATGACTAACATTTAATGTATTGATGAATGTATATTTGTTTAAAAATGTGTTTGTTTCACAATGCGAATGTTTTTAGTCTATTTGTGAAACAAAACTTATACGTAAAAAGTTTCACATTGTGAACTGCATACATATAAAATAAACACATTGTAAAACAAATTTATGTTCATCAACATGTTAAATATTAGCTTTAGATGAGGAAAAAAAATCATATGAAACAATATCTTAACAATATCTTAATATAAAAGTTTTCATGGTTATTACAATATATTGAGTTCTCAAACGATTAATTCCCTATATATACCAGTTAAAGATAAGTTAAGGAACAATTTGATATGGCCCTTAATCAACCCCAGACAGTTTTACGATTGAAAACATGAATGTAAAGCATTAATTAGTTTGTGGAATTATATGTGTTTTGGCAAAATAAAAGGAGCAAAAACACTCTCTGCTCATATCATCTAAAAGTTGTTAGTCTCTTAAGTAGTGTTTGGTATGCAGACTGGACTGGACAGGATGGGACGAGACAGGACGGAACAGGACAGAACGGGACATGACTAATTGTCTGTCCCATGTTTGGTACGACTAGGACAGGACAGGACAAAACTGTTAAAATAACCATATTACCCTTAAATGTTGTTCAATAAATCAACAAATAGTAAATTGGATTTTCAAGGGTAAGATAGTAAATTTGTATTTAATCCCATGTTATTCCACCTTTTTTGGTGGAACAAAAATCATCAAATTTTGTCCTATCAAATTTAAAATAGTCTCATCTTGTCTCATGTAATTTTTGTTCATGGCATGCCAAACATGAAACTATTTTTTTTTTGTCCCGTCCCATTCCATGTAATCTGCATACCAAAAGCACCCTTAAGTTTACAGTCGACTACTTATTCATGTGGGTCTAACATGTTACACATAATCAGGTGGCCTTTGTGTTTTAATAATTTAAAAAGAGTTTACGGAAAAAAAAGGACTTTACTCAAAAAAAATCTTTTTTTTTCCATCAAGTTTTTTAATTGATTAAAAAAATAACATTTTACATTTTTATAATTAGTTAATTTTTTTTATATATTTTTTTTTATTTTTTTATTTTTTCATTT
>NC_037539.1:4475474-4482164 GCF_001531365.2 Cynara cardunculus var. scolymus
TTAGTAATACTTACGAATAATTTTTAATATTTATATTTTATACTCTTATAATTACAGATTAAATAAAAACTATAAAGGTAGAAAATGTAAGTTCTAAAATAATCTGTACGTATTTATGATATTTAATAATATGATTAAATCAAAAAAATATCCAATATTAAGCTCGTTTAGAAAGTATTAACGAGACGATTATAATGGTGTAATGTGTAAAAAAAACATATTTTATTTATTTATTTTAGTTAATATATGATTATGCATGTTAATATAACAAATGTGTAAAATGGAAAATAAAGAATGAAAAATGAAAAACCAAAAGATATAAAGTAAATTAAATAACTAACTATAAGACTGTAAAGTATAAATTTTTTTAATCATTTATAAACTTTAGGTAGAAATTTATGCCTAAAGTCCCTTTCTGTGTAAACTTTTTTTTTCCGTAATTATTTAAATATTTAAATTTCTGAAAATAAACTTTAAAAATTCATTTTCTGTGTAAAGTTGTTTTGTAAATTTTGAGTATTTGAGGAAAAGTGTTTTTTATAAGATGCAAAAAAGTGAAATCATTTTAATGAATTGATTATTTATGTAAATATTCTTAAATTTTAGTTTACAGGACATCAAAAGTGTTTAAATATTTTCACAGACTGTTTTATAAAATTTAAGTTTATAATAAACAAAAAACGTCATATTTAAAATTGTTATAATAATTTTATATTATATATTCGAACGTTTTACAAAGTTTCTTTACGATAATTTATGCATCGTTGACGTATATGAACTTGCTCCATTTTTTTTGTTCCAAGACCCATGATAAACATATATACATACATTTAGTGAGGTTTAAGGAAAAACCTTAAAAAAAATAAAAATTGAGGGACACCTCAATAACCTTACTTGTATGTACATGTGTATATCGAACAGATAATAGTAATTATTAGGGATGTTACTCAATTTATTATTGTTTTGTAGTTTTCATTGAACCTGACCTACATATCGGGTTATGTTCAAGCAAGATCTGCCGGTTTTCGTAAGACTCGCGAAATCACATTTTTATACTTGAAAATTCACAGCAAAACATTCTAAAGGTAAAAAAACTCTGAATCTTCATAGCAAAACACTGTGAAGGTAATGTTCACATTGTTATTGCTATGAAGTTTCACATATAAACAAAAGTGGTCAATATGTTGGATTTTTATTTTATTTCATATCAATTAAACATATCGATAGACCATTTTTCATTTTATAACATTATAATTCCACATTGTTAAAATTATTTTTCTTACAAAACACTACCTTTGAATTTATTTGAGATTTGAATCTCACAATAACCAGATGACTTCCACCATGTGTTACATTTTCGCCACTAGATATTTATGTTACATTTTTTTCAACAAATTTTTATATCTTATGGGCCTGAACAGGTAAAGTTGGGTAGCCTAATTATAACTGGGCCTGGACTAATAATGTTGGATAACCTAATTCTAATTGGGCCTGGATAGACATCTTATCTCATGCTAATTGTTTTAAGGGTTGTTTGATTGGTTGTCATTAAGGGCCCGTTTGTTTTGTTCTCAAACACCTTTGAAGTCTGATTTGATTAGACATTTGTATTTTCAAATTGTTTAAAAAAAAAAAACAAGAGCTTAAATGGTGTGTCCGTCCTCTGAATTTTTAAGTGAGAAACCTAACCCTTAATATCTCGTAAATTGTAAACGCCTCTGCCTCCAAATCTCATTTTGAGCTCTCGATTTCAAGCTTCGATCTCTAATGGTGCTCTCGATCTCTACTGGAGCTCTAGATCTCTTTTGGATATCTCGATCTCTTATTTAGATTGAGAAAATTTTTGTTGACGATGACTTTTATATAGATGGAATAAGCATATTTTTTTTAAGGAGTGGCAGATTTCGGAAAAACATGGTTTTCTGTATACCTCCCCTCTAGAAGCTTACCGAATAAGCTACTTTCTATATCACTAAGCCACTATCAAACAGTCATATAGTTGACCAAATAAGTTGTAAGTATCATTAAACTTATTAAACTGCTAACAAACAGGTTCTTACTTTCCCATTTGGCTATAAATATTTATGTAAATTAAAAAGTAACTGAAAACGCCTAGAATTATATAAAAAATAACAAAAAGTAAATTTCAAAAAAAATTCATAATTATATACAAGTATATCTATTTACAAATTGTTCATCACAAAAAGCCTTTTTGTTATTCATATGTTAGAAAAGTCCTTTTTTAGATCAGTTGTTGGTTAAATTGCTTACTTTTATTGAATGTTAGTCTTCTATTTGCTCATGCTCTACATTAAATCTTACGTCCTTATTCATCGTAGGATTGGAACCCTACCATGGACATTGAAGGGTATCTCCGGATATGGGAATTCAAGAAAACTTGATAAAGGAAGTCACATTACCATTGATATAAAGTAGATATGTATGTGAAAAAAACTAGTATTTTTTACAGTTTTAATTCTATAACTAGCCCTGTCTGATAGTTTAACAGTTTGATTGGTTACAAATTATACCCACGATCAATATATAGGAACTATTTTGCAGGTAGCTTAATCCAAATTCATGGTTCACAACGTCGTCATTCTTTTCTCTTAAAGCAATACAACCAAATTTGATCGTTTAACAAAAATCATCATTCAATTAATCAAGCATATGAGGACGCACAAATGAGGTGGACCTCAAAAGCCAATGTTGAAGCAACATGAAACCAATCGAGGATTTCCACATCAAGTAACACATGCACATTGAGACTGTAATGCACGACTTTTGCTCGTCTACAAGTAAAATTTCTATTAACACCCTTTTAGATGACGAATAATGGTAAAGATGGAAGAGGAAATCGATCGTTGTCGAACAAAATCAAGTTTGCTCCAGATTTAGCGTTCAGTGTCCGGTTGACTATAAAAATACGTTTTTAGAAGGAAAAATGGCCAACGGATCAAACTTATCACTCTGTCATGATGTATGGGCTTTTTGGTCATTTGGGATTCATTTCAAGCCTCAAAAAAAATGTTTTTTTATATATTTCCATCCTAGTCTAGAGCAATACTTCTCTTATGGGCTCGAGGCAAGACATCAATTTTTCGTTTTTTATTTGTTTATGGCTTGTCTCGACACATAGGCTTTAGACGTCCTTGTCAGTGCCCAAGGGTTTCAGCTTTCCTCAATATAAACAGTCTAAAAGCATTCCGACTTTCATTAGTTCGTTATTATTAATAAAATCCTAAGAGGTCGCATTCTATTGAGTTCATTACAAGTAGATTTATCCCGTTCTTAAGGTTTAATGATTGATTGTTAACCCTCCATGTTTTCTATTACATGACATCCCTTTCAACCTCCCTCGTCCTCTAAGGTTCATCGACTACATGTAACCATACAAGTTTTCGACATAATTGATGGCTCATTTGGTCATTTCCGATTGTCGAGGGTTCTTTGGGACAAGTTAAATTCTTCATCAATGAAAGTTTTATTTTTTATTTATTATTTTTAATATTTTTTATTTTAATATTTATAAAGAAAAGCAAAACAAATGCACATCGAGTACATTGGGTTGGGGTAAGAGAGAGGGATTGCTTGGTATTTTAGGAAAAGAGTGGCGATTGCTTGGTTCAAACAAAACGCGGCCCACCCTCTTGTACGGTTAGTCGGTCATCCCTTCCCACCACTTGTATTTTTCACCTTTTTTTCTTTGCCAGTTTTATTATTGATTTTGACCGATTAATTAAATTTACTATAATAAATAAAATTATGTTATATACAACAAAATATTCTTAAATTTAATTAAAAAAATATTTTATTTTATAAAACGATCGATAACAATGGTTATTACTTTTACCTGATGCTAGTTCTATAAAGAATTTAATTTTATATTATTCAATAAGAAATTATTTACTTGTTATGTTGTTAAGTTTATTTATCTTATTAATGTTTGAAGTCTATTTATCATATTTTCAACGATAATTTGTGTGTTCACTGCTTTTGTGTACTTAACTTATATGACGATCAGATCACAGAGTTCAAATCCGAAAAAAAATGACAAACTAAATGCCTTAAAATAACAAATGTTGAAGTAAGCCATTGGAGTCTAGCTCCTAGCATAAGGGCTTAAGAACATTGAAAAGCAACAAACATTCATATGCCTCAATTCGGCCTATTAAGCTACATATCGTATTTTATATGTGTGAATTTAGACAAACGATGTACATATGAGAAAATTCAAACGGAAAAACCTATTTTATTATATGTGATACTAAATCAGGTACGTGGGTGATTTTGAATACAAATTAAATCACAGATCAAGTCGTCTACATAACACTAGATCCCGAAATGATATTAAAGTTGTTGTACAAAAGATTAGTAGTGAGGGAGAGAGAAAGAAGGGTAGATTAGTAATTGAAGTAAATGGACGTAGATATATTATATAATCAAGAATTATATAATTCCGGGTTTGACAATCCATATAAAGAGGGTTTACATTCCTTGATTTCAAAGGAACTTTTATGGGAAGAAGTGTCTTTCCCTTATTCCCTCTCTCTCTCTCTCTCCAAATTAACTACAAGCCCACAAGTTTTCACCCATTTAAATAAACACCTCCTTCTAATTAAATATTCAACCATTTTCTTTAAAGTGACGAGAGGTCCAGGTTCGAGTCCAAGAATGAATAAAAATCCCCTTGTAATCATAGAGGTTCAAATGCGGTGACTCTGGACTACCTGCAGAGCGGGTGGTCGTCATGAGATTAGTCGTCTCACTTAGCGGGTTGGATATCTAGGTTAATAAAAATAAAAAAAATTAATTGTAACAACTATTATTCAAATGTATTTTAAGACATATATATATATATATATATATATATATATATGTATGTATGTATATAGTAAAAAAAAAAAAAGAGTTTTATAGTGTGTCAACAATTTTCTATATCTCATGTACGTATTTGATCCAGGAAATTCAAGCTGTCAACCTTCAAAAGCTCTCAAACAACTAAACCCTCCCTATAATTCATCCTCTTTGTTTCTCTCTTTGCTCCATGTTTCCTCTTCAAACCTTCCTCCACCACCATGGCAGTGAAAATCTCTCTGCTCCTCCACCTTATTTTCTGGCTCTCTCTCATCTTTCTCATCTTCTTCCACGTCAAATCCAAATCCACCGCCGCCGCCACCTTACCTTTCCCTCACCACCCTTTAAATACTAACCGTAAAACCCTAGCCTCTAACTTCAACTTCACCCCATTTCTCAAACACCACCACCACCACAATCACAACTCAGTACCAGAGGTAGGTGGAGCTTATATTGATCCACGTTATGGCGTTGAAAAGCGGCTTGTGCCAACCGGTCCGAACCCATTGCACCACTAGAAGAGGTGGTTCATTTAGCTAGCTCCATATACGTATACTTTGTGTGCATGATTGGTTTGTTTTGTTCTTGATCATGAGGGTGTGTTAACTTTGTGTTTGTATAAAATGTATTGGATTATTGTCTAGATTTTGGTATTTTTCTAATGATCCCCCTAAATTTGATGATGATATTATATGAAGAAAAAGCAGATGAGTAGCTGTGACGGCACGGCACAAAGGTCAAATGTTGCTAACTTGGTGTAGAAACATAATGATGGTAAATTAAGAAGGTTGGTTAGTGTAAAAGCTCCACCAGTGTGCAGTGTGCAGTGCACGTGACATATATACCATCTCATCTACTGTGGGTCCAAGTGTCCAACCCCTAAATATCGATTTTTTTTTCAATCATTTAATAAGACTGGTTTTGGTTTGATTTAATTAGTTAAATGCCTTTTTGTTAATTTTAACTTTCTTGAATGAATGAAACAGTTGAACTAATCGCCTTAATTTTCTTCCTTTATTTGATTTAAATTGTTACTTTTAATATACTTACAAAATAAATTAAGTAATTTTAGTGACAAATTATATTCGTACACAGATAAATCGATCTGTTTTTCGGTATCTTAAATAATAACTGAAAGTATATAGTATTTTCTTTAAATCTTAATGGATCTTGAAACGTTTTGTTAAATGATTAATCCGGGTTTTTGGCACATTATTTAGAATGCAACATGTACAATTTAATTGTAATTTGAAGATTTAATAGAATTGTTTTTAATTTATTTTGTATGATTTCTTGTTTTTTTGGAAATAAGCTATTATTGAAATAAGGTTTAAAAATTCTCGAATATTTTATGGTTTATATAGCTGATTAATCTTATTTCGGACGGGTATTAATTATAAAGCTTTCAAAAAACTTTGTTTTTAATATTTAAAGAAGGTTCCTACTTTTAGCTCTAAATTAATATTGAGAAGTTATTTTACTGACAATAAGACTTGGGTCATTAGACTCCTCTTTAAAAACTCCTCCAAGGCCGTTGGGATTTTCGTTAACTATCTCCACGGTACATTGGAATTAGTTAATGTGTCCACAAACTGATCAGGCACCTACGGTTAACAAAAAAACCATTTTAATGAACGACAAAATAGCAATACTTAAGAAATTGTAATATGTGAATAAATTATAATAATGTTTTATAAATTGTACTGTTAAAAAATTAAGAATATAAATCCAAATGTTTTAAGGGTACTCGCATAATGCAGCGAGATACATCTCGATTTTCAATGTTTTATTTTATTTTTTTGTCTCAGTTGATGTAACAACCCTCACATCTCA
>NC_037539.1:4484198-4488096 GCF_001531365.2 Cynara cardunculus var. scolymus
TTTCAATCCGGACACTACTTGGCCGGTATACACAAATATCATCATTAAAAATGCCTCCAAACACATAATAATCAGTTGAAATGCTTTTTAATTTGTATAAAGCAATTCATATTCAAAGCWCAAATACACTCACCTTTTAGAAGTTGTGAATCAAAGCTTTAAAACCTTCTTCTTCTTCCTGTGCAAAACTTTAAAACTCTCCAGAGCAACTTTCCAAATATAGCAGGTATGTGTGTACTTTTTTTTATCCCTCAAAATTTATTTATACCCACCCAACCATAAAGAAAGGTGATAGTCGGCTAATATAGCCGACTTTTTTTTTTTATTCTTATAAAATACTATTTTTCATACATACATATATCGTATATATATATATATATATATATTAAATAAATACATATATATATAACCAAAATAATAACCAAACTATTACAGTTGATGTTATAATACGATTTTATGTGATTTTGAGAAAACAATAATGTTTTTATTTTTGAAAAAAATATAAATATGAATGTGACATAAAAAATTTAAAAAAATTGTTGATATTAGTGCGAAACTTACTATTTAAAATTTCTTGTTTTTTGTGCATTTTTTTAATTCATTTTTTTGGTTTAATAATATAATTTTTATAAAGATAATAATCAAGTATTTTGTTAAAACTCAATAATTATCCTAATTACATTTTAGATTTTTTATATTTAAAATGAAATGTTTATCCTCTGTTTGATTATGTTTATCTGCAGTTAGTTACACAAATTCAAACATGAAGCTTTAATAAGTTGTATTAACGCATAATTTCTTTGTAATCTTATATTTTAAATAATATGCATCAATAAACAGTATCTCATGCATAAAAAATGGTTTTTAAGGGTTTTTGTCAAATACTTTATAATATAGCATAAATATATATATTATTTGTATGAAAAATATTAGAGTAATGTAGTCTCATTAACACACCTTTTGAAAATCATTTTAAGGAACATTGACCAAAATTTAAGTAGTATATATATGTGCCACATTCCCCTAATCCTCTTAGGAACCGTGACGTTATAATTTAACCTAAATTGTAATATAAACATCGAAAGATATCGACATATATATAATTTAAAGATAAACATAACTAAATGACATATATCGACTTCTAACTCCAGATTATACGATAACCCCATTTCTTAATAATTCTCAACATCACAATACAGGACGTATTGAAATGTAGCAACATTTGCATTTTGTGTAATAATTTCTTTTCCCTTCATTAAAATAACAAATTTCTAGACTTTTCTATTTTGGCAGAAATTTATCAAGTGAAAATCATTCTAGGCCCTGAAATCCCCTTGCTGGCTTCGCCTGCTCTCGTTCCCTTTTTGTTCCAATTTGTGAAGATTGTTGGTTTTGAATCTTTTTATTATAAATCAACACATTGTTGACAACTTCGTTAAGATATCCCAAGTGTTGCCTATACAGTGGCCATGACCATAATCGAAATAAGAATCTTCGTCTTCTTCTTCTTCGATATATATAATAATTAGTTTTTATTAAATATATCAGTATAATGGTTAACAAATTTTTAAATATATTTTTTCTAATAAAAAATAAATTTAAGAGATAATATACGAGAATGTCGTTGAAGTTTATAAAAAATTTAAATAAGATCATCAAACTAAAAAAAGTTCAAAATGGAACACAATTTTAAATTGGTTTCATTATCCAACGGTGAAAATTGTAACACCCTTATTTTCATCATAAGATATGTCACATCTTTCACACTCTAATTTACCTAAAAACTTCCATAATATAACATCTTAAACAAAATAAAATAAAAAAACTCCAAACCACAGAGGAAGACTTACAAAAAAAAATTGATTTCTCCTACCTTAGTTCGTCCTATACCGAACTATGCTAGAAGCAAATTTAGAACATCTAAGCCGGTCTCTTGCCTTTGTCCATACCTGAACCTCTCGTTCTCGCTCCTAAGGTGCATATTAATAGTCACCTAAAAAGCTTAATGAGTTCATGATTTTCGTACATAAAAAATCACTCATGATCAAGCAAATGATTATCCAATATCAAGTAAAAACATATATCATGCACTCAATTCGAACATGTTTAACACCAAATAAATTAGTAATTCTCCTAACTTGTCTTAGTATGGTAGGGATTAATTTACCTCCTTGTGATCTTTTTTGTTTGCCTCTAGTGGGTGCGACCCACATTTGGCCGTTCTCCTTCATGGGACTAATTAAGCCCGTTTGTCTTACCGGCGTATCGGTTGTAATCCACATGCACACTAAGACTCTTTTCATAAACCATCAAAACCGAACTCTTAATATGGCATGCTAATACTTTAAAATAATTTATAATAGCATGCAAAACACGAAGCAACTCATACATGTCATGGTAACAAACAATATACAACACATCAACTCCAATAAATATCATGTATCCATAATACTTTTCACCATTAAAGCATGCTTTAAAATAATATACAAGATACGTATGCATACATCTCAGGGTAAATCACATGAAAATTCACCTGATTGGCGTAGATTGGCTAATATTAGCTCCTGATTTGGGACCTACAATTTATACACCATATCCCGTTAACGACCCAACTCACCAAAAATCAACTAAAAGTCAATTACAACTTAACACCCGAGCAGACTTGACCATTTTATAAGTATAATAACTCTTCACTCCAAATTAAAGTGATCAAATAATATATAAACCGAATTTTGACGTATCATACGAATTATTAAAGGGAAAATTGCACCAAAATGGAACCAACTTTCACCTGATTCCTATTTTGGGAAACCAACTTTCAAAATCGTCATTTTGGGGAACCAACTTTCACCCGATTCTTATTTTGGGGAACCAACTTTCATCTGATTCATATTTTAAGGAACCAACTTTCAAAATCGTCATTTTGGGGAACTAACTTGCACCTGATTCTTATTTTGAGGAATCAACTTGCAAAATAATTATAGAAAAAAAACTAAATTTCGTTTTTTTTAAAAATTAATGCAATAAAATTTATTTTTCATTTCAAATCTCGTTTTTTTTTTAAATTCAGATATCAAATTGAAGATTTTTTCGAGAAAAATCCAAATTACCACGAAAAAAATTGTTTTTTACTAATGCAATAAAAAAATCAATTTAATAGAAAAAAATTAATTGATGCAATAAAAAATAAATATTAAATATCACATTCAAGATTTTTATATCTAACCAATTTGTGTCAATATTAAAGTTTAAATCAAATTTGGCAAATCCAACCAAAAGTTTGATATAGACCCTTAAATTACCTGTTACATGTTCAACAGATCAACCAGATCCTTTAATAAACAAAAAATTTGATAGAAACCCATAAATGACGATTTTAAAAGTTGGTTCCCCAAAATATGAATCAGGTGCAAGTTGATTCTCCAAAATGACGATTTTGAAAGTTGGTTCCCTAAAATAGATATCAAGTGAAAGTTGGTTCTCCAAAATAGGAATCAGGTGAAAGTTGGTTACATTTTGATGTAATTTTTCCATTATTAAATCAAACAACTAATTAGTTGATTTAATTAAAATACCCTTAGAGTTAATTAACTAAAAAGTTCATATATATATACTAGAAGCTACTCGCGCAATGCAGCGAAATATATCGTGATTTTAATATTTTATTTTATTTTTTATCTCAGTCGATGCTATAATATGACCTTATGTGATTTTGAGAAAACGATGATGTTTTTATTTTTGAATAAAATATATATTTGAAAATGTCATACAAATTTGACAAAAATATATCGATATTAGTATCAAATTAACTATTTGAAATTCCTCATTTTTTGTGTAATTTTTTAATTCAATTTTTTTATAATTTAATTTATGTACAATAACAAAGTAATTTATATTT
>NC_037539.1:4491687-4494136 GCF_001531365.2 Cynara cardunculus var. scolymus
ATATATATATATATATATATATACATACTAGTTGGATACCCGCACAATGCGGCGGGATGTCAATTTTTTTGTAAATCGAATGTATGAAGTTTATGATCATTATAAACTTCAAATTTTATAACGATTGACTGACCAGAGATTTGGAAAAAAAATTGTGTGATTAACGGATTTCCAAACACACATCAGTTTTTATTTTTTAGATTGTTTAATATGGTTTTCACTTAATGCAACTCATGATCAACAAAAAAAACCCCAAAATTCATGTTTAAACAAAACGGAAATATAATCATCTATAATAATATAAATATGTAACTTTATTTATATTTAATTAATCATATTTTACTAATAGAATATATATTATCTTCAAGAATAAAGATTACATGCGGATACAATAATAATAAAAAGAATAAGAAATTATTTTTACACATTGAAAGCAAGGTATTGACAATGATACATCTTATGTCACTTGTAAAATACACATTAATATAAAGTAAGATAGTTAACAAAAATTGATAAATGGTGTTTCCAAGGTCTACAAACATTTCAATCATAATCGATGACAAAACTTCTTTAGCTTAATAATCGATCACAAAACATTCCAAAGTACCAGCATTTATATGATAATTCGGTATATAACATAAAGCTATATACAATGAAAGAATGTGAAAAGAATCAAAGAAGTCAACAATAGAAATGTTTCACACACAACTCCTAAAACATGTGTCATCAAGGGCAATTTGGTAAAATGATCTACAATTGAGGAAGGTCCAGTGAAACGAAAATGTGAAATCAATGAAGCAGAAACAGAACAAAACAACAACATATGTAAGACTTAAATGTATCTCATAATCAGGTTTATTGAAATAAACTAACATTTCCCTCCTTTGAAAAATGTTATTCAAGTTGATCCTATGTAAGACGTGTATATAAGCAAGAGACGTAAAGTGAACTTCCAAGATTTAGCTTTTTCCCTGCCAAGGTTTAAAACAAATATTGCAAGATAAACATATATAAGCATCAATGACAATAAAAAAAACTCCAATGACTACAATGATAGACCAGTAGACATTTAGAACTTTGAGAAAACTCCTTCAATTTAGACAAGTCTAATTATGAATTATGGGTAAAGATTTAGAGTGCATAATGACATTTGATGTACGAACCATGAGTAGTTGTACTTTGAAAGTTGAAAGGCAATCAAAGTATAACAAGATGCTAAGAGACATGAAATCAAAAATGGGTATTCCATTTTGCTTTTGGCCAGTAACATTTACCAAAACACCATAGTAACAACACCACACCAATAGAAAATCATTGCTTAGTTTGTAATTATAGCTTCTAATCTTTAAAAATATATTGACAAGAAAAACATAGATTTGCCTACATAGGGCCACACAGGTCACAGGCACACAACTTATATTACAAGTAAAGAGATCAAATACAAATAATTGAGAATAGGGGTGGCAAAAAATGACTCAATCCGACCGAACCCAATCCAAAATTAGTAGGCTAGGTTGAGTTTTTCAACCCATTTAAATAAATAGGTAAACCCGTCTAACCCATTTATATAAATGGGTTGGGTTGAGTTAGGTTGAATTTTTCGACCTATTTTCAACCCGTTTTCAACCCATTTAAAATATTATATAATTTTATTTTATTCTTAATATTATATCTAGTATTCTAATTTTTTATTTTGTTTTATTCTTAATTAAAAATCCTACCGTCGTGAGATGAAACTCCAAATTCCAATCCCCTCCATTACTCTTGATCATCATGATACCCTAAGAAAACCCTTTAGTTCATTACTCTATTATCGCCTCTAAAGCCAATCCAACTTATTTTGAACAATACATTTGTTGTAGTTGTGTTTTATTCAAACTTTGAACAATTTGTTTGTAATTGTCTAGTCCTTTTTTATTTAAAATTTTAAAATTAAATGGTTCAACCCATTTATTTAACAAGTTGGATTAAAAAAATTGTAAACAGGTCAACCTGCTGTCAACTCATTTAGGTAACAGGTTGGGTTGGGTTGAGATTTTCAACCTGTTTAATAAATGGGTTAAACCCAACCCAACCTGACCCATTGCCACCCCTACTTGAGAAGAGGGCTCTGATGAAACATGAAAGAAAGAATATATTGCAAGTATGATATAGATAATACATTATACATATAAAAACAGATAGGAGAAGAGAGACAAAACTTGAAACGGTCATTATTATTACCTCGTCAATTTCAGTTTCTGAAGGATGGTATGTGGATGTGAAAACACTTCAAGATAAGAAGAATAATCGATTTGCTTGCCAAACTTAGAATTTATGTAATCATTGTACAACTCATGCATATCCAGGTAGCATCCATAGGCTTCCTGCAAAGAGTGAAACTCGTGAAAAAATGCCACAAGAAAACAAGCATGAGGCTTTGCAACAAATCAAATGGGCCACTAATGTC
>NC_037539.1:4497461-4516677 GCF_001531365.2 Cynara cardunculus var. scolymus
ACGGTGACAATTTTGTGATTGTTGAGAAGTCTCGTGGCAGTTTTGTGATTATGAATGTTCAGATTGTATATCTAATCAAAGAGTTGAGAATTGATCTTACGGGTCTCATGAAAAACCTTTGGTCTCACATGATCCCAAGTTTATATAAGAATATATACATACATGTATATATATATATATATATATTTCGCACATTAACGTGCATACATACAACATACATATATATACACACACATACATATCCATATATACACATGGCTTGTTTATTTATTAACCAAGTCATTGGTGTTAACTTTGTTAACCCATAATATCCTTCAATCTTTTTGATCAACGGTTTGAAAGACACAATGACATCCTTGTAATATTATGGAAACRCATGCGTTATAGACTAGTGTGAACAAGGGTATTTTTGGAAAATTAAAATAGCATCTATCATACTCAAAATTCAGTCCTAGTCATTTCTCCCTTGGTGTTTCATAACCGAAACTCTATCATCTCTTTCAAGTTTGTCAASTAATATGTTCATAAGCTCAATTATGTGTTCATAACGAAACTAATGTGTTCATAAGAATAATGATGTATTCATAAGTGGAGAATAATAGTATAATCATGTGTTCATAGGTGAAACAGTAAATGTGTTCACAAGTGAAAATGAAAAATATTGAAACAATAGCYTCGTTCAWAGGTGAAAGAGTGAAYGTGTYCATAAMTGAATGATKTTTCTA
Source organism: Cynara cardunculus var. scolymus (assembly GCF_001531365.2). Taxonomy (NCBI): domain Eukaryota; kingdom Viridiplantae; phylum Streptophyta; class Magnoliopsida; order Asterales; family Asteraceae; genus Cynara; species Cynara cardunculus. Next base: position 4,498,187 of record NC_037539.1, read on the forward strand.
AAATYCAATAGTTTACCAAACATGTTCAYAAGTTTCATTACAAATTTTCATATTTAATGAACCGTTACATCACAAAAAATATCTAAAATCATGTAATTTTGTAATCTCCATTTAAATGTCTTAGAGTAACATAAAATATAAAATAAAATTACCATATCGTCCTTCACAATAAGTACAAAGTGATGTATGAACTATAACATTAGATGAATTTCTATGGATCCAAGAGTTAATATAGTTAACCCAAATAAACCGGTTGACAAATTTTTATACCTCCCCACACACACATACATACATATATATGGTATATTTCAAATGTAACCACTTTCATTTATACAACCAATGCTACATAATCAATTGAGATATTTATAGAAATTATTAGAGTTCATTTATTATAATTTAAATATTTATGAAAGATAACTAAAGTTCATTAATTATGATCAATACTTTATATTAAAAAACAATCAAAACTTTTATCAATATTAAGAAAGAGAAAAAAAAAAATTGAACATACAAGAGACTACAATATAATTCACTTTATTTTTAACGTTAAATTTCGAAAGCAAGTGGACCCCGTTAAATTTAGTCTGGACTGTGCAGTAGCCGTTGGGAAGTACACGTTATTACATGTACCGTTGGAAGTAGCTGCCAGTTGTAATCATATTTACATTTACACCCCTCATGTTTTAGATAACTCCACTTAACCATTCAATCCTTTTCTCACATAAAACTATAGAATAAGGTATCGATAGACAACTTATATTTCATTCATTTTTCTAAAGTATGATTTTCTAATTTTTGAGTGATAATCAGCATATCCTAAAATTAAATGCATTTTTTCTTGATTATTAACATAAAATTATTTTAGTAGAAATTGGTTAAATTACATGACAAAAATCAGCTAAAAACATGATTCCACAGATTTATATCTTTGCAAGTAATGTTATAAAAGAAGTCGTTAAATCGCTGGAACATAGAAGCCGAGGATCAGATCTTCGAACATATTCAAGGGTTCATATCCCAATAAACATGTTGAGAAACTAGCATAAACTATAAGGACTATACCTGGAAATATGTTGAAAAACTGAACCTAAAGTGGAACTACATTAAACTACAAGGACTAAACATGAATTTTCTCCTCCTTTTTAACAGGGGGAATCACCCCTTTCTGTACGTAACAACTTAGCTCTTCGTAATCTGAAACATAAAGTGAAGAAGGTAGCAACACATTAGTTAAGATGGCGATGGTGGTGGTGATATCGGTGCCACTGATATTGTTCTCAGTGATGCTTGGTGTTGGGTGTTATTTTGTAGGAAGGGCAAGAGGAAGACAAGATATCAGAACTCATGCACAAGCTTTTGGGGTTCCCATTGCTCCTCCTAATGCCGATCCTTCTTGTTCTAAACCAAAAATCGCAGAGATGGTTTGATCGATGAGAGAGAGCTTAATTTGGGTTCTTTTCTGCTCGAATTGTTGGTTTAATTTGAGGTCTTAAACCATACTAGTGTTTTTTTTTGGATTGAAATTGAATTGATTCATCTGTGAATGATTCTTGTCTGAAAAGCTTCTTTTGTTTGGAAGCTAATAATATGAGTGTTGTTACTTTATTTGGTTTGAATCAATGTAAAGATATCATCATTGAATTGGTGTTTTGGGTCGGAGTTTATTACTTTATTTGGACTAGAATGGAATGTTTTTACTATTTCAGAGACTAAACTGTGATTTTTTAAAATATAGGACCAAAATGTAACTATTTCACCAAGTTAGGGTTTAAATTGCAATATTCAGAAACTGGAAGCCCGACTAAGGGGGTGTTTGGGATTGCCTATTTAAAACAACTTATGTTTTTTTCCGTCTTATTATCTTATGTGGTATCAAAACAGAGTTAAATAAAATAGGGTTAAAATTGTAAACTGGTAATAAACAGTTTTTCATAAATCAGGAAGAATTAACTTATCAACAACTTATTACCGGTTTGACACCGGTATAAGCAGTTTTTTTTTCTTTTCTTATCCAAACACTAAAAAACAGTTTATCACCGGTGTCAGACTGAAATAAGTTAAAAATTATAAGCAATCCCAAACACCCCCTAAAGCATAATACAAAACTGCTAACCAAATACGTGGTTCATTTGATCGGTGTGATCAAACCAGCCCATTGTACAACCCCAAAGTCTTTGGTAAACCTGAAGCTCGTAAAGTTTGTCTATGGTTAAGCTATTGGCCAATCGAAAACACATAGAAAATTGGAGCTTAACTGAAACGTCACAATCTAGTTTAATGTTAAAAATCCCATGTCGGTTAGACTTGGACCATTTCTCCTCCATATATGTTGAAATCTTCTCTCTTTAAGGGACTCTCTTGGAGAGTAAATTTGGAGGTTCCGTATATTTGATAATATTCTTGATGTTACTTTGGTTCTAAATTAATAAAATAATTGAGTTTTGCGTTTATATAGGAAGAAATTTACAAGATTCAAGAGATGTCTAAATCATCTTTAGTAGATAAAACAGTTGAGTTCACATCAATCATACTCAGGGTCGGGGAGATGATAAAATCGACAATGGAATTCTTTGCTTTTGTTGAATTTAAGGAAATTCGGCGACAACAAGAAGAGAAGATGGTGAAAGAACAAGTGTTCAATGGGTCGATCGATCGAGGAACAACAAGAATTAGATTCATCATCTATGATAAGCACGCTTAACCCACTGGATCGCACCAGGTGAGTTCACCTGAGTTTTACCCAGAAGCAAGGTAATCAAGAATCTCAATATTTATTTATTTTTATCGAATTTTAATTTTTGAAAAAGATTTTACCCATCTTCCTTTTTTCGGGTTTCTGTGTCATACTTGGGTTGAGCACGATTGAGCACGATCCGATGGAGATTCTTGAAAGTATGAGGATATGCATTTTGAAGGCCATTGATAAAGCCATATCTGACGGCCATAAGATTCTCGAGTTCCTTCAAAGCCACTGCAGATTTTCCTGGCTATTCTCTGGAGCCCCTAAGGTGTGCAAACACGAGGTTAAAGTAAAAGAAAATCAAAGCGTCACAACTTTATTTACAGAAAACAGAAAAGTGATGTTAGAAGTAGGCAAGTTCTTGATGCTTTTCAACACAAGTTGCAAAATTTTCTGCACTTTTCAGCCATTTGTTAGGATCCCAATCACAAACAATTTCAACAAAGAAAATGGTGTAGAATACTTCCTTCCCTAGCCCTTGCAAAATCAAGAGTTTTAATACACTGGTTCACCATTTTTTAAACATCTAAGCGATGAACCACTAGATACAACTTTAACAAGACTTCCACTCGGTAGACTGTCATTTGCCTACGCAGTTTATACAACATCATATCGCGAGAACAAAATCAAGGGTGAGCTCTGCAACAAGGAAACCTACATTTTTTAATCTATCGAGCACCCACTCAGCTGATCTTCACACACTTGCCAGGGTCGGACTTCAAACTGACCTGAAAAAGGTAGGCACACGGTTAAGTTTGCACCACAAAACAAGGGTCATTTGGTTAAATGACTTTCTAACACAAGAATACCACAAAAGCATATCAAAAGGTCGTGGATTTAAAAAACATTTGTCAGGAGGTCATTTAGCTAAATAAACACATGAAATAATCACCTCCTTGTGAATATATATACAGGGGTTTAATCATTAAAGAACTCCAAAAATTGTGAGATCACTTCTACCTTAAGGCTTTGTTTAACATTTTCTTTTTCTATCTAAATATAGTATTTAATATAGTGATTAACATATATTTGTTTTGCAATGTGCTTATTTCATATGTATTTGGTCCACAATGTGAAACTTTTTTACGTATATTTTTGTTTCACAAGCACGCCAAAAAGATTCACATTATGAACCGAGTACATGTGAAACAAACACATCATGAAACAAATATATGTTAACCGATATTCTAAATCTTAGTCTTAGATGAAATAAAATAATATGAAATAGCACATGATGCACCAATTCTCAAGGTTATCTCAATTTGAGGTTTCTCAAAAGAAGGTTCCCCTATAAATATAAGGGCATGTTCAAACGAAAACGCTAACTATTTAAGAAAACAAGAAAAATGTCGTTAGTGTACAAAATCATATATGATTCACGTAACAAATCATATATGATCAAGACGACTTTGCCATGCGACTTAAATGACCTCAAAAGTCGCCCACTTCCATTTAATGTAAATTCACATGTTATTTTGTACATTAACCACTTTTTTCTTGTTTTCTTAAATAATTAGCGTTCTCGTTTGAACCTTCCTTTAATTGTATATATATATATATATATATATAGAGAGAGAGAGAGAGAGAGAGAGTGTCAGGTTTAGGGGGAAACAAAAAGAATGGAAAAACTGAGAAATTCTCTAGTAACAATTCGGCTGTATGGTATGCACATGGTATGCACATGTTTATAAAAGTAACTTGTAAATAATTTTTCCAGTGAATACACATTTGCAGAATATGCAGACGTGCATAGAAACCGAAAAACATCTTCAATTTCTTGTACACGGTTATTAGGGTGTTCCCCAGTTTTTCACTTTTTGGGGGTTTTCCCTGAACCTCACTATAAGACATAATTAAAGAATAAGCGCTCGTAATACATAATAAGTACCTCAGAGTCGAGTACACGACGTATCAAAATCATCAGGTGCAACACGAGCAATCCAATTGCTAAGAGTCTTCTTGATATCCGAGTGATTAACATGAGCCAACTCATACATGCTGCACAAATTCACCACAAAAGTCTCATTTAAAGCAGCAGTTGGAACTCTCTCTAATGCATTCTCCATCACCTTTATAGAATCCGAAAGATCCCGCAAATACATTAAGCAAAGAGCCTTATTATTAATCGCAACCACATCCGAATCATCTCGATCAATGCACTCCTGGTACTCCCTTACAGCCGACACGTAATCCTTCCCGACCATAAACATCAATGCCTTATTCCTGTTCACAAGATTTTTCATCTCAACCTCTTTGGTCACAACTCCCTCAACTGCCGCAAAACTCGCCTTTGCACCTTCCAAATCCCCTAATTGCATTTGGATATAACCGAGCTTCGATGTCAAAACCGCTCTAGCTACTGGAGTCGACTCACGATTGATCAAATCGTTGATCAAATCCAAACATACTCCAAACTCTTTATGACTCAAATGATGACTTATTATCGAATTAATCACCAAACCCTCACGTTTTCTCCATATGTCATCTGACATACCTGATGAACTTTTAGTCGATTTCTCCCTAACAAACTGCAATAACAAATAGAACCGATCTAGGGTTTCTTGACGATTTTCTACTCTAGAAGGGAGTTCGGCGTACAACCAACGGAGAACAAAGGGGGCCATGGAACCATAGCGGTTAGGGTAATGGTGAGGATAATTTTCGTAACTGTAAATAACATTGTCTAAGCCGTTTTCAAGGGAATCAAGTTCAGTTACTGCTTCAGAGAAACGCCGGAGTTTGGTGAGAGCTATGGCGTAATAGGAGAGATAAATTAGGTGTTCATGGGGTTTGGTTAGAAGGGATTGGGTGCGAGCTCGAGTGACTTTATCAAGAATCGATCGCCATGAGCCACGGCAAGCAAGTTCTTGTAGGGAAGATAGTTCGTAGCAGATGTCGTTTAGCGAGCCAAAAGCATTGTTAAGTGGATGATCAGGGGTTGAAATGAGGGTTTCACCTTGATCTTCCATTTTGTTTTGAAGATCCATACTTCAATTTGAGACAATAGGTAAGCAAATTACTTAAATTGGTACAACTTTCTTTAGGATTCACTTATCAATCAACTTTCACAGTGTTTCCACTTCCATGTACCTGAAAAAAAAAGCAGAACAAACAAGCAGCCTTAATTCAAAGAGAAGCATAACAAAAAGAATGTTCTTATAGAAGATAAATGGATCATAGATCTATTCATCCACAAAAGCAGTAAAGATGAGATGCTAATAATGATGATGACAAACCAAGAACATAAAGGTACACATTGAACACGCATCATAGATTCAAGAGATAAACAACATAATCAATGTAACATACAGTAACCAGCATTAAAGCATAACCAACTAAATCGAACACTGTGATTGCGTAGCAGAGAAAAAAGGTGAACAGAAAACTTGTATAAAGAAAGGCTCAATGAAAACCCTAAATCTTTAGATCTAAAGACTGAATACAGTTAACCCGACAATCAAAAGCCCAATAAATCAAAATTTCATTAGAAACTCACCAATTCTTAATGCTTCGTGATGGTCTGATTAGTCCCAATATTTCAGAATCATAGCGCAAGGATTTCCAGCCGAGACGAGAAGGGAGATGCAAAGGGCATAAACGTTTTGGGGGAAGATGGATGAGTCAACGGAGAAAACAAAAATATAGTAAATTACAAAAATGCCCATGGTTTAATGGAAACTTTTCGAAATTACAAAGAACATCAGGGTTCGTTTTCATGAGGAAATGTTTCAAGAAAACAGTTAACGTTTATCGGGTAAATAATTGTATATAATGTCGTTTTGATATAATAAAATCTTATTTAATAAGTAAGTGACAGTGTTGAATTTTACCTGTAAGTATTTACCAGGTAAGTATCTTATAAACAACTTTCAATTTAAATCAAATTAAAAAACAAACAAAAATCATGTTTAAATATTTCCAAATTGAATCCGTTAATTATTAGATGATGGTACAAAATTCTATATAAACAAACCCATATTATCCAATTATCATATAAATTTTGTTTAACAAATAATGTTAAATTGGTTTAAATATTAGTTTATGAACAGTTTTAGATAAAATGTATAGATAATTGGTAAAATCTTGCTGCATTGCTTATGGGAATTGAAGGCAATATTCCTTCGATAAGAGGTGGTGGGTCCTTCTCCAGGTCGACGCGACGCCCCTGGACTCTGTTGACTTGTATAATCATCAGGTCGCCGTGATGAACTCATACAATTCAATCCAAGATGAAGTAAATAACCCACTTCCACGATATGGGTTTCATTGAGGTTTTACCATCTTTCGATTTTGAACATGAATCCTACCCAACTTACCAAGATTTTGCAGTTCTTCCTCTTTTTGCTATCTTCTTCCCAACCGCTCGATATTTCCTCGACGTATATGTTTTTGAGGTAACTTTTACTAATCCCGTTACGCATGGCTACTTATTTGATTCGATTGGGTTTTTATTCTTGAACTTGTATTGGAGATTGTGAAGAATTGGATTGAACCAATAGCTAATTTTTGTGTTTGTTTGAAATAAGTTGTAAATTTATGATTTTAATCCCTAGGTTCCGTAAAGAGATCCACCAAGTCAAAAGCTAGTGTTTTCAGTTCCATATATGAAAGTTGTTGCAAATTTTACACCATTGAATTTGAACCTGTTCGATCCATTAACAGGAGTTTGTAAGAATTAAGAAGGATGAAAATGGGTTTGATGTACCTTAGAACACTCAGCAAAGTAACCAAAGGGCTGTTGGCCTAGCGATTCCTAACAGGTAGGGGTTCAAACCTCATCAAAGGTGAGGAGGGCCTGGGGGTTTATTTGTTCTATTTTCCGTATATAAATATTATATGCTTAAAAAACACTCACCAAAGTGGGGTTGCATATCAAACAAGACAAACACTCTCTTAACAAGCTATTTGCATAAAGGAGTATTAGCATATAATTCTCCACTAATTTTGTTAAAAAAAAACCAAGATTCATGGGAATATAAAGGGGTTTGTTTTTTCGAACTTCCAATTAAATGAAATTTGAAGGTATTTTTTTATTCATATGACAACCACCATAGGTTCTGAGGACTTCCAGCCCTAGATAATACTTCTGAGTAAAGTTAATTTTGATTTATAAACATATTTTATCCTATCAATCTTTTCCCATGTGGTTAGTGGTGCAACCTTCTATGTGTTTAAGTTCTCAAATGCCTGAATTTCCTTACTCGTTGCATCCACCAGTGTGTCCTTTGTAGTCTAAACTCGATTCAAAAAAATTAGTTGTAAGGAACAAATAAGGTTAAGGGGTAGGCTGATTGTGAAAGAAGTGAAATCACTTGGAAGACCTCATGGTTTCATGGAGTTAGTTCCTAATTTTAGAATGAGTTTAACATTTGTGTAATTAATCTAAAGCAAATATGAGCATCACGGATTTGTCATAGAAACAAATATGGTTAGGAAAATGAAACAAATTATATATCAAAAGAAGAAGTGCTTAGTTACTCATAAAAATTTAGGACGAGAGAAATTAATGGAGAAGGATGTATTGGTGAGTGCCTGTATATACTATATATAGATGTATATGTGTGTGTGTGTGTATACATGTGTGTTTATGCATGTGTATGCATGTAAATATGATATAGCAAAAGATTTATTAGAAAGTACATCACTATTACGATGACTACAATAATATCATGAGCATGCAATATATTCCAAATCCCCACTGACTGTTTTTGGCAAGACTAATGGCATCGATTCTTGGTCCTATAACAGAAACTGACATCCACAAGCTTCAAGAGGCACCAAGAAGCAGTCCATCTTTTTTTACACATTTGAAAAACTATTGGTTAATCTAGAATATCAGATATCTGAGGTTAATAATACTTGCGTTTAGTTTATAATTGGGTCACACGTTGCAGGGTATTGGAAGGCGTTTAATATTTGGAAAGGAGCAGCAGAGACTAGATGTTGAGACAGAAGAAAGGAAAAAGAAGATACGGAAATTTAAGGAATCAGCATGGAAATGTGTCTATTATCTTTCAGCAGAAATCCTAGCGTTGGTTGTGACTCATGATGAGCCCTGGTTCACTAATACTACGAACTTTTGGACAGGTCCTGGCAGCCAGCAATGGCCTGACCAGAAAGCAAAGTAAGATATCGTGTAACTGTATGTGTTGAGTCCCACATCAGCTAGACTTGGACCATTTCTCTTATATATATGTTGGAAGCTTTTTTTTCTCCTCCAGTGCTCTTTTGGAGATTAATCTAATGAGGTTCCACATATTTTAACATGGTATCAGAGCCAAGATTTACCATTCTAGGGACTCTGTCTGTCTACCCCTCACCAGTCTAGCCCCCTCTCATTCTCAACACTTTGGGACAATCAGTGTCCGTCTAGCCTCATTTGAGGGGTGTGTGAAGAGTCCTACATTGGCTAGACTTGGAACGTTTATCTTCGATATATGTTGGAACCTCCTTCTCTCCTCAAGAGCTCTTTTGGAGAATAATCTAATAAGGTTTCACATATTTTAATAGTACATATTTTGGGGTTTATTTTTTATCATTTCAACTGAAGTTGGTTGATAGTTTGATGGATTTTCAGATTGAAATTGAAAGGCCTATACATGTATGCGGGTGGATTCTACACGTACTCCATTTTTGCTTTGGTTTTCTGGGAAACAAGACGAGCTGATTTTGGTGTGTCAATGGGTCATCATGTTGCAACTTTGATTCTCATTGTAATGTCTTATATTTGCAGGTAATATCTCATGATGGTGTGGTGTGTTACAAAATATCGTTTTGTGTAGAGAATTGGTCGACATAATGATGTGTTATTTACGATAGTATATGCTATGGTGCAAACTCTATTGAGTTTGTTATAAGGAGTACACATGGGACATAAATTTGTGTCTTGATATTCTTATAAATATTTTAATTATTTTAATTGTCTCCTGTAGGTTTGTGCGGGTTGGGTCAATTGTTTTAGCTCTTCATGATGGCAGCGATGTGTTTCTTGAAGTAGGAAAGATGTCTAAATACAGTGGCGCTGAAGGACTTGCAGGCATTTCATTTGTATTATTCATGCTTTCATGGTTAATCCTTCGGCTTATCATTTACCCGTTTTGGGTCCTGTGGAGTACAAGGTTAGATTACGATGGTAAATATATGTTTTTTATGTTCAAATATCTAATATTCTTTCTGATCAAAACACATGGTGAGGTCACAATTAGTATTATATCCCAAAACCACTTTGAGAGGTTGGTAATTAACATAATGACACTTGAAACAACTTGGGGGATGATTGGTTCATGTTGGGGAATGAAAATGAAATTGATAGGGAACGAAAATGGGGATGAATTTTCATTCTCCCTCCCCCCAGTTTAAATTTTTTAGCTTACAAAACAGTTTCTTTTATTTTCATTCCCATTGATTACTGCTTAATACTTGTAACCAAACACCCCCTAAGAAATAAAATAGAATTGGTAAGTGTAGGGAGCATCAAATGTGAAATAACATCGGGAATAAAAATTGTTGGATCAAATGCTTCCTATTTTGTACTTTCAAACTATTTCATTTGTAGATCTAAATTATCTATATGCTTTTTTGTTCCTTGGTGCAGTTATGAACTTGTTCCGTCATTGAACAAAGAGAAGTATAAGACGTTGGGACCAATCTACTACTACGCGTTCAACACCCTTCTTTTCTCCTTGCTTGTTCTTCACATCTATTGGTGGGTGCTAATATTTCGGATGTTTCTTGGACAACTCCAAGCTAAAGGAAAACTCAGTGATGATGTTCGTTCAGGTAAGTAAATCAAGCCATTTGCTACATCTTCTGAATTATTTAGTTATTTTTTGTTCAAGCATGATCCACCCACATCTAGGTGAGATATACCGGGCTCGTTCGATTTGGTTAAAATTCATTTGTCGACCAAACCCATAGCAATACGCAACTTCTTTTGAAAAAAAACGTTTTATTCCACAAGATTGAGTTTTCATTACAATGATGCTGGCATGCCAAGAGGCACTACCATGGAAGTAATGAAAGAAAAACTATGTAGTTGGATCGTCTGATTGTTCAATATCGTATCATTTGGGTTCTGTTTAGAAGCAGTATATATGCACAAATAGGTAATCCCTTTGAATAGAAACGAATGCAACTTTTGATTAAACACATAGTTGATACAAGCATTTGGCAAATAGTCAAATATCTAATATCCCCAAAAAATGATAAAATGAGTATTTTTGGACCAAAATCACAGCTATAAATATTTGTAATGATTACATATGGGCATAGAGGTAACTCCAGACTTAAACTCTACCTTGAAGGGGACATTGCAATTATTTTTGTAACATGTCAAAAAAGAACATGTGTTTAGGCATATCATATTTCATGAAAGGACTTGAATGTTTTTACGGGATGCTTCTTGAAAAGTGTTTTATGTAACCTTTTTAAGAAGTGTCAAGTGTCCTATAAAATACTTCTCAAGAAGTGCTAACAAGATCGTTTACTTCTTGAATCCTATTGGGTTGATCAAATTTGTTGTCACAACTAAGGATAAAACTTGTTAGGGCGCCTAACTTCGTCCTAACAAGTAACAATTTATCGTAATGCCTTCGTATATGACACACAGTTGTCTGTCCTATAAACTTCAAATTCCTGCAGACTTTTGTAGAAACTTTCAGAAACAATAATTATTTGCAAAATCCCTTTCTCAAAACCTTTTCACAAGCAGGGTCTTCATGGAAGCAACCTCTCTGCTCCGTTGGCTAGAGGTATGGTTTGTGTACTATCTACTCAGTAGACCCTACTCCATGTGAACCTAACATGCTCATTTGTCGTAGTGGTGTGTGTGGGTTGGGAAAGCAAGGGGGAATTGGAGATATGAAATATATTGTCTCCATGTATTACCACCTTGGAGACGAGGGCTGATACCACCACACTAAATACTTGATGGCAATGCTACCCTATGTGCATTACACCATAATGGTTCTCTTGCTTTATATGTTCTTGCCCATCTTTCTTCTCTCGTGCCTTGAAGTGTGTTTTTGATCTTGATTGGGCTCCTTCTCCTTAGGTTTTCAATGTTGTTTGGACTTTGGAGATTGATTTATCTTGGTTAAAGTTTTTAGTACTTATTCTTGTTTTGTCAATAGTGTGTTTTATAATGAATAGAACGTTGTTTGGGTTCGTTTGGTTCTTCCAAAGTTTGTTTTGGGTTGTCGGTTCTGTAGGTTTGGCGGGGATGCCTGCTTAATTCCATTCACCAACAGATTGTAAATCTAAGTGTACAATCTTGCATGTTTGTTGTCTGCAAATTTATGTTAAGAGGGTTTGTGCCCATTGCGTTAGCATACTTGATGGGTACACCATATTTAGACACAACCCCAGAGATCGTACTAAATTTCATGGAGAGTACCCTCAGCTTCCAAGGACGGCCAAAACCACCCATGGACGGCGGCCATAATAATTGTGTGAATATTCTAACGCCAAGCTGTTTCACGGTTGTAGACGGCAATCTGCCGTTTCGTTTCTGATATTGGAGCCACAGGGGACTGTATCTGTTGATTCCCTTTTGCATGGTGGTGTTCTGTGATAAGCTACGATTCCCAATCAACTTAACGTATGACCTTAAGAGTATGATCCACTAGAAACCGGAATCAACTGATTGCAGTTCTCCCCCCGTGGCTCCAATATCAGAAACCAGAAACGTTGGATTGTCGTCTGCAACCGTGAATCAGGTTGGCGTCAAAATATTCAGAGTGTTATTATGGTATCTGTCCATGGGTGTTTTTGGCCATCCTTGGAAGCTGAGGGTAGTCTATAAGAAATTTAGTACAATCTCTGGGGTTGAGTCTAGATATGGTTTTCCCATCAAGTATGCTGGCGCAGTGCGCACAAAGCCTCCAACATAAATTTGCACACAACATACATGCAAGATTGTACACTTAGATGTACAATCCTTTGGTCGGTTGGTCAATGGAATTAAGCGGGCATCTGCGCCAAACCTACAGAACCAACAACTCAAAACAAACTTTGGGAAGAACAATTAGAATAAATGGTTCTCTGTGGAGGAACGGAATGACAATTCTATTCATAAGAAAAAAAATACTCTATTTTTTTGCTCATTGTTTTGGCCTATGGCTGATTCTTCATGTTATACTGACCTGTACCTTATCGACTCTGAAAAGATTTGTAATCTTCTTTCCCTCCTCTCTCTAATAGACATATATTTTGAGCTTTGTGCTTTCTTCAAAGCGTTTCTCCCTCGTATGTTCAGAGCTATTCACTCCCTCTATCCGGATATAAATGCAATGCTTGACGATGCACGTGGTTAATAGAAATATTGTTTAAAATACCCTCATATATAGTGACAAAATAGGGAAATCCTATTTACCAAAATCAATGTTGTCAATAATGATTTTGGGTAAAGCCTCTTCATCTCTTGAGGCAGTAGGAAAAGTCAGCATACATCCCCCCCCAAGCAGACCCTACTTTCGGCTTGGATTTACTGAGTTTGTTTGGTTTAACCATTTTATGTGGTTCTTCGTTTGAAACTTTTAACTCAAACCCACCTTTTAATTACACTCGGTTGTTTATTTTTTGAAATATTTGAAGTTTAAGTATTTATGTTGCTGTATCTTTTCTTTTGTTATTTAGCTTTCACCATGTTTCTTCTCTTTTTGCAGATTCTGATAGTGATAACGAACATGAAGATTGATAAATGATTCTTGTAGCAAGAAGGTAATTTGAATCGTCACGACAGAGATAGAATCATAGCATACTCAATCATCATAAAAGCCCAACTTACATATACACTCTAATGGTTTCTTTATGAGCTTAATTTGACATTATAAATGGGGAAATTAATAGTATTTAAGGTATTCACTGATGAATAATGTTTGTGGGAATGGTCTCTAGCCAAACAAGCCATAAGTGAGTTAACCATTTGGCATGTTGTAAGATCCCACATCGGTTGGGGAGGGGAATGAAGGTTGCCTTATAAGGGACTGGATACCTCATTTATCATATGTGTTTTAAAACCGTGAGTCCAGGTGTAGATAGAGCAGACAATATCTGGAGAGTTCCTCATTACCTTGTTGCATTTGCAGGTGGATGAAATGAATCACAACAGGAAAGTTTCATTATTGGATGGACGTGTTTATTTGTATGAAATCAATTCAAAAGGTCCGATAAGGTATAGCAACGAATAGATAGAAAGCGAAAAGTCAATGATTATGCCTTCTTAATTTGTTTATAAGCTTGTTACCACTGAACTCGCTATAACTTGGAAAACTTCATCAAGAAACCTTCTCATATGAACCCCGCCTGGCAACTCTTGTTGTACCATCGGATTTCCAACAAGTTGATTCTTAATTTGGTTCAAGTTGTTTGCTTTTGTTTATGTTTTGATTGTTTCTAGGTTTTAATTCGTTCGTGTGTTTTTTGTTGATTCCATATAATATTTGCCAAAGGTAAATTGGTAGGTTCGTTTCTTAGATGTGAAAACAGATCAAAATGGAATCCTCCAAAAACTTAATTCTTTTGTTGTTGCGAACTTGTGGATCTTTGGCTTGGTCTTTTGTGAATGAAATAGACTCAACTCGGTCACAACATTTGGCTGACGAATATGATTCTTCATTTAAAGTATATTATCGAAAGTTGAGCACTATGCGATGGATGCCCAAATGGCGCTTGTTTGTTCTTGATGCATATGCTTCGAGCTAACTATTAAAAGAATGTTGATGCTCTTGACCGTTAATCAAAAGTACATATCACATGGATCGTCACTTAGGAATTTCCAAACTCGTATGTGATCGTGACTCTAAAATCCACACGACCTTTTGCGTAAAGCTTCTTGAGGGCCAATAAAATCTAGGCCTTGGGGCTCTTTCACATATTAATTCAAGTCTCTTTAGAACCATCAAAGACTTTATATAACGTTATTTTCAGGGTTTTATGAGATTAATTCAATCATAGGTTAAAAAAAATTCAAATGGAAGCATTAAGCACTACCATGGTTTGTGGGTTCAAATTGGAGATTAGATCATCTTCTAGAGGAATGGAACATATGAAGAATTTTAGTGCAAGTAAAAAAGTTGATTCTGCTATATATGCGATTGGTTAATTAACCCAATCAATTAGAGACACACTAGGGTGTAGTTATCGTCATAATGTATATAAATTAATGAAGTAATGAACTACGTGTATATCCATTATTTTTTTTATTATTAACCTTAACAAAACTTTAATTACGTCGTAAAAAAAAACATCATATTTTCTAGAATTATGTGCAGGACTCGAGATTTCTTGGTTTTATCACGATCTTGGAGGACCTTTTCTTGTATACGACATACCATACGTTACTTAACTCAAGTTATAGTGGGAGGTTCAAACCAGAAAGACTAAAGATACTGAGAATGTGCAAATGAAAGATCCATATATGAATCATTGAAAAAAAAATCCATTTAAAGATGCACATGTTAAACCCGTATTACATATTATTCAGATCGGTTTACACAGACATATTCAAAAATGAAATTTTCAGTAATCACATATGAAAACTTCTCTTCGTACCTTCTCCCGTTTTTAGTTACGGTTATAAGTTAAAATGCAGCTTAATTTGTGTGGTAAATTTTGGTTTTCTTAACAAGATGAATGAGTTTGTGGTTCTCAAAGGTTAGAGAATGCTTTTTCCAAGCCTCTTTCATAATTTATGATCGAACTGCTCTGCATGGCCCCACTTCTTTTATTTTCTTTCTTTCTTTCTTAATAGCTTATTGAAAAACACAAATTGGTTCAAATAATTAAGAAATCTATTATGATTGACGGTGTTCATCGGTTGAAAATTCAATTTATTTACGTGAATTCGATTTGATCCAATTATCCATTGGATATTGGATTTTATTAATACTGGCATCCGATCCACTATAATCCAATGGATGATTGGACCAGATCGGTTCTATTTATTTAGGTGAATTCGATTTGATCGGTTTTATCACGTAAGAGGTATAATAAGTACCGAGAGTCTTACGTGGTAAGTGAAGGAAAAAACTAATGCTTACCGGATTTAAGACGCTTACTAACAATCTATTTTTTATGGTTGAGAATGTTATCCAATAATTAAGGTAAGTGAGTGTAATGTCTCTTACCGATAAGCACTTACCCGATAAACGTTTAGTAAACGGCCAATTAGTTTAACTGTTATGGGATTTATATATGGACCAAGTTATTTAGATTATATTATTATATGTAGTTAAAAAGTATAACTCATTCAACCAAGAATATTGTTGAAGGACAAGAAGATGAATGTAAACTTAAAAGAATAAGATGATAGCAGCTAAAAAGGGGATTAAATTAGGGTTGGCTGAGTGGAGAATGATGAAATGGTGGTACAAGTTATAAGTGTACCTAACAATTAAATGCATTCATAATGGGAGTTTTTGAAAGTGACCAACATTAATTCAATTGGTCATCTGTTTTTTCTTTTATCTGTATGTGAGGGTGCATGGGTTGAATTCAGGTAAGACCAGCCTGTTTTGTGAGACTTGTGAGAACACATAATCTTTACAGTGTTTTGCTGTGAAGTTTCAAATGTATAAATATAGAGTCACAAAAACAGGTTGGTCTCATATAATTCAAAGTCTCTCTCTATATATAAAACTTTAATTTCCACCAATTTTCTTGAAAACCATGTTTAGGAGCATTATAATTAATTGAGTGGCACCCATTAATTCAGAGCAAAATCTTCTACAAGATGATTCTCGTCTTGCACTAATTGTCCCATTAATATAATTAAGAACAATTAGTTTGTGAAAATTAGACAATGATAAGAAGTTCCATATAATTTTATAGAATATTCACAATGCATTTTTGTTTCTTGATGTCGATGTTTAAGACTTAAGAGTGACGACATAAGACTACACAAACTTAACATACTTATATACGAAAGGTCGTAGTTTAAGCAAAGTTTCTTGTAAAGTAATTGCAGAAAGTACGTTTTAACTATGACTTTCAATTTCGATAAGGATTTTGAGAGTGACATGTATATTACGTTGGCTCTCAACTCGATACTACAACGTTGGTGATTTTAGTGCCATCAGATCATTTGGTGTAGTTGAGATTTACAAAAGACTGAAGAGGTTATAATACATGTTAGGAGGGGTAGAGTGTACGTGTACTTTTATAAACTAACTTGAACCGTAGATCACTGGATGTCATTATATGACCGGGGTCAAATGAGATACTCTTGAGTTTCATTGTCTACGTTCAGTGTCTGGAATTAATGCATTGCTTCTGTACCTGAGCTTAGGGGTGTACAGAAAGTTATTCGATTCAATGAGTACCGACGACCGGCCATAATTAGATATTCAATTGTAATTGGATCAGATCGGATCCAAAATTTCAACATCCAAATCGGATTGGTCGGTTCTTGAATGACAGTCCAACATCCAATAAAACCAAACCGATCCAATCCAATTATCATCCAACTAATATCTAATTAATAACTATATATAATTATTAATATTTTACAATATTGTTTTTAGTTTTTATTTTATACATTGTTTTTTAATAACTTAAGAAAATATATGAATAATTGGTGGGAATAGTGGATTAATTGGTTGAGTATTGAATCAAAAGATTAGATAAATTCAATATGATGTAATGAATAACCAATAGTAACAGCCAATGGATGAAACTGATATATGATTCAATCATTCATTGGATTTGGGACGGATCAGATGTCCAATGTTAACCGGATTGTATCGGATGACAAATTTCAACATCCAATGGATGATTGATCTGATCGGATCCAACTAAATCCATTGGATTTTAACCGATGAAAACCTCTACATCTACATCTATATCTACATGAGCTTCAATGGCACTAATCAGTGACCAATGAATACAATCCGTGGCACTACATCAACATGCCTTTGGTGCCATTGATCAATGTGCTTTTAGATGCATCAATCGGTGAGTGTTGATTCTCACTTACACCCTAACCTTAAAATTCTAACAAACACCTTACAAGTAAAACTAATAAGCACCATGAGCAATTGCTTCGAATATCCACTAATACATACATTATTATGTGTTGAAAAATGGTTTTCAACACATCCACACCAACCCGAACACGATTTATGTAGGTGCTCATCAAGTCGCATTATTGGACAGGGGAAAAGTTACACTACATATGTTGCGACATGTTAGTGACTTCCATATTTATATCAGATAGTCGCATAAACAAGTCGTCTTGACTTCTGAAGTCGCATACAACCGTCCATTTTACTTGCTATGACTTTAGTGAGTCCATCTGCAAACTATAAACAATATTCTAAGGATTAAATAAACAATTAGTGACAAATTATAGATAAGACCGTACGTGGGTCCATTGATTAAGGTGCTTTTTCAATATTATTTTCTTAACAAACCAAGGTAATTCTTGGCAAAGCGCTGGGACCATGCAGCCATTAGAAAAATGTGAATAAGTATGTCGATTATTTGAATCATTAAGATTAAGATCTGAAAATCCATATCCAGACAGCTGAGATTTCTATGCCGGTGTTTCTTGAATCTATATGCAATGATGCAATCACAAAACTTTCCTATAAAAGTTAACAACACAAAGAAAGGCACGTTGATTAAGAAAATAGCTTAATAAACATGATCCCACTAGAAAATATATATATATATATATATATATAGGGGCCTATTCAAGGGAGAACTGAGTTGTTTGTGGTAACTGTGAGAACCAATATTAACCACAAATCAA
>NC_037539.1:4517597-4524027 GCF_001531365.2 Cynara cardunculus var. scolymus
TATATATATATATATATATATATATGTGTGTGTGTGTGTGTGTGTTTGTGTTTCTAATTGAAGCAAATTAAAATGAAAAAAGAAATTGCAGAAAGAGGAGAGGGTAATATTATTCATGTTGAACCAATGGCATTTTAAAGTAAGGATGAGACAGAAATTCGAAAAAAAGAAGACTAAGGGCATAAAAAAAAAGAGGGCAGACGTACATATATAGGGTTGCTTCAGTGGAACATGATGAAGATGAAATAGTACGTGAAAATTAATGGTACAGTGTCCAAAACCTGCTTTCAAAAACCAAGTAAAAATCACAATGTAATTGCTGCAATTTATAATATATATATATATATATATACACACATAGTTATGTGATCAGACGAGAAGTTTAGACGAAGGTTCATGCATGGGAGAGATGCTTATTGCCTAACCATTACTAAAGTTAAAGCACCTTAATAAAATAATAGAGAGAGAGAGAGAGAGAGAGAGAGAGGGAGGGGAGGATATAATGTAAACCAAACTATTTGTATAAAGTGTGAAAATCGCCGATTTTATTGTTTATTTTAGTGAATTTTTTTCATGAAATTGTTTCAAATAATTATAGACATTATCATCTTCATTCTATTAATCTTAGTCAACAAATTTCATCAAAATGATAAATACATGAAACAATTTAATTTTTACATAAAAACAAAAATATATGAAACGTTTTCATAATTAAATGAATTATTTAAAACAATTTCATCATATAAAACAATTTCATGAAAATATTTCACTAAAATAAACAATGAAATCGAATGTTTCACGATTGGTACAAATAGTTTGATTTCCATTTATCTCTCTCTCTCTCTCTCTCTCTATATATATATATATATATATTAATTATTAATAACTAGTGTTAGGAAGTTTGGATGAACTTTCTTGAAATGTATACTTAGGAGCGACTTTCGTGTACCTGGTGCTACATTAATTAGTTTAAACGTTTTGCTTTGAACAACTAGAGTGTAAAAGTGTTAGGAATTTTCGATAAACTTTCTTGAAAAAAACATGTTTAATTTGTGAAAAACACTTTAAAAATCCAAGTAATCGAAAACCAAAATTTTTAACAAAAGTAAATAGCGATACTAACTTGTTTTTCTTAATTTGTTTTGATCTCCGCTATGCACATTTCTTATTCAAAGTTTTGATCGACCCTATTCATTGACGACGCTTTATCAAGATTTTTCATCTCAAGTTGGCAGTTCCAGTTCGAAACACCAAACCCTTAATTAATCCATTTGACTTCAATTCGATCTCATTGGTGGTATGTTTGGCGCATGCATGCTTAAATGCATATTATGGAAAGAGAAAAATTAATGAGATTAATAAAATATATAAATGCAAAATAAAAGTACAGATGCGTACTTGGAAGTTGACACAAGAATTTAGGTGAAACAGCAACATGAATCGATCCTTTTGTCCAAATTTTATTGTTTAGTGGTAGCTTTAATAACCATTTAAATATGAATATAACTCAAAATTGTATCACCTTTTACGTACGCGTTGTTAGCCATTTGATCATGAATATTATTTGTAGTAATAATTAGAGAGTCGTCGGGACCCATCCTACTCAAAAGCATCAAGTGCCTCGTGACTCATCCATCGCTCAACCACACAAACACAAAATATGTCGATATATTACATATACGATAATTATATATATATATATATATATATATATATATATATATATATATATATACTACTAGACAAATTTTAACACAATCATCGATATATGGTTGGCAAGTACAAGTTTTCAACTACACTTTGTTTTACCATTATAAATTTGTAAATTTCACGATGCAAAACTTGTCGGTCCTAAAAAATTGATTCAACGATCATTGGTGGTGATTTCATATCATCGTTGATTATATATGAACATAGATTCAACTATGTTTATTTAGTTAATGAGAACCAAGTATATATTCACGATGAGTTAAGTTCAAGGAAAAACTATAAAGAAAATGAAAGATTAAAAAACACCCTAGTAACAAATCATTGCATTAAAATCAAGAAAAACATTTTTAATTACTTGTATGTACATGTATACTGTATAAATAAATGGTTATAAGGATGTTACACGGTTTTTCATTTCTTGGCGGGTTCTCTCCTTAATCTCATTCTATACCATGAATTGATAATGAAAATATATGATATTCATAATAAATAATAATGTTGATAAAAATATTTAGGTATATTCATCATGAATAATTGATTTTTAATTAGAGTTCCTAAATCAATTTTTCTCTTATGAAATATATATTAGTTCTAGGGACCTTCTTTTGAGAACCAATGAGATTGTAATAACCTTGAGAACTAGTACATCATATACTATTTCATATGATTTATTTCATCTAAGATTAGAATTTAGAATATTTATTAACATATATTCTTTTTACAATGTGTTTGTTCCATATGTACTTGGTTCACAATAGGTTTTAGTCTGTTTGTGAAATAAAAGTTACACGTAAAAAAATTTAATATTGTAAACCAAATACATATGAATCAAACGCATTGTGAAACAAATATATGTTGCATCAATACATTAATTAAATGTAAACTTTAAATGAGAAAAAATCATGTAAAATAATATCTTAAGATTAAAGTTTTCACGATTATCACAATATACAGGCTTCTCAAATGATTAAATCACTATTAATTGTATAGAATACTATCAAAAGGTTGAAATTATAAATATAACTTTAAAAAAATGTAATTTGAAATTTAGTCGTGTAAAATTCCCTCACAAATCTCTTTATAAGATTTGCTTTATAAAATTCCATTTTATAACCAAAATAAAGTATTGTTACTTTCTATTTCTCTTTGGCAAATAATTAGACTCCCAATTAATGTTACTAACTTTTATGAGAAATAGACCCACAAAGCTCAATTATTATCCAAAAAATTAAAATTAAACTTTGTGTATGGATCTTTATTCAAACGTTTTGCTCCAATAGATTATGGATAGAATGGTGAGAAATCAATTGATTTTCTTTAATTGTGAAATCAAATCTCTCTTAATTAACCATTAACTTTGACAATCGTATCAATAATGAGTCTTTAGCCTAACGGTATGTGAGTCCTTAAGTCTCACCAAACGTGAAGAGGGTGTGTGAGTTTGTTTGTTAGATTTGTCGTATATAAATATTATATATTTCAAAAAAAAACTTTCACAATCATAAATTATATAAACAATAACCGATTCCAAAATTTAAATATGTAGACGAATTATTAAAAAGAAGTTATAGGATCAAACAAGACACGTTTTATGTAAAGATGTTACAAAAAATTATTCCATAATTTTTTTTAAACAATGAACTTATAAAACTAGAGTTAGATAAACTAATAAGACTCAAAAATGTTACTATCTTGAAAGTGTTCTAGTACAAAAATGTACTAAAACCAAATAAAACTAAGTACAAACCATGACTTAACTAGCTACAAATTAAACTTAGGGGCCATTTACCAAACGCTTACTCAGTAAGTGAATACCAAGTCACATTACCTTACCGGATGAATATGATAAAAATTAAGAATCTTATCTAGTAAGAACGAGACAAGGACCAAAAGTCTTACCCGGTAAGTGAGGGCGACGACTCTTACCATGGTAAGAGCTTACCGGGTAAATTGTTGCATATGATAGCGTCTTGGTGGACTAAAATCTTACCTGATATGTAAATGATAATGTTAAATTTTACCCGTAAACGCTTACCAGGTAAGTGTTTGGTAAACGGTCTCTTAAACTTGAAAACAAATTACAAGAACCCATATTTTCTGCCTTAATGCATGTGTCCAACAACACTGGCCAACTTATATATTTCTTCTTATTACATTAAGAATTAATGAATTAGAACAAAGATTCAAAACCTCAAAGTCAATTAATTACAAAAACTGCATTTTTGAATGTTTATCACAACCTGGTTGCTGTTTTTGTTGCAGTTGTAAAAGAAAAAACAAAATCTACCTTCTAATGCGCCACCAACATCGGGAAGAAACCACAATTTTTGGCCCTTCAATGACACCGCCACTATCTTTGCCCCACCACCACCGGCAGCTACTACACACACACATATATATATATATATATATACATATACATATACATATATGTATATATAGTCTATAGACCATAGATATAGCTAGCTAGCTTCTTTAATTTCTTCCTACAAGCTTTTGGCTTCATGTGAGCTAAGTAGAAGAAGATATCGGTTTAGGGTTGCAGTAGTGTTCTATGGTTCTACGGTGAATGGCCGCCGGGGAGTTCTGCTTTCATTACCCTCCACCGGCGATCAATCTGTCATATATGGCCGGTAATATTTGTGGATAAGCAAATTAGGGCCTACTTAATTACATGAAACAGTTTTTTTGCATACATGCACAGTAGCATCCTCCAATCACAACATATGCATACATCATACCCATTATAACTCTCAAGTCATCATTCTGAAAAGCTAATTTTTTATGGAAATCATATAATTAATAAACCACTCTTGCAATCGTAAGCCAAACCCATTATATATGCTCTTTCCATCTCCTATAAAACCCAGCTTCAATTCATTCCTCATCCATTCTATCCTCATCCTCTTAAATATCATCACTCTCATATACATACAAACATACGTCTTCACATATAATATATTTGATTGGTTCTTTCTTGGCAAGAGAGATCGGTTTGAAAACTATATATATAGAGAGAGAGAGATGGCTGGAAATTACTATTTAGCCCCTGAATATGAAGACCTTTCATGTAACTTCCCTACAAACTTCACTTCTTCCCAAAACGACAACATGCCATCTTCTCTCCACTTTGTGACAAACTTACCTTATTACCATCAACCCAGTTCTCATCCTCAAATGCCCATGGTGGATTTCTATCCACAATCTTCATCTCTGAGCTATAATAACTCGAGTACTTCAGATGAAGCTGACGAGAACCAGATGAGTATCATCAACGAGAGGAAGCAAAGAAGGATGATATCGAACAGGGAGTCAGCTCGAAGATCCAGGATGAGGAAACAGAAGCAGTTGGATGAGCTATGCACCCAAGTTATGCGGCTCAGGAACGAGAACCAAGGGCTCATTGAAAAGCTGAACCACTTCTCGGAGAACCATGAACAAGTTATTCAAGAAAATGATAGGCTCAAGAAAGAAACCACGGAACTAAGGCAGTTGCTTAGTGAAGCACAACTTGCTAGCACTTACACTACTTTGAGAGATCTTGATGATGATCATGAGGCTGGGCTTGTTCCTTCATGCACCACTGCTTATCTCAGAGCTCAATCCTCTACAAAATCCACCACTAAAAACTCCTCTAATCTGCTTCATTGATTAGTCGATTCACCAAAAATGTTCCTTAATTAACTTCTCAAATAAATAAACCCTTTAAGCAAATGCACCAAATATTTACTTCCCCTTTTTCGTTTGTTGGGTGGTTTACATGATGCTTGGTTGTATTTGGTGTGGATGCGATTATTAGTGAGTGTTTGACGTAACTAAGCTTCCATCATGACCTTTTAACACTATAATTTGAAGAACCCCACTTCAGGTACGGATAAGAGAAGCAATATCTAGTTAATATTACTTCTTTAAAAATGTAGAAATTAAAACTCCTAAAGTATATATGTACATATACAAATATAATAATCTTGGAAAATCTTTACAGAACAATGCTTATTCGACATAAAATATGATAATCTTGGATAATATTGTTATAAATTAAGATTTTATTCTGTAATCCATACAACATTATACTCTCTTCATTTAAAAAAAAAAAACAGATATGTTCTTATAAAGAATTAACTTTCAACTATTAAATGTATATATGGATTCTAAATT
Source organism: Cynara cardunculus var. scolymus (assembly GCF_001531365.2). Classification (NCBI taxonomy): domain Eukaryota; kingdom Viridiplantae; phylum Streptophyta; class Magnoliopsida; order Asterales; family Asteraceae; genus Cynara; species Cynara cardunculus. The sequence goes on from NC_037539.1 coordinate 4,523,466, forward strand.
CTTTCTAGAATTGAATAAATTCTTTTTATGTTTCATTTTCCAAAATTCCGTTCGTATTTTATGTCAAAACCTTTTCGTTTACGTTTTTTACAAGTCAGATTCTTTATAGTATCAACCGCTCTATTAGGAAAGAGGATATGTTCGCATACATCTCATTCTTAGACCCTAGTTTGAATTAGGATACATTGAATTCGTTTGGTTTGTTTTAAGAGGAGCTAATTATTTAGTTTTCTTTAAAAAAATATATGACCTATATATATTGTGGTGAGTACAATCTAAAAGAAAACGATTAATTGATAAAGATGTATGCATGTGCTCATAATTATCATACATACATGTGACTTGAGATCAACCGTTTAACATAGTTTGTGATTGGAACATCTATTTACACTACTAGAAAACTGGGCATTTCCGGCGGAATTTCCGGCGGACAAATTCCGCCGGAAATTTTCCGGCGGATTTCCGGCGGATTTCCGGCGGAACTTTAAAAAGTCAAATTTTGTTGACTTCCGCCGGACAACCGCCGGAAATCCGCCGGAAAATTTAAACCGGTTAGATTTCC
>NC_037539.1:4524127-4542260 GCF_001531365.2 Cynara cardunculus var. scolymus
GGTTTAAGAGTTTTTAAGAGTTTTAAGCGTTTTTAAGAATTTTAAGAGTTTTAAGAGTTTTTAAGAGTTTTAGCCAAATGCTTTATAATATAGTATAGTATAGATAATGAATATTAAAATATCTAAAATCTGTTGGAGTTAAATGCAATTTTTTTCGAGATTTTGACTTTACTTTCTTTACTTTAGAGAAATTATAAATAGTCTATTAGAGACGGTCTAACTTTTTTATAAATCGAGTCTTTAGATGCAATCACAAATATGTTAGCATGCGAGTTTATTAATATAAAACGATATTTACTGCGTTATAAAACATGGGATGAGAGTGAGAGAGAATCCTGAAAAAATAAGGAATTGAAGAATCCATCAAAACCGTTAATTGATGTGATCAAATGAATAGCATTAAAAAGATGGTTGTAACCACTTTAAAAAAATACAAATATTTTCTCCTAATTTTTAGATCAAAAACAACAAAAATTGAAATCCAAACAAATCATGCCAAAAAGTGATCACTTTATTATCTTTAATTTGACATTCATTTTGATATATTTTTTCATCCTCGTTTTGTTGGTTCTCCAATTCTCTTTTTAGAGTTCTCCCTATAAAATATTTACGGAATTAAATTATACAAGTTCAATTACAAAGATGACGTTGAGTCTTACTAACACACATAATACTCCATAAAATTGATCACCAACCAAAAACTCTTTCTTTATATTGAAACCGAGAAAAATTCGTAGAATAAATTGGAGAAAAGGAAGAATAAAACGAAATATGAGTAAATGAGTAATGAATTAGAGTTCGAGTATTCAACTTCAAAATAAATGTTATATTGATGCTCTTCTAAAGGTTGGATTTCGGTGAGAATGAAAGTTATGGTGAGAAGGATAAATGTAAGAACCCAAAACTTTTAAACAACCAAATCTCCATAATCAAAGGCCAAACCAGCACCAATATTCGACAGAGTATAAGATTCATCATTACATCTCAATAGTTTGCAGTTGGAAAATACGAAATTTTGTAGTTTAGAATTTTTACTAGACTAAGGATAAAGGAAAACCTAGTCGACTAGCCATCACCACTAGGACCACATCTTCCATTTTCCTTTTGAACTACTTTTAACCTGGAGCTTACCTGAAAATGGTTTTATATGAAAAATGAGGGTTAGACCATAAGGTCAAGTGAATTCCCTACATCACATTTCAACATTTATAATCAACAGAAAAAGGTGATAAACCAACATTGGAAACATATCATACTCATTTAACATTAGAGCACATTCTCATCTCACGAATATTGCACAACATTTGTAGCAAACCCCGTCACAAGACCCCATGACAAAAATAGTAATCATTCTAATGTACTCAAGAAACAAATTCAAGGCACAGAGACCATAACTCCCAAGAGGTATTACTACCTTAAGGTACCTACACTATTTGTGCAACTCCACACATCCTACATAGCCACATATAGTTAAATTTTATAAACCCTACGAGTTGATAGAATTTGCATATAAAATCATTTATGCATGAAACCCTAATCAATGCTCTAAAACATTCAGAAAACGTTCAAGAGTTATAAAATTTAGTGTAACAGAACTCACTTGACGTTTTGTACTCCTCCCCAAGTCTAACGGCTAGAAAACTCAAACTAAACGCCTGAATTAACCAAGTTAAGAGAAATGTTAACTCAACTTAAACTCTCAAGATTTATTCTAATATAATCCCCTAAAGAACGTCTAGAATGATGGATCAAACCCCAACTCACACCAAGAGACGAAGCAGACGAAGTTGCACAACACCAGTGGCTTATGCGACTTGTGCTGCAACCTAGGTCACGCGTCAAGGCATGCAACACACTGGTTCATGTTGTTTCGTCCCTGCAATGCATTTCATCCCTAAAACTCAAATTCAACCATAGAATGATGATTTCCAAAAATTAGATAATCAACTAGAACCATAATGGAACTTCCTAAAGTATTCCTAAGCCAAACCTAATTTAACAATCGCTACTAGAATCACAAAAGCTCCAATTAAATCATGAGGTTCATCATCCATGGAGTTTTCCACTTTCAAATCCAATTTACCTAAGTGAAAACCCACATGATTACGATAAAAGAGTTGAAACAAAATTAAAAAAATCGAGGTAAATCTTCCACAAATCATAATTTCTCACCAATAAAAAATCTAGCGCCAAAAGACATATAGAAGCCCTAGATCTCCCAAAAATCAACAAGAACTCCATTAATGGAGGTTTAAGGCTTAGGGTATGGAGGTTTTACCTTTAAAAAAATGATTCATCCCTTTGATTTCTCTCGAAATCGGCCAAGAGTTTCCAGTGCCTTCTTCTTTCTTCGTTCTCCCAAAACACATACACACTCTAGTGTGTCGATTACCAAGGTTGAAATGAGAGAGTCCCTCCCATTTACCCCCTTTATTCACAGCTCTAGCCCATAGAGAAAAGGGAAAGTTACGCACCCAACCCAAACTTATATAATCTAGAGTGAAAGTGGGTTATTACAGTAACAAATGGATCTCCATCCTTGGATAAATCCTAATTGCAGATCAACACAAAGAGATGGATTTATTCCCTTATCAAGCACAATTCATAAGGCGGGGTGAGATTAAAAATGATAAGTGATCCAGATTTCTTCTTACGCTTCTCACTTTAACTTGTATTCTCAAATGATCCTTCGTCTACACTTCTAATATGAGTGACGAAAGATTCTGTGAGAATAAGAGTTTTGGTGAGATACATAAAAATGGATTTGGAGCCTTGATCACTTTTAATCTCACCCCAACCTATGAATTGCACTTATCACATGAATTGATCTGGTACATCTCGGTGCACCACATTGATGTTGATCTTCAATTAGGATTGATCGAAGGTGGAGATCATTTTCTTACCTTATCACCATAACTTTCATTCTAACTAGAATCCAGTCCTTTTTTAGCATGCATATGTAATTATCTAACAAAACAAATTAAGATATTGTTGTATTTCATTTTTTATATCTAAGCGGAAAATGTTGTTAATAACGTATACACTAATCGAAATTTTCACTATGAGAATACCAGAGATCTTCCTATCTGTTTTCCAAACCTTCATCCATTCATTCAATTAATGGAGATATACACAAGCTCATATAGACATACATAGTCAAAAGATTTAACATTATTTGCAATTTGGATTCGATTTAAGTCAAACTATAATATTGAAAACGAAAAAAGAAAAATACAATACACACACACACACACACTATATGTGGCATTTATTTGAGAATCCATAAAATTGTGATAATCTTAAAAATTAATACATCATGCGGTATTTTATATGATTTCTTTTTCATCTAAGACTTAGATTTAAAATATTGATTAACATACATTTATTTCACAGTATGAACATTTTTAGCCTTTTTGTGAAACGAAAGTTGCACGTAAAAAAAATTCACATTATGAACCGAATACATTTAAAGCAAACACAATGTGAAACAAATATATGTTCATTAATACATTAACTACTAGCCTTAGGTGGAAAAAAAATCTCATGCAACAAATCTCTAAGGTAAAAGTTCTCATGATTATTACAATATATAGAGTTCGATCTAACTAGATTATGCCCCTAGATGTAAAGACAAAAGACCGTGTGAGAATATGAGTTAAAGTGAAAAATATAAAAAGAGATTTAGACCCTTGATCACTTTTAATCCCAAAAGAACTCATGAATTGCACTTTAGATTGATTTAGCATATCTCATTAATTTTAATCTAATAATTCATTTCAATTAGAATTAATCCAATGATGGAGATTCCTTCTTACATTTTTCATTAAAAAATTTAATTCTAACTGGAACCCAACACCCTCCCCCCTCTCCATAGAATTCTTATAAATCATAATCGATGCTTATTTTATGAAATAATTGAGATATTTATGATCAATTATCACTGTTTAATAATTATGATTGAGATATATATAAAAATGATAAGATTCATTCATTTTAATCATGGTTTAAATTAAAAAATAAATAGAATTATATATTTATTAAACTAGATGAATGAATAAGATGATTAAATCAACCATTTTGACTCACCCATGAAATTACTGCTATAAATACTTGATTTTTTTCTTAATTAAATGTTCACATTTAATCCATTTTACTTTTTTTTTTCAAATGCATATATAAGACAGATTTTACTGCGCAAATGGTTCGACAATATTCTTGTTGCCAGTCAATAGTCCAATCAGTTTAATTTGCGGTGACGTGGAATACTCACATAGACCAAATTTTGGACCACATCCACTTGGATGTGCAACCAACGGTCATAAATTTGGATTAATTATATCAATCAATTCACTTTTTATATGGAATTTTTTTTCAAGCAATACGTACAAAATTATATACTTATCAATATAAAACAACTCGGGTCTACGTATAACCCACGTAGCGTCTTTTAGTTGGATTTTTCATAAATGATAAAATTATATAAATATCCTTTTCACGTGTCATTTTCGTTTTGTTATAATAGAAATTTGGGCATACAGAGTTCGGTTTAGAAACTTGATAGATTGATGATGTTTATTTTAATTGAAGTCATTTTGCTTTGCCAATTAATCAACCGTTTGTAGCTGATTGTAGCTAAAGATGTTTGAGCTCTTGTTTGGTTTATGCATATATAATGTGCAGTTACTTCACGTCAAAATAATCAGTTATTAGAAATTGGTATTTGTGTCTTGGTTCATACTTCACAACGACAAGGAATGTGGTCCTTGCCCTCGTGACACTTACCCTATCCCTGGCTTTGGCGGTTACGGGGAGCCGAATTCCCATCCTTGCTAAAAAATTAGGTCTATCCGCAGCCCATCCCCGTGTTACCTGTACCAACGTCCCATCCACGTAACCAGCTGGATTTTTTTTTTTTTTGATAAAAAGTGCAAATTTCGTCAAACTTTCTGACAAATTCTAACACCAGACAACCCTCATATTGGGATGGGCCAATTTTTTTTTTATCGATGTTAACATATTTTTTCCTAACAAGTGTGGTACGAGGTGGGTTTGGGAATGCTTTACCCGACCCCAAGTCCCGTTTAACGAGGAATCCACATCCTTGACCAGGACGGAGGAACCAGGTTTCCCGACGGATCGGAGCAAATCACCATACCTAGTTATATCTGTTTTCATTGGATTAAATTTATCGTATTTAAAATAATTCTTTTAGGAACCAGGAAATAACATTATGCTAACATATCTGCAATCACTAAAACAATGTTTTGGGGAATATTTTTGTAAATGCCAAACGGTTGATTATTGGTACAATACTCTTGTACGCATACAAGTTGTGTATGTCATGTACCATCGACATGTATAATTCATTACTATTATGAACATTGATTCGAACTATTAACAACTATATCTCAATAATATTATTTTGTTTTGAAAAACCCAATACAAACTATAAATTTGATTCTTCTTAAAAGTAACGTATTTTAATTTGATTCCTATAAAATTTAAGAAATCAAACGAAGTTGGTGAATTTTTTTTTCCGATTAACCTGGATATCCAACCCGCTATGTCAGCCGACTAATCCCAGGACGACCACCTGCTTTACATGTAGCCCGGAGTCACCGCATTTGAACCTCTGTAATCACAATGAGATTTTTGTTTCTTCTTGGATTTGAACATATAACCTCCTGGCAATCTTCTAGTAATTTATTCACTAATATCTACAAGTAAAAGTCAAACTCATAACATGTTGAAGATTCAAAATGAATTTCAATAATTTAAACAATTGTATAATGTCAATAATTTAATGGAAGACAAACCCCTGAATTTAAAATCTTGATGCACTGTTCAAGCATTGAATTTGGAAGACAAGTGACTTTTTGTGAGTTGGACCTAACAATGAGAATGAGGCCTTATGTACAGAGAATAGGGAGCTCATGAGCACACACTAACAAGACATGATGGCCCATTTTCCAAGGTCATTTTGCAAAAGGGAATAACTCATGGGGTGCTTCCCTTTGGCTTCACATACAAACTTTTAAGCTTTAAATAATTACATTTGTCCCCTTAAACTATTCCTTCATGTCTTTTTTACACCACAAAACTTTTATTGCTCAAGACATCAAGCTTTGATGTACAATAATTGTAGCAATCAAATTGCATTCCCTCTTGAAAGGTGGTGTTTTTTTTTTGTCCTTGTAGGCCCCGAATTTTTGTTTATGCCGCAAAAAGTTGGTAAGTGGATGTTACGAGTAAATGCGTTAGGGCTTAAGAATCAAGTTGTGAAACTCACGAGTTGACTCTTTAAAATAGAAAATACTTTTGTTGTAAAATGGGTATATGATGCCACCCTCTACAACCTACCTTGTCGTACTGGTAGCATTACCATCATGTGGGAGGTAAATCGTGTTTCCTAGGGGCTGGTGGGTGGTCCCGGAAATCGAAGCTCATATCTCCCAGCCGTTATGTATGTATGTCAACCTATTTACCCGTTAGGCTAAAAAACGTTGAAACAAAAATAGTTGAAAATTTTAAGCAAAAAAACTTAGAAAATTTTAGAAGAAAATACAAAATCAGCATAAGTTTAAAAACATAAGTGTATAACAAGTCCAATAAAAGAAGTAAGTGAACTTGGATATGGTCAAATTATCTGACATTGGATTATAAAATTGATTTTAGAAAATCCACTGTATCCATTTCAATTTAAGAACCAGAGGATACGGTCAGATTTATACGAGAACAATAATTAAACAAGATAGTAAAAAATAGTCGAATCACATGTATATTACACTAAAATCACTTGTAAAATCACACTGATTCTCAAGTTGTAGGCCACGTCGCCTACACACCCTCATGTTAACTGCTACGGTAAAATACATGTAATTTTACAAGTAATTTGACCATTTTCATATTCTTTTATTTAATTACTTTTGTTTTTTTTAATCTCCGTCCTAGAGATATGTAGCTATATTCTTTATAAAATATGAAAATTATATTAAAAGTTATTTTGATGAATATAATATGGGTCGATGGTAGGACTACCGACTTAGTCCAATGGAGCTTGAAGCATGTCTGAATGCAGCCATGGCAGCAGAGCCCATTAGAGAATCAAAAAATGGGCCAAAGGGAACTGTGGGTTAGTCCAACTCATGTGAGGTAATAAGGTTTGTGTTTTTAACCACAAGGGTGGTGTCTGATTGGTTTGAGCTTGACTACAAAGGTTAAAAGTGTCAGGAGGTCCCAGGTTCAAATCCAAAGATAAACAGAAATCCCCTTGTGGCCACGGGGGTTCAAATGAGGTGACTCCAGGCTACCTGTAAAGCAAGTGGTCGCCCTGGGATTAGTCGGCTCGCATAGCGAGTTGGATATCCTGGTTAATAAAAAAAAGGTTTGTGTTTCTGGGATCGGTTGTCGGTTCGAGTTTTGCAAAACTACTATGGATCTTTTTGGCTGTTTCACGAGGAATCCTGAGATGCGTTTAAGCTAACCTAAACACCGATGGTTAAACGGAAAAAAAGGTGACAGGGGAATGATCGAGATAAATGCACTGTACAAAGAAGCTCATGATAGAAAATGATTATCAAACGATGCCTGAAATGTAAAAAAAAAATATAACAAAACCGGCGTCAATCAAGATTCAAGGTCCATTGAAACTTATTACAACCCAACAAAATCCACCAAAGAGGCTTACAGGAAAAAGATATAACAAAACCGGTTCACACTGGGTCTGGGCCGTCTGGCTCGGGATCTTTCATGCACGTTCTGTCCGATTCAGAATACGTTGTTCCAACAAGCGTTTGCTGGCTCGGCCGCCGTCCCTACCGTGTAATAGCCGGTAATAACTACCACCATGGCACTGTCAACAGTAATCAACCGCCCTTTTTTCCCAATCAAAACGCTTTCCTTCTCATTTTACCTTCGATCTTCCCTTCTCCGGCGCCTGAGAATCCACGGACGTTGCTTCGACAGCGGCGCTTGGAGGCACCCACCACAAGCGCCGCCGCATCTCCACCCTCATCTGACACCAAACTATGGCGGAACCGGAAACCATCCTTCGTTACGACCACCCATTAGACAACCATATCCTTTCAGTCGAACACTTACTCATGCGCGATGATGATGATTGCCCACCACTAAATCTCACCGAATTATCCGGTCTTTTCAAACAAAACGACTTCTCCTTTAAACCTCTCATGCCTCAATCGCCAGTGGCCGATGGTGAAATCATGCACCCTGGTGATCATCAACTCGTAGATTCATTTGTTCTTGATGATAACATCTTTGAAGACGGGTTTCAAACAAATCCATCTCCGATTCATGATGAAACGAACTATAGATCGAGTGATTTTGGAAACCCTATTCAACTCTCAGCCTGGCCATTACAAGTGCCACCATATACTTGTAGTTGTTGTCAAATTCTTAGAGAAATCACACATACTAATGGTGTGTTTTTTTATGGTTAGGATTCATGTGTTTTCTGCATAAATATGTTCTTTCTTCGTTTTAACTTTCAGTTTCTGATTAGGTGTCGATATTACGAAGCTTGAGGTTCACGGAAGGCTTGGTGTAATTATTCACGGTGTTCTTGAGAAGTATGGTGTTGATATGACGACGAACCAGAGCCATGAGTACAAAATGTTCAAGTAAGTTCAATTAATTCGACTCAACTTTTTCGTTTCATGATGCCCATTTGTTCAAAGAACAATCACTTAATTGTTGGATTACAAGATTCTCATTAATTTTATGATCAGTTTTTGCAACGAAAGTACAAGTAGAGTGAAGCAGTTCCTTGAGGAATACTGCAAAGATCGAAAATCAAATGGTTACCTAATGCTACAAGATCCGCTATCCGGGTTCTATGAAGCTGTATGTGTTGGATTGGATTGGGAGTATAATATGGACACCAATGATCTCATCGTCAATGATTCAGGTTCCATATATTCAATACTATTCGAATTTATTATGACATAAGATTCATAATTTTCAAGAGTTTTTAGGGTTTGATAGAGAAGATAAACTGAATCTAGCCATGCATGCATGGCTTCCCAGACGACTAATTAAGGCCTAGCCAAGAAAGGTCCATTAGCAGGGGGTGTGTTTGAGCCATGTTAAGTTCAATTATCTTGCTTGGCTTGGTTCTTGAACAATCATGTAGGGTTAATTAGGCTTGACTCATAGCTTGCATGCCACACCTGATTGGTTAAATTCTTGTAAGAGTAAGTGGCTGTTTACCAAATACTTACACATTAAACGCTTACCGGTAATATTTAACATTATTATTTACTCATCGGATAAAATTTTAGTCCACCAAAACGGTATCGTATGCAACAATTTACCCGGTAAATGCTTACCGTTACCGGGGTAAGAGTCGTTGCCCTCACTTACCGGGTAAGACTCTTGGTCTTTGTCTTGCTCTTACCGGGTAATATTCTTAATCATTATCATATTCATCCGGTAAGGTAATGTGACTTGATGTTCACTTACCCGAGTAAGCGTTTGATGGATGGCCCCTAAGACTACGGTACATATGACTCATAGAAGCATATGGGATCGACTTATTTAGGCTTGACGGGCTTCGAGTTTTGGCCATATTGATCATAAGTTCGGCTCAGATAATAAAAGAACTAGTTCATGCTCGATCAAGTTGGGTTCACCAAGCTTTTTAACAAGCCTATTTGTGTTGCCATGGGCCCAATACGCGTTTACAAACCCTTGTTGATGGAAACGTATGGTTAACTATGCTCGATGGCCTAAATAACCATGACAAATGAGCCTTTTTAGGACGACTAACCGTCTTTAAGCATCTTAATAAAGTAACTTAATGGGGCTTGAATTACAAGGCCAACTTTCCATGCATTTTATACAATGATAGTACAACAAGTTGTTAACATAATGTTAGATAATTGAACAATACAAGTAAAATCAACGAAGTTAGATTATCCAATATATCTAGCGGCTAATAAGACCCTCTTGAAAAGTGTCCTATATACATAACAATTTATGTCTTCTATATGTCGTATTAAATTGTTTAACTTTTTTAATAGAATCTGTTAAATCATCTAATTTCGTTTTAACAGCTTATTGTAACATTATTATATATAACTCAAAATTGTCAGTCTTATAAATTGAAGTCCTATTAAGTACTCCAATAGCTAGCTAGGTCATGTGACGATTATATAAACATCCTAAAAACTCATTCACAATTTACTTAAACATTATCATGTCCAACTATCTGACAAACTAGTTTGATCAAAAGTCGGACATGGTTTGCATGGCCCAAAATAAGCATGCATTTGTTTATTTCTAGCGGGATTAGCTCTGAAGGACTTCTGATCATGAACGTTTATGTCTCGATAAACCTTAAATCCAATTAACTTACCCCATTTTCCCACGAATTTGCTTGTTAAATTATTAATCAAACACATAATTGAACCATTTCATTTTTTTCGTTTATGACTGAACACATTTCTTATCAACAGGTGATCATCAAATGAACCAGTCAGATGTGGAGATCGATAGAGCTAGACCTAGTTACAAGACCACCTTTTCAACGCAGGTTCTTGATCATCTTAATTAAAATCAATCTTTTCCCTCCAAATTCACCATTATCCATTTAATCGCATTTATTCGATTTTCTTAACATTTTGAGCAGAGGGAAAGGACGGGGAAACTTACGATCAAAGATCTCGTCGGCTTCTTCCATATTCCCATAGAAGTAGCCGCGAAGAAAATACAAGTTTGCCCAACTGTAATCAAGAAAATTTGTCGTAAGCATGGACTATCGCGATGGCCATACAGAAAGGTACGATCATTCTAAATATCGTCATGGTCATGGTTTATGCAATTAATTGATATATAGGGAAGGGTTCAAATGAGAACAAAAAATATTTTGAAAACGTGAGAACCAGTATATCTATTGATGCATATATATACACTCCTAAAATATATATTCTATCAATAAGTATATTTATGCATGCAAGTATGTATACACGATGCTTATACTCACTGCAATTTATTAATGTATATGCATCAATGAATTTATATACTGATTTTTCACGGTTAACGAAATCGTGTTTTTATTTGCTGAAAAATTGCAGATCAACTCGATCGACAGGAAGATATTGATGAGAGTAAACTTCTTGACTTCAGTTGATGCTGAAGTAAGAGGTCGTGCTCAATCCGAAATCGACACATTTCGACAAGAAATTGCAAATATTTATGCAAGATTCAATGGTTAATTGATAGGGGAAGCGTGATAGAATCTTTATGTGTATACGTAACGTTAAAATCAATTAAAATAATTAAATCTTTAATTATTCAAAGCTGAAACCAAGAAATTTGGAGTTGTTTGCAAACATGAAGGCTCACTAGGACCAGTTTAGAAAAGCAATTTTGGACGATGGTTATGAACTGGTATATATGGAACCCGTTAAAGTTTAATAACAATGCCTTTATGTGAAGTTGGACCTAACAATGAGAATGGGGAGATCATATGCAGATATAGAGATGGTCAAAAGGGGTACGTATCCGTCTGAGATTGATTACGATTTTTACATAAAATCAAGGTCTGATCCAGCTTGAGATCGGTTCTGGGATCGGCACCAGTTACATAGGTCCATTTTTTTAAATGAAGTTTTTATAAATTATATATAAGTTTTTGAAGATTTCTATAAGGGTCCGTTTAGTTTGCATGATTGTTTTTGAGTGATTTGGATTTCATTGATGAATTTGGATTTCATGGAAGGATTTGGATTTGGAATGAATTTGAAATTATTGGTGTGTTTGGTTTGTAGAATTTGGAATGGAATTAGATTTCATTATTTATAAATAAAATTATAAAAATAATTAAATTACGTTTTTATTAATCGATTATTACAAAACAAATGTTTTTAACATTTTTTGAACCTTCATCATACAATCCTATGAAATGTCATGAAAATCCCAAGCACCCCCTAAGGATTTCAATTAAATCCTATGATTTCAAAGCCAGACAATTCAACAAACCAAACATGGGATTGAAATGAATTTGAAATCCAAATCCCCCCAAATCCATTCAATTCCTCCAAACCAAACGAGACCTATGATTTTGAAGTTTTTCTAAGTGTTCAATTACTAAATTTCAAAATCGTAATTATAAAAACATGTATAAACTTTTTGAGTAATTTAAAAAAAAAAGATTTAAAATGTTTTTGAATGACCCATTTAAAGTGTATTTCAATAAAATGTTGTCCAAAAAAATGAAAATATTCAAACAAGATTTTTTATATGTTGAAAATTGATTTTTGGGGAAAAAAAATTTGGAACTGATTTGGGCCCAGCACAGGACGGGGATCGGTTTTGTACATGAAGAACGGCTAGGATGTTTTTTCTCGGGAGTCGGGACCGGAACCGATTGTAAAAAGAAAATATCGGATTTAGGTCAAATTAGGCCCGATCTAGAGACTGGTTTTTGCAAGTCATGATGGCCCATTTTTCATGGTCATTTTGCAAAAAGGGATTAAACTCATGGGGTGCTTCCCTTCGGCTTCTCATACAAAGTTTAAGCTTTAAATAGTTACATTGGTCCCCCTAAAGTCTTCCCGAAGACAATGAAACTTCGATGTACAATAATTACGGCAATCAAATTGCATTCCCTCCTAAAAGGTGGTAGTTTTTTTTCCTTGTCGGGCCCAAAATTTTGTTTATGCCACAAAAAGTTGGTAAGTAGGAACTTACAAGCAAAAGCGTTAGGGCTCGAGAATCTGGTATTGAAACATGTGAGTTGGTTCATCAAATACAATAAATTATTTTGTTGCGAAATGGGCTTTGATACCACCTTCCCAAACGCCACTATCGTACCAGTTTCATGATATGGTAAGTGGTTTGTGAAAAGTCGAACATCGTACCTCTCACTCATCCTGCAATAAATACCCAACTTCTTAACCTCTGGGCTAAAGTCATCGAGACAATACAGTACAAAATACATTGATAGCCTGAAACTAATTCGTTTGATTAAAGAAAATATAGAGCACTTAGTGGAATCTTTGTATATATTCTAAACCGATTAGTCTCGATCTTCTTTTAATTTGTATTTAATACAAAAATAGAGTATAGAAGGTTGGTTTAGTAGGATCTGGAAATCGAACCGAAAAATTATTATCGTGGTTTTGACGTTAAATTTATCTTACAAACCTATGAAAACCTTTCGACGCTTCGATGTTTAAAACAACTATTTCGTTTTTATTAAACATGCAAATGGTTTCAAACACTGTTTCTTTAATTATTGCTTTTTCGAAATACAAGTTGAAATCTTTTTATTTGTTTGTGAAAAAATGTTGATAGTGACGGGTTCGTCATCTCCTTCTCTGATCCAATACTCCATTTCAAACCCACTTTCCCATAAAACCTATCAGAGATATAGACGACGAAGACAAACCAAAGAATAAATCAAAAATTATTAATGAAAACATTGGGAAAGAAAATGGATAAGACGGAGGTTTCATTAACGGGGTTAAAAAATGTATGAAAATAGTTATAAGAAGAAGAAACAAAAAGTAAATTATGAAACAGGGTCGGTGATTACAATGTGAAATTTTGTCTCCTCAATTATAAGTTCCAGGATCTTTAAAAAAAACTGTTCAACCTAAGCATCAAACTTTATATTGGTCCTAAGTCTTATAAAAACAACGTTTACACGGAATTCCTACTATGTATGCTCTCGGGCACATTTTTTGCAACCACATATCATCCTTCTAATAGTCAATAAAGATATTTATTAAACATAACTACATTTATCCTTTTATTTGGTCAATGATTTTATGTATGATGATAAATTGATTATCCACAACCCACCGTATCTATTTGAATTCAAGTTTGATTTAGGTGATATGTTTCTGTGTCTATTATAAAATGATGCAATGAACCAATTACAGTGGTGGTCATTTTATAGAATCAACTTTGTTAAGGACCAGAGCACTCCTGCTCACTTTGTTGCTACACCTCCGTTAAGTGCCCTTTACGTGAAGACATTATGTCGCTTTACCATTTTGTTGTAATTTTATTATACAAGTTTGGACTACATAATAAATTAAGCTCTTTCCCGTTCTCCAACTCCCACTAGTCATCTTATCATGATATCCATCTTCTTCCCTTGCCTTTCCTCACATCTTTGACATACATCCGCTTCAGTAAATACACAATCTAAGGAGAAAAGGATAAACGAGATTATATTGTTTTTGCAAAGAGGGTGATCGGGGAAGGAACGACAGTGGAGCAGAGGATGGAAGAAGAAGAGGGTCATGGTGGATGAAGTTTTTTTAAGGGTGTATCAGGCTATGCCTAGACTAATCCCAACAAATTGTGACTGCAAGAAATCGGCATGGATAAACTCAATCGCCACAATAGTTGTGTACGTCTGGAATAAAATCATGGGCACATGAAATGGTTCACGCCAAAAGAGAAGCATAATGAAATGGAGAAGGGATTTCAATCGGCGAAGATAGGGGAAAGAATTAGGTTGTGACAGTGAGTAGCAACTAATAGGAGGGAAGCCTTGATCTCCTTTGTATATTCATTATCTATATAGGGGAAAGAATTAGGTTGTGACAGTGAGTAGCAACTATTGGATGATTACAAGATATCCTCCAACTATACATGCTATCCTTTCCTAATCAAAACGGATGGTATTGCCTTATCACTATTCGTATTGCCTTATCGCAATTAGCAACGAGATAAGGGAGCGAGAGAGGGAGGATGGGGACAATTCGAGTTTTTAAAGAGCTACTCGAGCTCAAGTCAGTCTTGAATACAAAATAGAACTCGTTTATCTTAAAGATTCGGGCTTCATAAAACTAATTTTCAACTCGACTCGTTCAAAATTCTTGAGCCGAGTCAAGCTCAACTATTAAAATGTTACTTGTTCGAACCAAACATAATGATACACGTTAATTGTACAATAAAAAACAAAAAGTATCAACCCTAGGTCCATAAATGAGCCAAAATACACGGGAATCAGGATGGATTGGATCCCAATTCCGAAGGGTAATAACTTCTGGTAATGGGCTTTAGAAGGAAAAGGCCCAAAGAAAACCCGAGTTAAAGATGGACGAGTGAGGAAACCGGTTCGCACTTTGGGATCTTTCAGGCAGGTATTCTCCGAATACGTTATTCCAACAAGCGGTCCGACGTCCCACAGCCACCACTGCGGCAGCCGCCATGAGCAGCAGAGTGAGAAACTTCCGTCGTCGAGCAGAGGAGGACGATAATGACGATGAAGAAAAAGAAAAAATGGCCACCCCTGCTACCACCAAAAAGTACCAATCAAAACCCGCCACAACCACTCTAAAACCTAAAAAACCTAGCCTTCTTAGCTTCGCCGATGACGAATCCACCGATACCACTACTCCTGTCCCTCGAAACCGCCCTTCCAATCCTAACAAACAACCTAGCTCTTCCCGTCTATCGAAACCATCATCTCTGTCGTCGTTGTCGTCTCACAAATTAATTTCTGCGAAGGACAGAAATTCGGCGAAAGAGCGAACCTCATCAGCGTCTTCTCTTCCGTCAAACGTACAGCCACAAGCTGGTGTTTACACTAAAGAAGCCCTTCTTGAATTACAAAAGAACACCAAAACCCTAGGTAGCAGCACCTCTCGCCCTCGTCCACCGCCATCCGAACCGATTATCGTGTTAAAAGGTATGGTAAAGCCGGTCATTGACGATTCATCAAGAAATACAAAAGAAGAGGATGAAGAATCAGGTAGGGATGAAACTATGAACCGATTGGGTTCGATAGGATTAGGTGTTAAAGTGGGGAAAGGGGGAAACTTAGATGGGGGCGTAATACCAGACCAAGCCATGATAGATGCGATTAGGGCGAAGAGGGAGAGATTGCGACAATCACGAGCTGCTGCCCCTGATTACATATCATTGGATGGAGGGAGTAATCATGGTGAAGCTGAGGGTTTGAGTGATGAGGAGCCTGAATTTCAAGGAAGAATTGCTTTGATTGGAGAGAGAAGTCAGGGGAAAAAGGGTGTTTTTGAGGATGTTCTTGTTGATGTGAGCAAGACTACAGTCAGAAAGGAAAGCGAAGTTATTGCCAGTGACGATGGTGTTGAGGATGAAGAAGACGAGGAGGATAAGATGTGGGAAGAGGAGCAGTTCAGAAAAGGTTTGGGTAAAAGGATGGATGAAGGGGTTGTAGTTAGAGGTGCGAGTAGTAGCAATGTCCCAACCACGGTTCAAAATGTTCAGCAAAAAGTTGTGTATCCAACTGTTCCTGTTTCTACATATCCCTCAATAAATGGCGGTCCAACTATTGGGGGATCGCTTGGATGGTCATTAGGATCAGATACTATGTCCATATCCCAACAGGATGCGCTTTCTAAGAAAGCATTGGATGAGAGTGTTAGGAGACTTAAGGTATGTATCTATGTTTCTGAAGCTAAATTACATTTAGAATTGCACATAATAAGGTTCTCCTATATGATGCATTGTATTGTGCATTTTCAGCAGCCAACATGTTTATAGCCAAGAAAGATTATCTAACAACTGCGATACACTGAGTGCACACCAAAGCACAAAAACAACAGGGTAACCACCTGATAACTGTTTTAGAATGTTACCATGAAAGCCTGTTTAAAGGATACAACTGCGAATTGTACTATATACCAACATGTTATTTTTTCTGTAGTATCACGGGAAAGAACTTTAAATATCTTTTGGTTTGACCGTTTGAGATGAGAAACATTTGTATCCAATTTGTTTCATTGCCTATTTTACATGGTAGAGACAAGAGTTGCCGTATTTGTTTGGTTGCAATGATAAAGGGGTTGGTGCTGGTCTATATTTATAGGTAAATATTAGCTGTGCAAGTCATGGTAGTGTTGTGGGAGTAGGGTGCTTTTATTTTATCCCTACTGGAGTTTCGTGGATCCTATATTTTGTGGGTGCGGATGGGTGTGCTTCCTGAAATGATAGACCATGAATATGGCCGGTACAAGATGTGTAATTTTTTTTATCTTTTATTTTTTTTGAAAAGTCGAGATGAGTTAAGGCTAAAACTTCAAGAAAAATCTATAACCATGCCCCCGGGAGAGAGAAAGGAGGTGAAATAACAAAATCTTCTTCTTCCACTTAAGCTTAAGACTATTTTCGGGAATTATGTTACAAGTAAAAACAGGATAAGCTTAGGAATATGTATGGTGACTTAATGGCTTGATCCTCTTAATCACTAGAAGGACAAGTTGTTAGAAAAGTTCCACTGTTTGAAAGGTTAAGAGTTGGTTGAATCAGTTAGAGGTATAGTGTTGAATCATATTCAGAGCTCTCAGGGCACCTCTTATATCCATACCACTTACTTGGTGCCCCGCCCCTCACAAGCTTCTCTGTAGTGCATCCCCCAATGCCTTCTCGTCCACAAGAATTGAACTTTGGAACACTTGTCATTTGCTAAGCAGTTATCACAGTCCTAAATTTGAATCGCAGTTGGGACTCTGATTAATTCAAGTCCTACTCATCAACCTTACTAGTTGTGCTGGAATAGAGAATTGCAACTGATGTTTGTATAGACGTTGGAGATACTTGGTGATTTTAATTGGGTCCTTGTTGGGTTAGGGAAGCTATGCTGGCAAAGTGCCAGCCATTGGACAAATGAAACCTTATTGGTCGTTTTGCTTCGTCTCAACTATTTTGTTCACATATAACAATACTTTATCTTTCTTTAGATTGGTGAAATACCTACAAGATATAGGATGGAATAATGAGGTGCAAGTCATGATAGGCATGAAGTCCTGATGTGATCATCTATACTATCTTATTAAGCAAATTTAGCAAAAGTCTTAAAAGTCTTAAAATACTAAATGACCAAAATACTCTTTATACTCACTTTTTCACTTTTTCACCCCCTCCTCTCCTCACATACACTCACCCCCTCACATACACTCACCCTCTCACAACCGATTTGTTTTAAAATTATAATTTTAAATTTACACTTTATACCCCTATAATTAATTAATTAATTTACTTTACGTCCTTTACTTTTAAATGTTTCATTTTAAACCTTTATCAAATTAACATACATAATCGTATATAAATTAAAACATGTTTAAAAAATACATTTTTATTTTAACAAGTTACACCATTATAATCGTTTCGT
>NC_037539.1:4542335-4553895 GCF_001531365.2 Cynara cardunculus var. scolymus
ATTTTTAATATTTACGATTTATACTTTTATAGTTATTTATTTATATATATACTATATATTTTGGGGTTAGGCTGTCCAAATTGCACTGTATAATATGTTTTGAATTAATATGTTTTGAATTAATATGTTCTTGGGTTTTTTCCAAATATATATATATATATATATATACATGTATTAATTCAACCTTAATCTGAGTTTCTGGACAAGAAAGAGGGTAAACATTTGAAATTTCATTCTAAAACCCAATTTTTTTTTGTCTTTTCATGGCTTATGATCTATCAAATTTGTAGTTTTCTTTATTGGTTTTGAGTGTTTATCTTAAAACTCAAGTTTCTTGGTTCTTTGCTCTTGGTGTAAATCGAATACATTTGTGGAGTCGTTTAAATATGTTGGATTTTAAATATATTGGATTTTAAATTGTCATACAATTTTTTTTATCGATAGTCTGTGATTGGAACCATAACTCTTATTTATTCAAATTGTATTAATATGTAAAGACCAAGTGTAACCGATGTTCCTATATCATCGTTAAATCTTATCCTATAAAACCAATGGAACTTCAAAATCGTTAAAATTCATGGCTCCCGCCGCATTGCACGGGTACACAACTAGTCATGATTAAAATTAAGAAAATTGTATTTGGAAGTGGCAGGGGAAGCCAAAGTCATAGATTATGAAGTATTATCATTAATGTATGATGTATCTAGCTTTATTTGATAGACTTGGTGGTAAATTTGGAGCCACAGAAGATTGTGGTCCTAGTTCTAGTGTTCTTGGATCCTTCTGCACTAATCATCTTAATTACCATTACCCCGTTCCCTATGTGAACTTCATTGTGCTAATTTTGTTCGTGATTTGGGATTTGGTCTTCCTACAGTTCTGCGGCTTATAAATATCATGTGCAAACTAATCAGATCATATAAGTAGAGAACAGCGTTGGATACTCATTTTTCATTGCCTGCATTTGTTGATTCCCAGACGTGAGCTCTTTCTGAGTTCAATTTATAACATTTAGCACTTTGCTTCTGCTGAGATGTAACTTGATTCTTTCCGAATAATCTTAGTAAGAATCTCCTCTTGGAGAGAGAAAGAAAAAGAAGGAAAAGAAGAGATCAAAATAAGTTCTATCCTGGGTTAACAGTTCGGACAATATAGTGGTTGCTGTGGAAGCCTAGGTATAAATAGAGTTGTTTAACAGAACTTATAGAGGCTATATATTCTGAACCCTGTGAAGGGCAGGGCGATGCTTACCAATGTGTGCATGTATGCCTTTTGTGCTTGTCAGTAGTTTTGGATGAAAGGGTTTATATGGCCCCCTCATCTTTCTACTCGGTGCTGTATGAATGCTTTTATGAAGAAAAAGCAAAAATACAGAACAGAACTTTAATCAACATGAATCACAGCTATGCATTTTATGCGCTAAAAAGCTGAACCGAAGACCTTTAGGCCTCCCACCATACTTGAATAGTTACTTGGATCAAGTCTTTCTTTGCGTAAAGGAGAACTTTTATCTATTTTTGAACATGGTTTTTCTTTTGAAACAAAATAGAAGCTCAATCTCTGATACTGCATCAGATGCTAGAATCTTGATGCCTTGATGGTATTGTTCAATGCACTTAAGGAACAGGATGAAAGCAGCCTTCATAAGATGGTCTTGACGTTTCAAGTAAATCAAACTCACATAAGTCACATAATGTGAAGGACTTGTTGCTCTGTGAAGGACATGGTGGGCACCATGTTGCATTGTTTTTTGTGGTTCCCTGCAGCGATGCCACAATGTGGCACCATAACAACTATCCACATGTCATTTCTTTTGGATGATATAATTTCATATCTAATTTATCATAGCTTGCATGTTCATTTTTTCTAAACATTTTGGCTTTTCTGTATAATGCTTTATACAATATGAGCTCACATATCCATACCATAACCCATGTTTTCAGGAAACTTATGGTCGCACGTTAACTTCTTTGACAAAAACCGATGAAAACTTGTCCGACTCATTGATGAAAGTTACGGCTCTTGAAAATGCTCTTACTGCTGCCGGTGAGAAGTTCATCTTTATGCAAAAGCTTCGTGACTATGTTTCTGTTATATGTGACTTTTTGCAGGTAAGGATAGATTTAATTTATGAGTTGGCATCGTCTTAAGTTCCTTTTTTTCATCAGCTAAAAGATAAATTTGCAATTTGTTTCTTTTATGTCCTATCTGCTTTATTTGTTGTTCACCCTTACAGTACAAACAGAAGATAACCAAAAATTACTTACAATCTTTTATCTTGATTTTGAGCACCAATACTGCTGAATCATCATAAGATGGTCCCCTGTTCACCGTACATGAATTAGAAAAACGATAAGATAATATAGTTTCTGGTAAAAAGTATGTCGTGTTTGCTCACACAGAACCACTTCATTGGTAGAAGAGGGAGTTGATAAAGGACCTTGAACGTTGTATTTGAAGTTTAGGAAGAATTTCTATTGTAGTACTGAATTGTGTTGTTTTCAGCAAAGATCAAAGTCACTTGCTTAGTTGCTTATTTATATAGCTAGCCATCTTAGGCAGTGGAGTTAAGTTCTGAGGAGACAAACATGTTGGTGGGTGAATTAGTTTAATTAGTTGGTAAAGTTTACTCTTCAAAGGCATGATATTTTAATAATGGATGATGGATCAATGGGGAAGATGGAAATCGGAAACTTGAAGCTGATGGTAGTGGATCATAGTGACTTTATGGTGGTCTGGTTATGTCTTTAATCATTTTTGTTTCAGGTGTCCCCCTACCCTTTTCGCTGTGCCTTGATGATGTAGCCATAAATCTTGGAATAAAATCTCTGTGGAAAACTATGAACTTGTAGTTCTTGATAGAAGTGCCAAAAGCTTGAAAGTGAAAGTCCTGCAAATAATCTCTTTTTTGTTACTGCTTTTAAAAAATATTTCTTTTGTTATGCTAAACTGATAATCTCAATACTGAAATTTCTATTCATTTATATACACTTCTGAAATTAGGACGACTTTGTTTTGGAGGAAACTAGTGCCATCCGAGAGTCTTCTTAGTCTTCGTGGTAGCGGGCCTTGCTTCTTTTCTTTGCTATTGAATCTGCTAACACGACCATAATAGTATTTGGTGAAGAAGATAGCTAATAAAAGATTAAGATACCCTTTCTATAGTTGAATAAACTGAAGTACTGTAAATCCCTGATAAGTAACCCTGATTACAACTAATAGCATCCAACTGTACCACATAATAAAACAGAGATTTCTTTCGTTGATAGACTTCTTTAAACTCCAATTTTTGGTTGATTCTTCAGTGAGATTTCATCATTTCTAAGCTACTTTCCATTTTAGGGTTTTCTATTTATTGAATGCTTCATAAGCCAAATGGGTTTTTTTAATTGAGTGATATTGTTATTTAAAAATCTATAAGATACTTGAATTTTCTGAATTTAGATATTTCAAAATCAAATATAATAATAATAATAAGAGTAGAATACAGATTTGGTCCATCAAAATTATGGATTGGGTCCCTCAAACGAATTAATTACACATATCATCATTGTGGTTTCAGTTATGTTTGGTCCCTCAACCCAACTCTGTTAAAATAACTTCAGTTACATTAAGGGGATGTTTATCTTTTTGTTAATATTTAAATAACAAAACATCTAAATAACAAAAACCAAAAGCCACCCTTCCCCCCAAACCACATCTCTTTGATCTTTCCCCCAAAACCACCCCATGATTTTTCTAAAACCAAAACTACTTCTCCTTCCCGCAAAACCACCCCACCATTCTCCCCAAACCTAAAAACCGTCATTAATGACTGCAACCTAATCTAGATTTAAACCCACCTTATTCGTTTTCCTGGCGTAACCACTCACCCATGGTTCATTTTTCAACGTGACAACCCAGCCATGGTTTGTTCCTGGTTTGACAACCCACCACCACCTAAAAAGGCCGATGGATCCACCTTGCCCCTTTTTCCAGCCTGAGACCAACCATCATAACTTTGGTTTTGAGTGATTCCTTTTGTGTGAAGATGTAGATAAGGTTAAAACTTCTCCCAACTAAACCCCCTGCGATTTTTTGATGCAAATTTGTTTTGTTTTTTAAGGTTTTTTCGATCTATATTTTTTATTTAGTCTTCCAAAATTTTCAGATTTGTATGTGGTTTAGGTTTTTGAGGTTTTTCATATCTCCAGTTGGTGGTATTGGGTTGGGAGTCGGCCAGAAAAACGGGGGAGGGAGCGAGGGTTGTTCCGTGAGTTGCAGGTGTGGAGGGAGGGTTATTTACCAGGAAAATAGGGGAGGGAGAGGCACAGGAAAAGAAAGGGGGTAGGAGGGAAAGAGGGAGACCAAAGAAGAAGGAAAGGTGGCCGCCGGGGAAAGGGGAGTTTCACCATCATTGGAATTTGGAACTAGGGGAGAGTGGTTTAAATACATGCTTCTATTATATAATCTTTTATTCTGTAAAGAAAATATAAAAAAATGTAAAAGGACCATAATAAATTTGTATAAAACCACAGGGGCCAAATCTGTAATTTACTCTAATAATAACAATACTGCCTTTTGTCTTAGAATATGATATTACAGTAAGACTCTTGTATTTATTGTTATAAGAATATCCTTAAAAGCTAAATTAATATTGATTTAGTTAGTGTTATTTTGTAGCTCCTTAAAGTTTATATTTCAAATAATTATGTTAGCTATCTTCAGAGATTAGGTGGAGAAGATCTTATGTTGCTAATCGGTTGGGAAAGAAACTTCCTTCATTGCTAGATAGATTTAGTGTGATTATAACTTGATGTTATACTCGGACAGAAGCTCTTTTTGTACATAGTTTTGATGTCTTTGCTTTTTAGCACAGATGTCTGGTCCATTTCATATAATGCCAAAGCTGATATGATTTTTTTTTTCCAAATTCAGGATAAAGCTCCATTCATAGAGGAATTGGAGTACCAGATGCAGAAGCTTCACAAAGTACGGGCAGAAGCAAACTTGGAAAGAAGAGCAGCTGATGGTGATGATGAGCTGGTGGAAATTGAAGCATCCGTGAATGCAGCAATGGCAGTATTTAACAAAGGCGGTAGCACTTCTTCAATGGTTGAAGCAGCCAGTAGTGCTGCTCAGGCTGCATTGACTGCCTTAAGAGAATCAAGAAACCTTCCTGTGAAGTTGGACGAATTGGGTAGGGATGTTAATCTACAGAAACGTCTGGACATGAAACGAAGGGCGGAGTCACGACAACGACGAAAGGCTCAGTCTGAGTCCAAAAGAATGTCGTCTATGGAAACTGATAGTTTGCATCGTACAGTAGAAGGAGAATCAAGCACAGATGAGAGTGATGGGGAGAGCACAGCATATGAATCCAACCGTGATCAGTTACTTCAAATTGCTGGACAGATCTTCAGTGATGCAGCTGAAGAATTCTCTCAACTTTCAGCAGTTAAAGAAAAATTTGAAATGTGGAAAAAAGATTACTCGTCTAGCTACAAGGATGCATATATGTCATTAAGTATACCTGCAATCTTCTCTCCTTATGTAAGGTTGGAGCTTTTGAAGTGGGATCCACTTCATGAAGATTCAGATTTTATTGATATGCAGTGGTACGTACGCTCTGCTCAAATTTCTTGAACCTGAGAGGAAGGCTTTCATGCCTGTGCCCTTGTATAGCCCAGCAGTTGAGTGGGTGAGTAATCTGCTGGCAAGGTCAAGGTTTTCATGATGGATGTATGCCTTTCATGAAACAACCACTAAACTTATTGCTTTTGCTTTTATGCATAATTCTTTTCCTTTTCCTCACACTAGGTTGTCATTGGTGAATCCAACGATATGCTATATGTCCCATTGCATACTAATTTGTTTTCCTGGCTTACACGGTCCTTCAAAACTATCTTAATGTTGGTTTATCTGTTCAGGCATGAATTGCTCTTCAATTACGGTCTGCCTGAGGATGAAAGTCAAATCAACTCGGATGATGCTGATGTCAACCTTGTACCTGATTTGGTTGAAAAGGTTGCGATTCCTATATTACAACATGAGATCGCTCACTGTTGGGATATGCTTAGTACCAAGGAGACAAAGTGTGCTGTAGCTGCTACTAACTTGGTTTTTAGATACGTTCCCCATTCCAGCAAGTCTGTCAGTGAACTTGTCGCTGTTCTTCGTGACCGGCTTTCTGATGTTGTCGCTAATCTGATGGTATAGAATTTCTTCGTTTACTTTTAATTTTTTGCTTCACAAGCCAAGGGGTCTTCAAGAAAACAGCCGCTCTACTATTTGAGGTAGAGGTCAGGTCTGCTTACATCTTACCCTCCCAGATCTCTACCTCCAGGTGGGATGTACTGGGCTAGTTTTGTTTGGTTTTGGTTATTTTTATTTTATTTTATGGGGTTATTTAATAAATTATGAGTACTTGTATGACAATTCATTAAATTGGTGAATAGGTCCCCACGTGGAACACCCTTGTATTGAAGGCTGTTCCAAATGCAGCTAGATTTGCAGCTTATAGGTTTGGCATGTCGGTACGTCTAATGAGGAACATATGCCTGTGGAATAATGTTCTTTCAACATCCATTCTTGAGAAGCTTGCTCTTGATGAACTCTTAAGTGGAAAAATTCTCCCTCATCTTCGAAGCATTCAATCTAACATTCATGATGCGATCACAAGGACTGAGAGAATCGTTGCGTCAATGTCTGGCATGTGGACAGGTCCAGGCGTCACTGGTGAGCGAAGGTATCGTCTTCCAGTTCCTTTCTCATGCTCAGTGGGTGCATGCCTGCTAGTTATGGTTTTCTAAAAGTTGTTCCTTTTTCTTATTACACTTGCTTAGCCATGTTATACATGATGCCTAATTAATGTGTTATCCCACCGAGGGCTGCTTCAGTGTTGAACTTTTAGTTTCATTAGTTAAAGCACACCCCTCCTTCCCATTGGCCCGCGCCTTGACAAGGCTGTTGCCCCTCCAAACGAGGTCGTACTGAGGACCCACGACTGGTCCCAAAACCACATCTGGCAGATGCGATAAAATAAGTGTCCAGATTTCTATTTTAGTTTGTCCCAAAGTAAGTGTCTATTTTCAAAAGCAAGTGCCTATTTTCCAATTCTACTCTTTATTATGAGATGGAGATATTGATTACTTCCTCTGTTATCAAGGGTAAGGTTGCCATTTTGTTAATTAAAAAGTGTAATAATTGCAAAGTTCTAAAACTATGTGCCTTTCATCGTGGACATTTATTTTTGGATGGAGGGAGTATTATATATTATATTTGAGCCAATGTGCCTCTGCATTCTCACCAGGGGTTATAACTATTCCCTTGGCTTCCAACTGAAAACAATTGATTTTGAGTGTGAATATCGCCCACGATGATATAACTTGCATCACCTAAGTTTCTACCTTCAGGGATTTTTAGAAGCTTTGATGAACTAGAGTTACTGTTCTATCTCATTACCATTACATCAAAATACCATCAGGCCCGATAACCTTCATTTGATGTTAAACGTTTTTTATGTTCTTGTCCTCTGTCTGCATTTCTTGACATCAAATTCTTCTCTAATCACCTTAATCTTTTCTATGATTGCGGTTTCACTTAGTTTCATAGTGATGCTTTGTTCTAAAGGACAAATTGGTCCTGGGTGTTGTTAGATCAAGAATATAAATACAGTGTGGGCTATTTGATTAACTGGTAGTTTGATAAGCTATAGTTTCTTCACCAACTTATATTACTTTAAATGTTTATTTAGATCTTTGGTGCTTGCCTATGAAATTTTCTGCTAAAAGGAGTTGTGCTTTAAAGCTTAACCATTTTGTTTTGAAACATTTATCAGATATCTTTGTCGTGTGCCACAAACTTGTTTTCTTGCCATAAAGTCATGATTTCTATGTACAAGTTTTAGTGCTGTTTTAGCTTAATCCTTCCTTTCACACAGTAGAGGTCAGGTCTGTCTACATCTTACCCCTAACCCCACCTCCAGGTGGGATATACAGGGTTCATTTGGTTTCAGCTTGATCATTTTTTAGCTTGCTGTTTTGAATTGATTCCGAGTCATGTGTTGGTGTGATATTTTCAGCCTAAGATTGCAACCCATGGTGGATTATTTGCTTGTTCTTGGAAGAATATTAGAGAAGAGGCAGAGTTCTTCAGGGACAAATGGACTTGCTCGCCGGTTAAAGAAGATGCTAGTTGAACTCAACGAATATGATCATGCCCGCCAGGTCTCTAGAACCTTCAATCTAAAAGAAGCTCTCTGATCTCTGATGGTATTTCTGGTTCATAACTTTTTCGTATCTTCTAGTAGCTCGGTTGTCGGAACTTGTAAAAGTAGTTTGTTTTCCCTCTCTATTTTACAATATAGTGCAGAGAACCGCAAGTCATTTTAGTAAAATAGTAATCAAACTGATCCTTAAGGATTTCTGTGACATTGTTCTTGTACGCTCATTTGACTATTTGAGTACTTTTTTTGTAAGTATATAAAATACGGGGAATACTCACACCCACTGTGGTGAAACTTGAACCTTGACATCCTGGAAAGTTGGGTTACCGGCGGTAGTCAAGACTGACAATGTCATTTGCAACTCTTAGAAAGAGATTAAGGAGCTGTTTACCAAACGCTTACTCGGATAAGCGTTTACCAAGTCAAATTACTTCATCGGATGATATGGTAACCAAGAATCTTACCCGAAAGAGCGAGACAATGACCAAGAATCTTACCCGGTAAGTGAGGAGGCGACTCTTACCAAGGTAAGCGCTTATTGGGTAAATTGTTACATGCGATGTTTTGTTGGACTAAAATCTTACCTGGTAGATAAATAATAGTATTAAATTTTATTGGTAAACATTTACTGGATAAGTATTTGGTAAACGGTCCCTAAGTAAACATATCAAATGCTCTAATTGGCGGCCTTACCTTTTGTATTCCAAAACCAACCCATGTTACTTGAAGGCGGGGCCTACTATCAAAACCGCCATGGTATGTCATACCTAAAGATGGGGATAGTCAATAGTGTATGCAAACATGACATCTACCTGTTTAACATTGCTAAACTAAAATGCTTCAAGGTCTCAAACAAACAAACAATGCAATAACCCATCAACAATGCAAACCTTCATGGCCAAGAAGTACCAATCACCGAGATACTAACAAACCCTATACGACGCAATATAGATCTAATAACATAACAACATGAGGATTTGAAACCACAAGGTGGTGCCTGATTGGTTTAAGCTTGGCTCTAAAGGTCAAAAGTATCAGAAGGTCCCAGGTTCACATCCAAAGATAAATAAAAATGCCCTTGTGGCCACGGGGGTTCAAATGCGGTAACTCCGGGCTATCTGCAAAGCAGGTGATCACATGGGCGGACCTGTAAGGGTGGCACGTGCCACCGTATGATTTCGCCACCGAAGGGTAAAATTTTTAGGTTTCTCAACGGTGCTACCGTATTATTTTGGAAGGTGCTACCGTATTATTTTGAAAGGTGCTACCGTATTCAATAATTCAAACATAACAATTAAAACCCAAACAAAATAAAGCCCAATTGTCCAACTTAATAAAATGCAAAGCCCAATTAACTTATTAACATTTTCAAAATTTGATTAATAAAATGCAAAGCCCAAATGCCCAATACAGACTATTAAGTATTACCTCTTGGGCTGGCTCCTGGCAGGATTAACAAGCCTATTGAAGTTGAGTCAGATGTATCCCCGAGATTTTGAAGACAAGGAAAGGATCATTCTTGAGCATGAACTTGATATCTACTATCATTCTGTTTATAATGATGTTAGATTTGCCAACTTAAATGGTATTGCCGACCTCGCCAGATTATTGGTGGCAACAAGAAAGCATCTTTCTCATCCTTTAGTCTACCAGTTATTGAAACTGACACTGGTTTTACCTGTTGCAACTGCTACGGTTGAAAGATGCTTTTCGGCGATGAAGCTTGTCAAGACAGATTTACGTAATCGAATTGGTGATGATTTTTTGAATTCTGCCCTCATTTGCGCCGTAGAAAAGGAAGCCCTTAGTAATGTTAAAAACGAAGATGTTATCGATCGTTCCAAAAGATGAAGACACGCCGATGACAAATTTAGAAGTTGTTTCTCAACATACTTTTTGTAATTATTTTTGGGTATATATTGACCGTTTTCAAAAGATGAAAACGCGTCGGGTACAAGTTTAGAAGTTGTTTATCGGTACCATAAAAACCATATTTTTTGTAATTATTTTTAGATGTACATTATATTATATTAATTATATGGTGCCACCGTATGGAAAATTTTCTGGGTCCGTCCATGGGTGATCGTCCTGCGATTAGTCGGCTCGCATAGCGGGTTGGATATCCAAGTTAATCAAAAAAAAAAACAAAAAAAAAAAACATAAAAAAACATGAGGATTTGATGTGGTTCCACCATCGGTGAGGTACGTAGTAGTGTGCATTTACCTGGGAGAGATGGTGGTTCGATATAAAAGAGTTCTTACTGCTTACAAAAAATGTTTTTTTACAATTTGTAAGCTCTAATAATTTTCTCACTTGTTCAATGTTACATGATAAAAACCACACGAATAATAGATGCTAAAACCCCCTAGCATTTTAGCTCATTTGCCGTATGCGATATTCACAAAGCAAGAATTGCCATTCGCCTATGTCCCAAATCACTGCTTTGCCCACCGTCGCATTCAACAATGCCCAACTCGGTACCGTAGCCTTGCCCCTTTGATTCCATCTATGCCACCTGGTAGTCGCGACCAAGGCAAAGCCAAGATCGCGTAGCATCTAGTGGTGGTTGTGGGATCAGACATAACTCATGACGGTACCCATATACATCTTACAAGTACTGGGAATATATTTAGGGGTGGGTTCAAAGAACCACTAAAAATGGACACCAAACAAATCTTTCATCAACAATCAGTCCATTTTGATCTAAACGATTGTAAATAATAGAGGCCATTTCATTTTTCCATCATAGGGGCGATTATATTTGAATCTAAGCCATCTATTTTTATCCAATACTTCATAGAAGTTCTTCCGTTCTCCATTTTTTGGGTTCTTTCTTGAATCTCCCTCTTATATAATAGGATTAAGATAATGCGAGAAGTGAGTCAATTTGCGAGAAGGCGAAAAGTTCAAAGTTCAAATTTGATTACAAAGTATAAATGTGAGAATATCACATGTGGTACAAGATGTCTAAAAGGACGCAAAGGTTGCGATCCATCGCTTGCTATCACAACATGTTTATATGACATATGATTTTGTAACTTCTTACTTTCTTACAAATTGATTGTCTTTCACGTTTCATGTAATTCTAAGTTAAGGGTTCATCATAATTGTACATGCATTAATGTTAATCTTTATATTTGTTATATATATATATATATATATATATATATATATATATAGGGGAGCGATCAAATGCAAACCACTCAATTTGTACAAACAGTGCAAACCGCATTCAATCAATCATAATTTTTCATTTTGTTCATTTTTTTGTAATTGTGAGAGGTTGATTAATCATTTTTATTGTGGAGGGTGTTAATCATAGATATTATCATCTTCATAATTTTAATTTTAGA
>NC_037539.1:4555640-4558600 GCF_001531365.2 Cynara cardunculus var. scolymus
CTTCCCTATATATATATATATATATATATATATATATATATATATATATATTTCGGGAACACGTGTCATGTTTCTGTACGACGGTTATTGATTTTTCCCGCCTAAACATGTATCTAGACACAATTTTCACTTACAGTTCAAATAGGTATATTTAAGTGACATCTGTCCCTCTACACATTTATTTTTCTGTTTTCGTGGTTTAACTGATTTTCCAGACTAATTAGTAATCTCTGATATGTTTTCTATAGTTTCTAAATTTGGAGGCTTCTTTTCCAGACTTAGAAGTCTGAACTCTGAACATGTATGTAGACACAATTTACATTATTGGTTCAAATCTATTTAATTGACATATGTCCCTGTAAATATAACTGATTTCCGTATGAAAAAGGATTTGTTTTCAAATACTTAAATAAGCAAAAGTCTGGATTTCCATTCCTCAGACTTATAAGTCTGAACTCCTTTTCCTCAGTTGAAATTCAGAGTTGTCTGCCAGACTTATAAGGCATAACAATATAAAAGTCTGAGGGCAAGTTTGAACTCCTTTTCCTCAGTTAAAATTCAGAGTTGTCTTCTAGACTTGTAAGACATACCAGTATAAAAGTCTGAGTACAAGCCTGAACTCTTATTCCTCAGTTAAAATTTAGAGTCGTCTTCCAGACTTGTAAGACATACAAATACCAAAGTCTGAGAAAATCAGAGTTGTAAATCTGAATTTAACTCTGAAGTGGCCTCCAAACTTCTAAGTATGAATGTAGAAATTCAAATGAAGTCTGACCTGTGAATTTAACTCTGAAGTGACCTTCAAACTTCTAATTCAGACTTGTAAGTATGAATTTAGGAATTCAAATGAAGTCTGAGCTGTGAAGTGTTCCGAAAATCCAATGACCAAATCATAGCTTTTCCCTCAAACGGTTGAAAACTGCCATACGAAAGTTAAAAAACCGGGTTTAAAATTTCAAATTCGGATTTTTGAAGTATTTTTCACAAAGCAATATTAATTACCCGAAAATAATAAGAAGAAATGCAATAGAGTACCATAACACTGGCTTACAAAAATGCTTGGAAAATGAGTCATGCGGTTGCAACAACCCGAAATCAAAGTACCATAGATTACCCGTTGTTCTTGAGGCTAACGTATGAGATAAGTTAGCCGAAACCTGTTTTGGGATGTAAGCAACCTTGTTCATAGTGATCCTGAACTTATGGCCTTGTCGATGTATACATATAAAACAATGGATTGGTTATGTTGATGATGCTTGCACTCGAGAACTCTTTTGTTGGGAGCTCTTGAACCATATAATAGATTAGGATTCTGGTATATGGTGATCTGATTTTGAGTTGTCTAAGAAGTCTGCTTAGGCAACATATTCTGTTTGCATATGTTGCCTTGGTTCTTATGCAACATTGAGAAGACAACACTGCTTAGGCAACACGGGTTTGTTGCCTTAGCCTTATGCAACATATAAACTCCTCTTAGGCAACATTTTTCATTTGTTGCCTAAGTGACATTTTGAGATAGTGTGAGAGTTAAACATGTTGCCTAAAAGATTGAACTTGAAGATCGAGTGGATTTCAAAGGCAAAGCAAAACTAAGAGCACTAGTTGTTCAACATATATAGGTCAAGAGAGAAATATTAGATGAATCGAATTCCTTTTCAAAGGAAACAAATGCTAAGATTTGAAATGCATGAAATGGAAGGGAAGATTCGATCAGACAAAGAGGAGGAAACTAAGTGGAGGTCCGAACCGACTAATGTTGAAGAATCAACGAATGACTTCCTTCCAGGTCCGTTTCTGACATTTTTAGGCCCTGGGCGAGATGTAAAAAGGGGTCCTCGATATGTACGATATTTTTTCAATATATTGATTTTATCATCCAAAATAATATTGAATTCATATAAAACCATTTTTTCGAGTATTCCTGGATGCAAAATCAATCAATACTTATTTCTAAATTAATATTATCTACTAGAACATTTTTATGTAGTATCAGTAATTTATTTCATCATCAAAAACATCGTATGATATAGTTTTGGTACATAGAATGATATCATTTGGAGTCACAAAGTCGATTATTCTGATTTCCAAGTTACACTATGTAAATCAATGTAAATAGATTGGTTTTCCATGTCATCTCATGTTAATGTTTTTTAACATCATTTTAAACTTTTATATCATGTTTTCGAATTTGGAAAGATTAACATCATTTTAAACTTTTATACTATGTTTTCGAATTTGAGAAGATTAACACAATTTCAAACTTTTATATTATGTTTTTGAATTTAGGAAGGAAAGAAAGAATGAGAAAGGAAATTAAAAATAAAAGGAAAGAATAAAAATAAAGTTTTTTATTTGTGTTTTTATTAGAGAAGAGAGAGGAAGGAAAAATAATGAAATAAAAATGAATTTTGATATAATTTTTTTCTTTCCCTAAAAAAATCTCGAGAACAAAATATTTTTCTTCCCCAATTACTTTCCTCTCTTTCCTACGTAAAAGAAGATTCAAGAACATAGAGTTAGTGTTAAAACAAACTTTTCTGAAATCATCGATTATATAAATTAAAAAAACTTATGTTGGGGATTATTTGAGATCTTATTCTTCTTTTAGAAATAAAATAGTACATAAGATTTATACACTAAATATTAGATAATAAAGAACAATTATGAAAAAACAATTATAGTTTTATTATTCTAAATATATATATATATATATATATATATATCTATACTATATTATAAAGCATTTGACTAAAACTCTTAAAAACTCTTAAACTCTTAAAACTCTTAAAACTCTTAAAAACTCTTAAACCCGTTCATTCCTATCCGATTTCATCCCATATCTGAATTCGTGTAACTAACTGCAAATAAACACAATCAAATACAGGATAAACATCTCATTTTAAATATAAAAAATCTAAAATATAATTAAGATAATCATTAAGTTCTAACAGAATACTTAA
>NC_037539.1:4560620-4569587 GCF_001531365.2 Cynara cardunculus var. scolymus
ATTATGGAGAATATATCAAAGTTTTCGAAGCAAGTAGTTTTAGACGTTGATTTTAGATTAAAAAACCTAGAAAAACATTAAATAATATTATATAATGAACGACAGATTAACATCTTTATATATTTTTTTCTCCAATATATTTAATTCATACATGTTTGGGTCTTTAATAGTTAATGTAGTACAAAAAAAATTTCTTGTCATATTAGATACTAATTTTTTATGTGTCTTTTATTTACTAATTTTTTTAAACTACTATTATATATATTAAAAAAATTTGGGCCCCTAATTTTTATGGCCCCTAGGCATACGTCCGGCCCGCCCTCCTCCAAGGACGACCCTGCTTCCTTCGCTTGTCAGGCGACATATCTTTCACGACTAAGGATACGTTACCCATAATATGTGAGATGCAACTATGTTGAAAAGACAATTATCTTATTTGCAAACGTATCTGGGCAGGATTCAGCAAATTGTATTGATCGTGAAATATCATTGAGAAATAGGAACCCCTAAATATAATGCCAATTCAAGAAAGACTAAAAGAAAATCACTTCTCATATTCCAATTTTGTTCGAACTTGAGAATCAGACAGAGGAGGTTTTGGACTTTGGGGAGATTCAAACTTACG
Source organism: Cynara cardunculus var. scolymus (assembly GCF_001531365.2). Taxonomy (NCBI): domain Eukaryota; kingdom Viridiplantae; phylum Streptophyta; class Magnoliopsida; order Asterales; family Asteraceae; genus Cynara; species Cynara cardunculus. Next base: position 4,561,246 of record NC_037539.1, read on the forward strand.
AGGTTTAAGAGAACAATAGGTCGATTCAACAACCACTATAAAATAGATGAACATTATCTAGAAAAGACCAATGCTTTGGTAGAATCTGATATTTTTCAAGAAAATACAACGGATCACCTAGAAAATACCTGAATAGGTAATTTGTTATTGATTTCATGAATTACCCACCAACAATTTAACCACCGACTTTTGTGACGGTTTTGTGATGAGTCATTCTTTAGTGACGGATTTCCCAGGGAAAAATCTGAAGATAAAAATCTTCCATTTGGTAATGTATGTAGGTGAAACCAGTATTATCAAGAACCATGGAACTCGATGAAGACCAAGAACCAAGAAAATCGATGAAAAAATAAAAAATAAAAATAAAGCAATTGATATTACCAGAAAATGGAGAAGATGAATGGACGAGTTATAGATTACCAAGTCTCTAATCTACTGAAGAAATTCAATTTTCTGTATACTGATTTGAACAATTTGATTGAACGTACAGAAAAGATGTAACCTAAAAAGTATGGACAAAATACAAGAAAGGCTCTAGATACATAAATAGCTAACATATATATATATATATATATATATATGTCGTCATTAATTAGGGTTTTGATCTTGCATCTTAAATGATGAAGTTGCCAGGAAGGTGATGGACGATGAAAACAGAAAGTGATGTAGTACATCTATCCATATGTAATCGTGATGTAAACTATATCGTCACCTTCTCATCATTATAGTTATGCCACTAACTCATTATTTGCAATATCTAGAGAGAGAAAAAGAGGGTAGAGAGAGAGGAATTGGTAATAAATACATGTTCCACTACATAACAAGGAACGAACTGAGTGTTCCCTTCCAAAAACGACATTTCTATATTGTTAGGTTTCTCTCCTTTTTTCATCGGAATTACACAAGAAGGACAACACCCATGTAGTAGTGTACTACTACTACTACTAGCTTTTAACTTCTTCATACACACAATTTCAACAACAAATTAAGCATCCCCATCTCTGAAAAGATCAAAAAAACTAATGAAAAGGAAATAGAAAAGCAAAACACCCCATACAGAAAGAACCGAGACTTAGAAATCCAAGATTTCAAGGAAAAAAAGCCCTAAGATTAGGTCGTAATTAGTGATTTTCGTTCGCGTTTTCTTTAGGTATCTAGATCAGCTTACACGCACCACCGGCTAAAGAGATCTATGATGCTCAAGGATATTGATGTTGTTTGTTCTCTGTCTCTTTACACTCCCAGACGAAGAATCATCCCCATTTGTTTTCTCCATTACTTGCTTAAGGGCTTCTTGGATCGTGTTTATCGAATAATTCACCATTTGCTGATCATCATTTCCGTTTAAATTGTGATCTTCTGCAGTGATAAACAAAACGTTTTTCACACGTCCCCCCAGGGTTGTGATTTCGGCCTTTAGGGTTCTCAGTCGAAGGGCCTTTAAAGTCTTGATGAGATCTGGTAAGAGATCTGATCGATCCTCACAGCATAATGAGGCCCTGATCACAAGTTTACCATCTTGGTCAGATGCATTATCCACAGTTAACTCGTCAATCTCTGTGGGGACTGGACTTTGTTCAGCAATTATAGATGTCTGACGCTTTAGCTCCTTCACGTGTTGTATCACTTCAGCTAGCAATGAAGCCTTGTCCGTCTAATATACATACATATACATATAAATCATTAGTAATATGAAAACATGCAGATTGTTTTACAAGTTTGCAGTTCATATAAATATTCTTCAGATAACTACACAAATGCTGTTCATATAAATAAATAGAAAAAGAGAACGACTGAAAACATCTCATTAATTGTTTACTTTAGTAACAAATTCAGATGATAAAATTTTCACTAATATGTTGCCTTATTAAGTTTTTTTTTAATATTACATATATAAATTTCTTCCATAACTGAGTTGTCGCAATCTTAAGTTATGTTTTACAGTAGAAGACCTTCACGCCAGTGATGCTTGCTAGGCCTTAAAAAGCATGCAGTTGTCATTAAAAGCATATGTATCAGCTAATGAACTTAAGAAGTCGTATATGTGATGAATTTAAGTGTTTAAAACTTCAAATTAGATCAACAGTAATCCATTAATTAGCTCATTTTAATTTAATTATCACATTCCAGAAAGAAGAAACACATTGAACATGATTCTTGATGCACTATATTTTCTGAATCTCAATGGAATCGAACACGAGTTTTCATACGATTTAAACATAAATTAAACATGCATACCCATGACACAAGACACTATCCTTATAATCATTATACCTGAATTGCTTGATATGTATCTATGAACATGTATATAATAGACCCATCACCTAGATTCGTAATATTTGATGTCAAAAACACTCAATCCGCTCCGATTTGTGAATGAATGTGGAATGATCATCATTATGTGAAGAAGAAGAAAACAAAAGATGGTGGGTTCTTGAGAGATAAAAAAAGAGAGTTGAAGAATTCAAACTGCAAGTTATAATGAGTGTTTTGGTAATGATGGAGTTTAAAGCATGGGCGTGGGTGTATAAACACGTATATAGTGTACGTTTTATGTGATGACTGACACAAGAATGCTTAGTTTGTCTGGTGTTGTTAGTAGGAGATCAAAAGTGTGGTTTCTTTTCATAATTTTTTAGACTTCAAAAACACCGGCAACAAAATTTTCATTGCAACCTTTATAGCTGCTCATTGGTTCCTCTTTATATATATTGTCAAAATGCCCACATTTTCTCTCACCAACTTCTCAAGAAATCTTGATAGATTTCCACCAACAAAAGCATAAATCTTTCGTACAATTCAAGTGTTGCTTGGGAGATCGATCATTACGATTTAGGTAAACCACACCGGAAGATACTTAGAGTACTTGGTTCATTAATTTAGTAGATTATGTCATATCATTTTTATTTATATTTAAATCGTATGATAAATAACGATAATTTTTTCAGATAAAGATAGAAAAATAGGTTAAACGAAGGGAGTCTTACTTTGGTGGTGCTAGGAAGTAAGCTTCGGAGCTTTGCAAGATGATTGTTGATTCGTTCCCTACGTCGTCGTTCGGCTTCGCTATGGCTTTTCGAAGCTGCTAAAGCTTTAGCATCCATGATCTCTTGAGCAGTCATCTTACCCATTTCTGTTTGGAGCCCAAACGGGCCGGATCCAGGTTGGACCATCTCAGATATGAGTCTTAAGTGATGATCTGACGACGATGTACCACCTTCATACGCGAACTGCAAGCCACCTGGTACCCTTCTGTTAAACAAACCGCCGTAGCATGACATCGGCGGAGGAGGTGGCGGTGGTGGAGGGAAAAGAAACGGGTCGTGGTCTCGGGTTGGGTATTGAAGAAGCGGGTTAAAGTTGCTGTTTTGGTGGAACACTTGAGGTAGGGTACTCCATGATGAAGATTGCTGATGATGATTCGAGATTGGAGAGATTTCTGATGATGATGATGACGACGGGAACATTAACCTAGTGTTGCTATACGAATAATCATTAATACCCATGCTTTGTTGTTGAATTTCTTGAAGGATTAATTGTTGTTCTTGAAACCTTTGAATATTCTGATGATGATGATGATCACCTTCTTCTATAACTATCTCTTCTTCTCTTTTAGCACACATAATATTTTACCTCACCACCACCCAAAAAACAACCCACCCTTCTCTATACGCATTAATATACGAACATACACACACATGGGTAGAATTGTAAGTTAACAAATAAAGATTTGAGAAGGAGTGTTTAAGAAAACCCTAAAAAACTTGGCTTTAAATCTAATTAACCCAAGAAGTTAAACCAAGAAAACATAAAAGAAAGGGAAAACTTGGATCTTTGATGGTATCTTGGACACTCACCTTATGTTTTGCTTTATCTCTCTAAAAAAGACTTGTTCTTGATGATTTTCACTCTCTAGAAATGGTAGGTTTTGTTTTGCAGCTAGATTGATGTGGGGAAGAGGAAGAGGGTGGTGGGGTGGTGACCCTTTTTATTCTTGTAAACAATAAAGTAAAAAGGCTTTAGCTTTTGTTCCTTGCGCTAAAAAATTGGTTTTCTTTTTTGTTTTTTCTCATATTGGTCCCTCACAATCCACGATCCTATCTCTCTCTCCCTCTCTCTCTCTCACTCTAATATATGTATATATATATATGTATATATCTTACCCACGCACACTCTCTCTCCCACTCTTCTCTCTCTATCTCTATGGGGAGAGCGGGGACATTACCTTTCCTTTCTCCTTACGGCATTAATGTCTACCTCTTTTCTTTCACACTATCCATTTCTGTAGCTATCACACTTGTGCTTTATGCTTTGAATACTAACAAAAAATAACAATATTTTTATAAATCTTCTAACCTACAAGTAGATACATAAACATTTATATATTTATACACACACTATATATATATGTTGCTTTATGATTGGTTCAAAGTGCATTATGAGACCGTGTGAGTGGTGGTGCGGCATGAGAGAGAAGGGTGGTTTGGGGGAAACACGAGCAGAACACAGTGAACACACAACACACAGTTTGTCGACCGACCAAAGACAATAACGAAGATAAAAGCACACATAGAGAGAGAGAGAGTAATTATGATGGAAAGAAGAGCTAACAGTATGTAGCTTTTCTTTGGTCTCTGGCCTTTGTTGTTGATGCCTCGATCGGTCAAACACATTTTCCATTCTAAGGTAAAAAGAAAGCTATGTATTTCTTCTAGTATATGCTTTTTTGTACTTCTAACAACAAATTGGTGGCAAATATTTCATTTTGAAGCAACAAATTGCAAAGTGTACGTACGTACATTAATATTCATGAAAATTATGGTTATTTTGTAACGAATCAAAAGACAAATAAAATGTGTAAAAGTATCCTATTGAACATCAACACGACACACCATCTTAATGATATCAGATTTTCTCTATAATGCCTTCGCACATTTGAGGATATCGTTCAACTATGAAACTACTTTAGTTTATAAATGAAATGCGATAAACATACAAACTATATGTGAAACATGTTTATCATTATATATTTCTAGACTTTTTAAAATAATGCCATTCAATATATGACATTATCATGAATCGTCTTTATTGTTATTATACATTTCTACTTTATCAATGTATGAAGTCTTGGATATGTTTGACTATTAGTTGATGTTCGGCAAAAGCTAATGAACAAAGTAGATGAAAAATGTAAAATAACAAAAATGACACTTTGAAAATTAGCCTACAAATTCTTAATAATATAACATGTTAACTAATCCAAACAAGATAGTAAAAGAAAAATATCATAGTATAATATGTCAATTAAAATAATTTTTTCAAATTGATTATATGCATACACACACACACACACACATATATATATATATATATATATTAAGTTTGTTAAAGCAAATATAGAACAAAATCTATGTTAAATTATAATTTTAAATAACCATTATATATATCATGAACAAAAATATAAAATGGTCAACCTCATCTATATCCTAATTAATTAATAATTTAAAAAAAATACAATTAATTAATAATTTAAAAAAATACAATTAATAATTAAATTAAGTATTTATTTAAATTCAGTTAATACAATTTTATTATCTATTAAACAAAATAATTATAACTTTAATTTGGGTATAACTTACTAAAACAATTTTAAAATTGATATCTTTGTTTTTTGATAACTAAATATATTGAATAAGAACAAAAAATGATATTAAAATAATTTATGTCTCATAATAATTCTAAATAATTACTAATTAACACTAATGTATTATTAAAACTAATTAATAATTTTCACTTAATATTAATTAATACTAGATAAGATATTAATATTTGTAATAATTATTTTTGTATTAATAATTAATATAAATTGGGGTATAATTGGAAAATGTGAAAAAGTTTCAGAATGCAATTCTAACTACGTTTTAATAAGCCAGCTCATGTGCATCTAAACATATATACTAATAAAATAAGCTAGTTTATGTTTACCAAACAACGTCTTTATTAAAATCTTCTCCCTACATTTTAAGACGGCCGGAGATCTTTAAAGGAACAACCATTCTATCATTTCAAATAAATAACATGTCTCCTTACAAATCTCATCTCCAAATTATATATATATATATATATATATGGAGTGATCAAATGAAAACCACTCAATTTGTAAAAACCTCAGTCCATCAATCATAATTTTTCATTTTGTTCATATTTTTGTAATTATAAGAGGTTGATTAATCATTTTCATTGTGGAATATGTTAATCATGAATATTATCATCTTCATTATTTTAATTTTAGAAAAATACATGAAACAGTTTCATTAAAATTTTATTAAGTAATATATGAAACAATTTTATAACCATATATTAAACAACTTCATCAAAAAAAGTATTATATGAAACAATTTCATAAGATTAAATAATTTCATGAAAAAATTTCATAAGATTACGACGGATGAGAATAGTTTTTACGGTTTTTACAAATTGGAGTGATTTTTATTTGATCGCTCCTTTATATATATATATATATATATATGAGAACAATAACTAAATAAACGAAATGATCAAATCATATATGATTAATCATTAATCTCATGTATAAAATCAAATATGATTATTCATATACTTGGTCATGGACCAATTTGTTGGTTCACCCATACATTGACCTATATATGACTGCAATGATATGACTGTTCTCATATTCATATATTTTAACCATATATTTATTTGAATATTTAGCATAATCTTTCTTATATATATATATGTTTTACGATGGATGAAATTGTATGTGAAAAAGGTGAATTTACTTTTGTCTTGTATAAAACATGATACGAATTTCATTTTCCCAAAAGTTGATATATGTTGAAGAGAAGGGGAAGAGGAAGGGTTTTTAAGAGAGAGAGAGAGAGGTGGTAGCATCCACGCCCAAACTCCTTTGTGTTTCCTGTGAAGAGGCTTGTAATGATTGTGTCTTGGAACACAACCATTCCCTTTATTTGTTTTATTTAATTAATTAATTAAATATTTAGAATATCGAGTAAATAAATCCTATTCCTACTCCTATTCCTATTCCTATTCTACACCTCGGTTTCAGTTCCTCACATTCTTTTTCCATTAATTTTCTAACCTACTATTTTATAATCTTTTAAATTGAAACACCAACAATATTTAATGTTCTCAATGCATTATTTATTAAATATTTCAATATTAAATAAATAATTTTTATCCATATATATTAATGGGTTGTTACAACTTGATGTTTTTCAAGAAAATACCAATGGATTATCCAAAAAGTAATTTTGTTAACGATTATCAACAATTTATTCACCAACTTTTGTGATTAATAACGGATTTTTCATAAGAAAAATATGCAGGTAAAAGTCTTCTATTTAGTAGTGTTTAATATTTGATAACGGTTGAACAAATACCAAATTGATTAATACATGATATCTTCTTAATGAAATGATAACAGTAAGATCATATTCTACAGTTTCTCAACAATTAGTGAATAACATGAAGTGTTCATAGTTTTTTACATCATGAGAGTCTTACTATGTTCTCAAAAATGCTTAAAGTGCCATTACACATATGTTTATGTTTACATTGTAAACATATGTGAATTTTCTTGCTTCAGACTGTGAAACAAAAACTACAGATTAAATATCATGAAACAAATCATGTAAATTAACATATGCTAATAGAGTGTTTTATGCTCTTTTAAAGAATTTTTAAGTTTCTACATTAACCTAAGCTTATATATAAGATGAATTAAATATGTGATTAATAATACTTATTTACTATTATACTTTTATTTATTAGGATTATTTTTATAATAAGTAATAATAAAAGGTACCTAGGATTTATTCGTTGAACAAAGAGGAAAGGCTAGGGTAAATAGATCCAACAAATTGATGGTAGGGAGAGATTCTCGTAATGAAATAGTGTGTATGATTTGGTTAGAGCTAAACTTGTCTTTTCCAATAAAAAGGACATTAAATGGCCATCCCTCCTTTCTATTTCTTTTTAAATGTACCATTTAAAAATGTTGAAACTTTTCTTTAAAAAAATAATAGAAAATAAATAAATCTTCAAATTTAAAATAAAAATATAGCATAATTGTTAAAGATGCTTTTAATATGACCAGTAACATAAAGACTATGTTTGACAAACTAACTAGTTACTTATAAGCTAGCTAATGAATAAATTACATTTGATAAAAATTAATTGATAAACTAAATGAAAAATGACCAAAAAAGACATTTTAAAAAATTAGTTAATTATAAAATTTTATAATATAATTAAAACAAATTAAATAACATAATATGTTAACTAAGAGAATTTCAAAATTA
>NC_037539.1:4569841-4587341 GCF_001531365.2 Cynara cardunculus var. scolymus
GATGTATAATAAAAATTAGTTAACAATTTAACAATTAATAGTAATAAACTAACATTTATTATTACTCAGGGTTGTAATTGAAAAAGTAACAATAACATTCTAAAAAGCTATTTCAATTAACTTAGAAATAAACTTATATCCATCTAAATATACTCAAAGAAGTTATCTAATTTACGATTTACCACACAATGCTTAAAATATGTTCTCATTCATGCCTAATACTTTATATTTTTAAAAAAGTATTAATATGTTTTTAGATGATTGAAAAAAGTTTAAAATAAAGACAAATTTTATTCACTTCCCTTCATATAAAAATCTACATTTTTAGATATTCTATTTAAGGGCTGTTTGGCAATTACTTAATGGTTTTGTCAATAATCATTAAGTAGTCATAATAATTAAGAGACTCTCATGATATAATATAAAATAAAATATAATTATTTGGTAATTGTTTACAATGAAATTAGGGCTTTTAATGGTTAAGGGATGTCCTGGATACATAATCATTCAGAGGGTTTTAGAATCAGAGAGAGACAGACTTTTTTTTCTGCCAAACAAGATTCATCTCTTAACGATTCAAAGACTGTGTCTTAATGAAACTATTAAGAGGTAAACAAACAACCACTTACATTAAAATACAAATAATCCCTAGAAACAATATACAGTTAGTTATTTTCATTTGTAACCCTTTTCATAATTTTCAGTTTACCTATATTTTTTGATTTATTATTTTGACCCTTTGATATTTCTTTTTTACTCTCTTATATTAATAATATAGTAACTAAAATATGTATTTTCCAGTACTATAAATTTAAAATAATTTTTAAGATTAAAAGAAATTAATAATAACATTTATGATTATTATTTTAATAATTATATAATTTTGATAAAATTTCATTTATATATGTATGCAATATAAAATTTTATTATATTTACCTGGTTTGAGCCTTTTTCTCGCTTTTGGTTATTTTTGGAACACAATGTTCTCCATTTTATGATATAAATTTATTAGCAACGACAGAATTGCATTAAGTTATACATATAAACTTATTAAACTAAACAATATATAATTATATATATATATATACATTATGATGAATAATCATGTGAGAAATAAAGTTATGATTAAAACTGTAAGAAAAGATTTGAAACCCTTTATCACTTTTAATCTCACGGATTGTAATCCCTAATAAAAAATATAGCTCCATGAGCAAAAGCTCTCACCCATGAATTGTGTTTTAGAAGCGAATTGATCTTGTGCATTTCGATGCAACTCATTAGTGTTGACATTCAATTAGCATTGATCCATGAGTGGAAATCTGTTCTTACGCTTCTCACTATAATTTTATTTTTTACATGAACCCAACCCTATATCTTGGTTGTGCGAAAGACAACATATATAATGTATACATATTTTCATCTTTTGCAACAATTTATTCGTTTGTTGTATGTACTTGTGTATCAATTATTCATTATTAAATCGAGCGACGGACAATACTTCCAAGTCACCAAAGATCGAAGACATATACTTATTCAAAATAATGATGTCAACCGCCAACAAAATCCAATAAACACGGTTGGGTTTGGATTGAGATTTTTTCAAATACATCATAATTGGGTTGAGTTTGTTTAAGTGTTTCAAACCACAAGTACACTTTTATTTAATTTTTTTTACTTATTTGTTTTTTCATTTTACACCATTAATCATATTTTAATTACAACAACATAATGAGATACAAATATATTCAATACCAAGCTTATTTTGAAATTATTAACGAGAAAAATTATAATGGTGTAATTTGTAAGGAAAAATAAACATAATTAAGTTAATACATTATGACCGTGTATGGTAATAAGAAAATGATGTAAAATGTTAAAAGAAAAATGAAGAAATAATACAAATTAAATAAGTAACTATCAAAGTATAAAGTGTAATATAAAAATAATTTATAACAAAAATTATGTACTTTATGATATTTAAAAGTATGATTAAATTAAAAAATATTCAATATTTGACTCATTTTAACAGTATTGACAAAGGATTATAATGACGTAATTTGTATAAAAAAAGAAATGCATTTTAACGTATTTCCGTTAATATATGATTATGTATGTTGATAAGATATTAATGTAAAATGAAAAACGAAAAAGTAAATGACACAAGACAAACTAAATAAATAACTATAAAGATATAAAATATAAGTACCGAAAATGATTTCACACAATTTATAATATATAATAATATAATTACGTCTAAAAATATATTAATATTGAATTCATTTTAAAGGTATTAATGAGTCAATTATAGTGATGTAATTTGTTAAAGAAGAAGAGTGATTTTAACATATTTTAATCAGTACACATTATATATATTAATATGATAGGGGTGTAAAATGAAAAAGTAAAAATGATATAAAGTAGTTTAGATAAGTAATTGTAAGAGTATAAAATGTAACTTAAAATTTTAAAATTATATGGTTTTACCGTTGAATTTGGTTTGTGATGAAAATAGGTAGTCGGATAAATACAAAATCTTGTACGGGGTATGTCTAGCAATCCAAAAAAAAATAAAAATTAGGCCAACAATATTAAAAGTATGCCTACCAATCCAAAATAAAAAAACGTGGCCAACAATAATTAAAAAACCCCAAAAAAATATCCGTAACAATTATGTTATATTTTCTTTATAATAAAATATTAAAAGTCAAAATCTCTAAATAAATTAAACTCAACTCCAACACTATTCTATTTTAGTAATTTTAACATTAACTATATTATATAAAAAATCAATTTATTTAATAAAATATTACTCTTTTCTTTTAAACATTTATTTTCAATACTTCTTTTTGGTAGAAAGTATTAAGATAATATTTATTTTTTCTATTTAGAGATTCCTTTAAATTTAAAGATTTTTATAAGGTCTTTGCTCTTTTATCTATTTTAACGTACAAAATAACATATTTATTGTAACCAAAAAATTGTTAAATTTTTTTTCTCCATTTTAACATAGCTGTTGAAATTTCCATAATGCATCCATACACACTTAAATCATGCAAACCTCATAAGGAAGACATGACACATGAACGACAACAACCGAAATACTGAATAATATGATACATTTTCTATTAACCTGGATATTCAACCCGCTATACGAGCCGACTAATCCAAGATGACCACTTGCTTTACGGGTAGCCCAAAGTCACCGCATTTGAACCTCAATGGCCGCAAGTGGATTTTTATTTCTCCTTAGATTTGAACCTCCATGACTGCAAGTGGATTTTTATTTCTCCTCAGATTTGAACCTGGAACCTTCACCTTTGAAACTCAAACCAATCATACAATACCCTTGTTGTTGAATAATATGATACTTTTCATTTCTTAAAATAATAAGACAACTTAATTATTATTATTGAGCCAACATCCATCTAGACTCTTTTTGTAATGAATAGTGATATAACGACTCTTCTATTAATTTCAATCATTGAGTTAGCTATAAAATGTTTTCTTACATGTGGTTCTTAAAAAAACGAAAGACGAGTTCCGTATACAAAGCCAAAGCCAAAGCCAAAGCCAGTTCAGATTATGAATAATGAATTATTTTTTAGTCAAATAACAACAATCAAGTACTTGTAAAAAGAGAGATGTTTACTAAAGTGCCCCCAAGGAAAAAGGGTTCCCTTTCTTGTTTGGGTGAAATGCATCTGCACTTTCTAAGCAGTTCCTTTGAAGAAAAAGGAAATGGCAAAAAAGTAAAATCCAAGAAATGAGTCTGGTTACTCACCTGTGTTGTGTCCTTCCATTTTATATTTTCTGGGGCTGACATATTTGCAGGCATTGTTGTGCTGCCATTTGTTTGGTGGTTGGCCTAAAGATGTCCTTAAACCTCTTCTTCTTCCTTCCATAAAAAACAACCATTTCTTCTTAGGTTGGTGGCCCAAATTCACTTCACTATTCACATTCACATTCACATCCTCTAATCACTTAAAGTGTTTGGGTTTATTTTAAGAAATCAGAATAAAATAAATAAAAAATGTAGGAGAATAAAATTTCCATTTCTTTCTAAAAATTAATGGATTTTAGGTATCATCCATTAATTTATATTATATCAAATCGAACCATATTTTTCATCATCATTATCGTTTCTTATCTCTCACTGGGGTGTTTGGTTTGTGGGTATAAGGGTTGTTATATGTATCGTTTTATGTTAAAATTAGATCAAATTAAGCATTTATTAAAAGTTTTAGAAAAGGAAGGTTTATGTTGATAAGAGTATGAAGAAAATTACACACCATAAAATTGGGTTTATAGGATCCCAAAATTTTCTAAACATCCTAATACAGTGTTTAATAAGACTTATTTATAAGACGAAAAATAAATCGTCTTATCTAAAGACGTCATAATAAGTTTTATCGTTCTTTTGGTGACGTCACAATTTTTGAGGACTTTTAAATAAAAAAGTTGTGTGGGTTATTTTATAGAATATTATTTGATAAAATATCTTATAAAAAGATTTGTTTATAGGACATTTTCTAAAAAATGTCTTATAAAATAGTTCATCCTAAAAAGTTTGTTAAAACGTTCAAAATTGTTCTATAAAATTATACAACGCTTTTTATATAGGATGCTTTTTTTTAGTTCTATAAATTATGTCTTGTAAAGCAGAAATTGACGGGTTGCTATCACTACTAAACATAGGGCTTTTTCGGTGGAAAAATCCGTTGGAAAACATGATTTTTGCAGATTTCCGAATTTTCCTGCTAATAAAACCTTTGCTGGTAACACAAGATTTATGGACTTTCTGACAGATTGACGGTCACTGGCGGATTCCGTCTGTCGAAATTCCGCCACTAATTTTTTTATTTTTCCAATTTTTTGACTTAATTAATTACATTACGGGCAGAAATAAAAAAATCGTCACAAATTTATTCGAAAAATTATTTTTTATTTTTAAATCCCTAATGGACATTCAATGGATCACATAATCTGCTGCTAATTCGCTAAAAATAAATCTGCCTGTATTTTTTTAAAAACAAAAAAAGTATTTTTTAAATTAATTAAAATTTGTGACAGATTTGTTGTCCCATTTTAGTTAATTAATTAATTAATATCCTCCACAAATTTTAATTAGTTAATGTTAGTTATTTTTTGCGTTAAATAACACATTTTCCGACGAATTTCTGAAAAAATCTGCTAAAAATTCATTTGGAATTCTATTTCAATCATTGAGGGACACCGAAAATTCATCACTGGTTTTTTTTCAGAAAATTCCGATAATAAAAATCTAATGTTTACTGATATATAATCCTAATTTTGTTGTAATAAAAAAAGTACATTAATCATAACCGGATATATATTCTTCATTATTTTCCAACTCAAATAAAAAGTTATTATATCAATCTATTTATATTTGATAACAAGTTTATTTAGTTATATAAAATATTTGTCGATTAGTATTTGTTTGGTTCAGTTGAATCTTGAACTTGTGAATAAAGATAATTTATAAAATTCTGAATTTTAATTTTATTTAGAGTAAAGTTCACTGTCGATTCTTAACGTTTAATTGTTATTTTCAATGAATATCATCTTTAGACTTTAAAAATTCGGATTTGATCCCTCATGTTTTTAATTACCCACATTTCGTCCCTCTCATTAAAGGACGCTAATTTTTTTAGTTAAATCCAGTTTAATGAAGGGTATGTTTGTCATTTTACATACTTCTTAGTTTTTTTTTATTGAAGTTTAAAAATATATTATATAATATAAACCCAAAATCACCACCAACCATTATCGTTAATCACCATCCATCACCGTTAACCAACATCCACCATCATCCACCACAATCACAAATCCAAACCAAAAGAAGAGGTATTTAAGGCCTTAGGGTATATTTGACGAGCTAACTTATAAGCTAGCAGATGGTTGATAAGTTAGCTGATGATCAAATCATTGTTTGGTAAAAACTAGTTGATAAACATGTAAAATTATCAAAACAAACATCTTAAAAAATTAGTCAATTACAATATTTTATGATATAATTAAAACAATATTAAATAATATAATACATTAATAGAAAGAAGTTAGTGATAAAAATTAAAATAATATAATATATTAATTAAAATGATTTTAAAATGATTATGATATATATTATAAATTTTGGATTTGTTAAAACAAATTTATATTAATTTGTGACTTTAAATAACTATGACGTATAATATGAATAAAACAAAATTGGTCAACCTTATATATCCTAAATAATTAGTTATTTTTCAAAAAAAAAATATAATTAATAATTAATTTAAATGTTTTATTAAAATAATTTAACATAATTTCATTATCTATGAATCAAAATAAATATAATTTTAATATTTATGTAACTTACATAAACATTAGTAAAATTGTTATATTTGTTTTTTGATAACTAAATATATTAGATAATAATTAAAAACAATAATATATCATTAATATTAATATATAATGTATAATTAAAATTAATCAAAAATATTCAACTGATATTAATTAGTATTTTTTAATATTAGTAAAGATTAATTTTTATTTATTAATAGTTTATATATATATATATGTAATTAGTAATAAATAGTAACTAATATTAATAAGAGTTATAATCGAAAAAATGATAAAAAAAAAAAAAAAAATCTTATAAGCTACTCAAACAACGTTTCAACAAGTATCTTATAAGCTAGTATATGTCCATTCAAATGCGTACCTGAAAAAAAAATTAACTTATTTTTGCCCAACAATGCCTTAATTGAAATAGATGTCCAAACTCAAAAATCTCAAGGGGATACAGAATTTAAATTAAAATCAATACCTTAAAACCCTAGACCTAAATTAATCCCAAAATCAAAACCCAAAACCATTAATCATACAAAAACCTAAATCAAACGAAAATGGAAATGAGATGGATAGTTCGTCGAGAGTGTAGCCGGAGTAGTCTTGTCCTAGTGATGGATCTCCCTCGATCTAGATCTTTTCTTTTTCTTTTGATCCATTCTCTGTTGTAGCTAGATCTATTCTCGATCTCTCTGTCTCTCACTTGATCACTATAAGAGGAGGTAGTTGGGGAAACAAAAAAAAATTGGGGGAGAGGGGGTGTGTTATTGTTTTTATTTTACAACTAATAAATTTTATAATATATATCATAAATATATATATTTTTTAATTTTAGTAGAAAAGAGGTAAAATGACCAAAATATTCTTCATTTAACTTGACTTAATGAAAAAAATTAACGGCCGTTAGACTAAGGGACCAAAACCATTGCAATTGACAACGTAAAGGACCAAATCCGAGTTTAAAAAATTTAAGAACGGTATCCATTGAAATTGATAAACATTAGGGACCAAAAACGAAGTTTATTCTTTTACTTATAAAGTATAAAAAAGATTACCCATTACATGTCAGGGTGTTAAAAAACACCAAGTTGCTTGGTAAAATATAGAGGGTACAACAAGTGTCATGCTTAAACACTTTGACCAGCATGCAATCAGGTGAGGTAATTATATAGATAATAGCATGCATTCAGGTAATTGTATTTTGTACATGTATACAGTGGTGGATTAGAAAAAACACTGATTATAATTATTAAAAAAATTAAATAAAACAAAAAATAATAAAGAACTGATATGGATTTCTATGTTATACCATTGTTAACCATAAAAAATCAAATTTAAATTTCAATATACCAGTAGCACTGCTAGAAAACTGGGCATTTCCGACAATATCCAGTGGTAGCACAAAACAAATTACAATGGTAGCACCGGTAAGGATTGTAAGATGTTTTCATTACGATAGACGATATCAATGGTTGCACGGGCAATCAGTTTTTTCTTAGTGGATCGTCCATGCATATATAAGTAGGAGATGGTTCAAACGAGAAAGGTAAAAACGTTTAGAACGTGAGGAGAAGGCAATAATTCATATGTGAATTATTGGTAAATGATATTTTCTTTCACATATACATCTTCAAAGAATTATTCATAGGTAAACAAAAGTTGATTCATATATGCATCTTCAAATGGATTTACAAATCATTCACATATGAATCATTTCTTCTCGTGTTCTCAATCTTTTTTGTCTTTCTTATTTCAATCTCCCCACATATGTATATACGTTGTGACACAGAGGTAGTATGCACGTTTATTACGTAACACATGTAGGTCATTTCAAAAGATAAAGATACTTTGGCGTTGCTAGAATATGATAGTTTGAATGTTTTACGAATGCTAGAAGCACTTGTCGATTTCAAATTATTGATTTATATTACAAACCATGTTATAACGGTTAGTTTCGTTTCAAAATCTCTATTTTATTATTGTAAAGAGTATATTGGAGATGTTCCAACTATGTTATTAAAAAGACAAATAAAAAACCTATTAATTAAGTAAGGTTGGATAAAACGTCATTAGAGCGTGAGAATGACATCATAATAAACCCCAGAAGTTAATGGGTGGTGGTGGTGGTGATGGTGGCATAGCTATCATCAAATCCATGGTTAAGGAATTATAGGAAGAAAAAGAAAAGAAATTAA
Organism: Cynara cardunculus var. scolymus; assembly: GCF_001531365.2. Classification (NCBI taxonomy): domain Eukaryota; kingdom Viridiplantae; phylum Streptophyta; class Magnoliopsida; order Asterales; family Asteraceae; genus Cynara; species Cynara cardunculus. The sequence continues at coordinate 4,578,388 of NC_037539.1, forward strand.
TTAAAAAAGGAAGTCCTAAAAAGGTCAAATAAATAAAAGTGTGTCATGGGACCAAACTTACCATGCGTGTGACCACCATATGATATGATGGGAATACAATATATATATACAGGGTTTATTTCAAATACAACATATCGTATTTGTACAACCCATGCAATCCAATAAATTGAAATATTTATGGAAATGATTAGAGTTCATTTATTATGATTTAAATATTTATGGAAGATGTATACGGTTCATTAATTATGATTAATACTTTATATTAGGAAATAATCAAAATCTCTATAAAATCACATATTAATCAAATGAAATGGACGTTTGAGATTGAATTATATTGGTTGCACAAATAACAAGAGTTGTATAATAACCAACCTATATATATATATATATATATATATATATATAGGGTATATTTCTTTTACAACCTTATGCATTTGTACAACCTTTGCAATCCAATTAATTGAGATATTTATAGAAATGATTGGAGTTCATTTATTATGATTTGAATATTTATGGAATATGAATAGAGTTTATTAATTATGATTAATACTTTATATTAGGAAACAATTAATTGATTAAAAATTGAATGGTTGAGATGAGGGTTGTATATGGTGTATGAATGGCAAAGGGTGTAGAATAACATCCCTATATATATATATATATATATATATAGATATATATAGAGGTTGGTTATTATACAACCCTTTACATTTGTACAACCAATATAACTCAATCTCAATCGTCCATTTAATTTGATGAATATGTGATTTCATAAAAGTTTTTATTGTTTCATAATATAAAGTATTGATCATAATTAATGAACTCTAGTCATCTTCCATAAATATTCAAATCATAATAAACAAACTTTATCATTTCCATAAATATCTCAATTAATTGAGTTGTATTGGTTGTACAAATGGACAAAGTTGTATTTGAAATATTATATATATATATATATATATATATATAGAGAGAGAGAGAGAGAGAGAGAGAGAGAGGGGAGCGGTCCATTCAAGAAAGAACTAATTAGTTTGTGATAACTGTGAGATTCAATTTCAACCACAAATCAATGGATAAATTAAGAAACTAATATTTTTGGTAATTTGATTTAAATTTTTAATTAAAAGACATTTTAGGCATTATTATTTTTTAATCTCTCCTCTGTCTTTCTCTCCTGTTTCCAGCCTCCGGTAAACCTTATTTCAGTGAACACCACGGGATACCCAAAATACACCAAGATACACAATGTGATATCCAAAACACACTAAGTAAACTTCGAGATCAATATGATACCAACTGTAGTACCACTACTGTATCACTCGATGAGGGCATTTGAGGGGGAGATCGAGGGGAGTGTCGATGTAGATGGTAGTCAGTAGCGGGGATGAGGGAAGAGAGAAGGTCGTCGAAGACGACGTCTTGGTCGGACAAGATGACCGGAGGAAGTCATCACTTGCTGGAGGAGGCCACCGGATTTTGGTCCCTGTGTGTGTGTATATATATATACAATAAAGTAATTAATCTAACTAAAGTAAATTGAAATATTAAACTAATTATAGTAAATTGAATAATTAACCTAAATTTATCCTTTTATTTTATTTTAAATGATTGGCTTATGTTGGATCTCATAGTTACCACAAACTAATTAGTTCTCATTTGATTAGGCGCATATATATATATATATATATATATATATATATATATACAAACCACCATCATCCGTTGATTTCATTGTTTAATTTTATAAATTTTTCTCATGAAATTGTTTAATCTTTTGAAATTATTTCATATAATACTTTTTCTTGATTAAGTTGTTTCATATATGGTTATGAAATTTTAATGAAACTGTTTCATATGTTTCTCCAAAATTAATATAATGAAGATGATAAAATCCATAATTAACACCATCCACAATAAAAATGATTAATCAACCTCTCATAATTACAAAAAATAAATAAAATAAAAAATTATTATTAATTGAATGAGATTTGTACAATTTATACAAATAACGTAGTTTATAAAGTAACCTCATTTCTCTCTCTCTCTAATAAAAAAATAATTCTTCAAGCTTCGTGGCGAATTTGGGGAGACAATGAAGCCACGGAAGTGACCTCACAAAGAGATTTTAAAGAAGTGCAAATTTTCATTTTACTTGAATTATAAAACTTTGTTCGTTACCTGTTGGACTAAATCTTTTTATTCGTCTAAAAGTCTTATGGTTTATTAATAATACAGATAGATATGACTTGAATTAGGACTTTTATGTTATCTTTAAGGGTGTGTTTGGTATGCTGGACAGAGTAGAACATGACAGAACAGAACAAATTTATCCTACGTTTGGCGTGACTGAATATGGAACTAACTAGAACTAACTTGGACAAACCTTGGACACGCGTGTTCCACCTACACCCCTGGAACTAAGTGGAACTCAAATCTTTTTCCCTCTTTACCCCTTTTCTCACCCGGCTGGATAAAGAACCCTCGCCTCCATCGCCTCCATCTCCATCACTGTTCTGTCCATCGACGACGACATCTGTTGACGCCGAGCTCCAATCGACGTCCGGCGAGCTCCCCATCGACGGCGACATCATCGCGACTGTTGCTTCTCTTCTCTCCATAACCCTTTTCATCGCCTCAAATCCCTAATCGCGACTGTTCCCTAATCCGTTCTCTGTAAATCGGTGGAAATCGAGGATTGAGAATCGTGTATATATATATATATATATATATATATGTATAGTTACTTCTGGTGCTTGTGTAAATTAGTAGAAATCGAGGATTGAATCGTGTTCGATTGATTGGATTGTTGATCAGATGCACATAGTAAGGGCAATGGGTTCTTCGATTTCGATTGTGTTCTTCGTTTTAATCGATACATATGAAACAGATGGGTTCTTCGATTTCGATTGGGTTCTGTTGTCTTGCATCTTGTATTAATTTTGGTTATATCTTTCGATTTTGATTGGGTTCTGCTGTCTTGCATCCGATTCGCATCTCTTGATCATTAGCATATAGAATGTTTGTTATTTGCCTGTATTTTAACTTAGTATAGAAGCAAAATAACGTTAGGGGTAAATCGGTCATTTTAACCAGTTCTGTCCTGTCCTGTCCTGTCCTGTCTGCGCACCAAACGCACCCTAAATGATTTTCAAGAACTCGAGAGAGTCAAGTTAAACGAGCCAATAATGTTATATTCTTTTTGAAAATATATCAAAACCTTGATATCCGAGGTTACAAGATGTCATATTTATTGACCAAAAGAGGTTGAAATACAAAATAGCAACCTATTTCATGAATTTCGTTATTGTAGTATCGTATTTTGAAAAATCTATCCGTTATTGCAATTGGTAACATTTTAATTTGAATTTGTATCACATGACGCAAATTAAAAGATTGCTACGTCTTATCATTGTCAACGTATAACATATTACTAATATGACATGTCTTTCTGGGTTTGGTCCCACAATGTGATACCCACTTTTCCATGCTATTATTCACAAAGTCACAATAAACGTTCTATACACCGTAATGATCTTATTCTTACGATCGAAAGCTTACATCAATATTAAGCATTTTCGGTCCCTTTTTAAGCATAGGTGCTAGAACTTCAACATCTCAGCTAATTTTTACCTATTCTTAGATCTTCTCCTTATGTTTTGAACTTCATAGGATACCAGGTACTAAGATAGCAGGTACTAATTTTAAAGTAAAAACAGTTAGCCAAAAGCTATATGAAATCATAAATTTTTATAAGAGGGAAAAAATATATTTTTTTAAGAGGGATACAATAATTGTAAAGCATCATTTGCGTATTGCAATACTAAAAATAATGCATATCATAAAATCATTTTCATACCGTAGATCTCCATTTTGTGTTATATGCACCATATAGTTACATCTGATAATTACTATAAATCACTCATTACGTTTCAAATGCATGAACATATCACATATATTGAAACCATTTTCATCTCAACCCTGACGTCCTAAGCATTTCCACTCGTGGACAACAAGAAAACTCATGCATATCATTTAAAATGTTCATGCAACATCTTTTCTAACATTCACGTCACATACATACATATATAGGTTGAGTTTCGATGAGAATGAAAGTTAAGGTTAAAACTAAGAAGGGTAAGCAAGGATCGATCTCCATTCTTGAATCCATCATAATTGAAGAAAAACATAAGATCAACATTAATGAGATACACCAGATCAATTCCTTCTAAAATGCAATTCATGAATTGATAAGATTAAAAATGATCAAGGGTTCAAACACTTCTCACATTAACTTTTATTCTCACACGATCTTTCGTCTATATATATATATAGGGGCCTTCTTTTGAGAACCTATGATATTGTGATAACCTTGAAAACTTGTGCATCATATGTTATTTCATATTATTATTTTTCCATCTAGAAAGACTAGGATTTAAAATATTAATTAACATATATTTGTTTCACAATGTGTTTGTTTCACATATGCGCGGTTCACAATGTGAAGCTTTTTGATGTGTTTATGAAACACAAAATACACATAAAAAGGTTTCATGTTGTAAAATGAATACATACAAAACAAACATACTGTAAAACATATATATACTTAATTAATACATTAAGTAGTATGCCTAGATAGAAAAAAAATCATATGAGATAACAAATGATGCACAAGTTCTCAAGATTGTCATAATTTAATAAGTTCTCAAATGATTAAGCCAATATATATATATATATATATATATATATATATATATATATATATATATATGCACACACACACACACATACACGGAAATGTTCATTTGAGAAGTAAAGAAGTGATCATAACTCTTTATCTGGTCAATATTTGTGGCTTTAACCGTGAAGCACCACATAATACCTCGCAACATCATTCCTTGCATGTATCTTATTTTAGCATATATATCTTATTTTTGTAAAAAGCATCATACAAAGCATCACCTTTAAAGTTGGAAAATCGTAAGTTAATCTCGATAATCCTTATAATAACACTTGGTAATCGGTATATTTAACCATTACATATTTCACAATAATTTATATTATATTATTTATTAATACAATATTTTACATTTCCATTTACTCGTGAAATATTATTAACTTTTTAATAATCCTTTCCTATTAAATAAATTGGTTTTTTCTTGCAATTTACATGAACACCAAATAATAAAACAAATGTTCCCTAATCCAATCGTAACATTTTATACCAAAAATAAAACAATAAAAGTGTCAATTTATATAACTTAAATAAACTGGTTTAATACTAAAAAAAACGGGTTTAATTTCACTACTAAATAAATTGAACTAAGGTGCCGTTTACCAAACGATTACCCGGGTGAGCACTTACCAATTCACTTTATTTTACCGGATGAATATGATACGGACTAAGAATCTTATCCGGTAAGAGCGAAGACAATAATCGAGAGTCTTACCCGGTAAGCGAGGGTGACTGCTCTTACCATGGTTAGTGCTTACCGGGATAAATTGTTGCATACGATGCGTTTTAATGAATAAAATCTACCCGGTAAGTAAGTAATTATTTGGTAACATAATGTTGAGTGTCCAATTTATTAGCCTACCACTGTTTCACTACCATAGTACCATGTACAATACATCGGCCCAAAACAAATTTAGAAACTTGAAAGGCCCAAGAGAAAACATACTAGGGGGTTGTTTACCGAACACTTACTCGGGTAAGTGAACATCAAGTTGCATTATCTTACTGGATGAATATGCTAAGGACCAAAAATCGTATCTGGTAAGAGCGAGACAAAGACCAAGAGTCTTACCTGGTAAGGACGAGACAAATACCAATAATCTTACCCGGTAAGTGAGGACGACAACTCTTACCACGGTAAGCGCTTACCAGGTTAATTGTTGCGTACGATACCGTTTTGGTAGACTAAAATCTTATCGGGTAAGTAAATGATAGTATTAAATTTACCGGTAAGCAAGTGTTTGGTAAACGGCCCCTAGGTTCAAGCAAATGGATATTCTGTGTTATTTGTATTATTTTTTATGCATTTTGTATCTTACATATGATATTTGTATTCAGAATTTATCTAAATTATGGATGGGCAATAGGAATCGTAAGTTTGAACTTAATTGAGATAGTTGGTCTACCTCTCCTTATCTTGCTTAGTCTCTTTCTCTGTCGGGTTTTGCCTCTATCTTTTGTCTGGGGCAGCTTGGTTTTATTTTTGTTCTTGCTTGTATGTTGGTCTTTTTGTATCTCCTGGGGTCTAGCTTCTTGCTAGATCTTTTCTTTTTAATATATTGGTTGGCTTGGTGAGGGTGATGGCCATGCCGAAGCTCTCTTCCTTGTCCTTCCTTTTTGCCTTTCTAAAAAAAACATATGATATTTGTATTATATTTAACACGTGAGATTTGTATTACATTCATTTATTTGTTCAATGAACATAACCATAAATGATATTGGTAATATATTCATGTCGTGTGTTTTGGTCCATATGTTAGAACATGTGATTGGTACTAAATTTATGTATTTTAACATGTATTATCACATGCGATATTCTGATGAAAACTGTGAAAAAAATTGCCAACAAAATAATAAAATCATGAAAAGATATGAAAAAACCAGTCAAAAAAGGGTAATTAATTGTGATTTTTTAAAAATTCGTTTCACATATTTTACTCAATACATTATCACATGTGATTGATAATAAATTCATTTGTTTTAACATGTATAATCACATGTGATATGAGTAATAGATACATGTTTGTATATTATGACATGTGATATTTGATTAAAATGGTATTTTTTTTAGACGTTCATCTTATAACACTGTAAAATATGTGAAAAAATCCATAAAATTATGAATTTTAAAGTGGATCTATATTAATATTGAAGAAAAAATAACGATAAAACATAAAATATATTACATGTGATATTTGAATTATTTAAAAGCGGATTTATTTGATTTTTTTTAATGTTTTATATGGTTGTTAAGAAAAAGGTGAGAAGTTGCAGTGATAAAATCAGAGATAACTGTTTGGGAGGAATTATAGGAATGAGATTGTTATATTACATATGACATTAATTGCTTTATTATTTTCATTTTTATTATTAATTATTAAACTAAGTGATATATATGGTTAGAAAGTGTCTATGTATTTTCGTAAAAAATGAAACGCTCTTCCCTATATACACATGTATACATATATTTTAAGAAAGAAATAAAGAGAATAAAAGGCAAAGAAAATTTGAAAAAGACTGAAATGCCCTTTCCTTAACAATTTTTTTAACAGAGTTAATGACTAGAGACCATTTTCAAAGCAGAATGCAGGATGATTTTTAGACTTATCAAAATTCAGGACCCGATTTAAAATGCTTGATTAAACCTCAAGGATCAAAATTAAAATTTACTTTTGATTTAATTAAAATCCCCACTTAAAAGTTAAAACTCTCCATTATACAAAAAGAAATTGAGTCAAAGTTTTGTCCGTTTTATTTAAAAAAAAAAGCCCAATAAGGTGAAATAGAGCTAACAACAAATGATAAAAAAAGCCCAATAAGGTGAAATAGATAGAGCTAACAACAAATGATATAAAAAGCCCAATAAGGTGAAATAGAGCTAACAACAAATGATAAAAAAGCCCAATGCATTAAATGTTCAGTTTTGGACCTTACGACGATAAATCCGTTTATAAAGTGAACTAGTACAGTTTAGTTTTTTGCAACATGAAATTATAGTCAAACGGTTTAATATGAATCTTTCATCGATTATTATGAAAAATATGAATTAATTAATTTGGACTATTTAACTTTTTATGGATAAAGAAATCTGTGTTATCTATATATCTATACTATATTATAAAACATTTGACAAAAACTTGTAAAAACCATTTTTATGCACAAAGTACTGTTTATTTATGCATATTACTTAAAATTCAATATTACAAGTAGAATGTGCGTGAGTACATCTTATTAAAGCTTCATGTTTAAATTCGTGTAACTAACTACAGATAAACATAATCAAATACATAATAAACATCATTTTAAATATAAAAAATCTAAAATATAATCAAGATAATCATTAAGTTTTAACAAAATACTTAATTATTATCTTAAAAAAATATTTTATTAAAAAAAATAGTTCTTTGTTAAACTTCAATTAAATTATGATAAAAATTGAATTAAAAAAATTACACAAAACAAGACTTTTCAAATACTTAATTTGATTGATACTAATATCGATTATTTTTTTAAATTTATATTTCATTCAAACATAAAAACAATTTCGTTTTATCAAAACCACATAAAATCGAATTATAACACACAACATATAAAACTATACATTAAAATCGAGATGTATTTTGCTACATTACACGAGTATCCTTCTAATTTATTTTAATGTTCCCCTTGGTAAATATAAGAATCATTTAGATATTAATATAAAATGGATTTAGCTTAAGACAAAGAGAAAATAAGGTATAGCTAAGTGAATGCTTGTTAAAATGTACGTCTAACCCTCCAAGTCCTACGTTGAAATGAGATATGTTGCATTCTTTTTGGGTGATTGGAGTCCGTAAATTCGCTGTACACATTCGCATCTACATATAAATTAATGTCGTATATTTTTAAAAGATATATTATTGCGTTTAATTACTTTTAATATAAGCTATTTTTGTATTTTTTTTTGGCTCTATCTTATTTACTTGTCGGTTCATTTTTTTTAATCTTATATCAAATTTAAATGGGTTTTTTTTTTAATTTAAATTGAAAATATATACAACTAAAAACATCACATATAAAGCAAAAACGGTGCAAAAATGTGTGGCGTATATATCAAATAAATGCCAACTTTGACTTTGTATACTTCAAATATTACTGAATAAAATATGATACGAAAACTATGATTATATTTTTAAAATTATTGTATTAAGCACATGAAGATCATGCAAGTTTTTATCATAAA
>NC_037539.1:4590051-4591150 GCF_001531365.2 Cynara cardunculus var. scolymus
AAAGGTTGTGGACACATGTGGTACCTAAAACATTCATGGATACCACAGTGATTAATGTGTCTGCAAGCAGTTTGGAAATGGGAATGTATCTATGCAAACATATGTGGTACCTATAACTATGTTAACATGTGGTACATATTACTGTGTTGTTTGCATAGGTACATTTTCATTTACCAAAGGTTGTGGTTTCRTGTGGTACCTAAATCATTCATGGATACCACAATGATTAATATTTCTGTGCAAACAGTTTGGAAATGCAAACATATGTGATATCTATGTCTGTGGTAACATGTGGTACATCTTACTGTTTTGAATTTACATATAAAAAAACAACGAGTTTTTGGTGATGCAAATATACATCAGATACTAGGGTGTCAGATACATACGGTAGCATGTACTCCTCAAGTCCAATGATTATCCTTGCTTTAAGAGAACAAAAAACATGATTTTAAATTGATTCATTATTTAAACAAGCAGGAAATACTTTGAGCCATTATGGAAAGCTAATCTAATTTTGCCTTTTTTTATTATCTCATTAAATATCATTAATCTAATTTGACCATTTTGCCCTTTTTTTATTATCTCATTAAATGTCATTAATCTAATTTTGGAATCACATTAATTAAGATTTTTTTCAATTTTAACCATTGATATTTAAGATGTGTGATTGAGATTGGTTCTCACAGTTACCACAAACAACTCAGTTCTCATTTGATTAAGCCCATATATATATATATATATATATATATATATATATATATTTGGGTTCTTAGACCAACTTATATATGCATATAGACTAATTTGACGACAACCACAAATGATTAATATGTTGTTTATAATATGTGAATTCTTTTTAGTGTTTTTCATAATATGTTTATCTTTAACATGCACTTTCTTTTTTTCAAATGTACCTTCATATGTATTAATTGTTTCACATCATATTTCATAGACATTAATATAGTTGATCAGTGATTTTCATAATGGTCGATTTTTAATGGCTGATATTTAATTATTCATATATATATATATATATATATAGAGAGAGAGAGAGAGAGAGAGGGGGATATTTACTTTGCAAACCATCCATTTCATACAAATC
>NC_037539.1:4591420-4597689 GCF_001531365.2 Cynara cardunculus var. scolymus
AAACTTTGTCATTGTAAAGCAAAAAATCTTTTTCTAAGTTAGGCGAGAGTCGTGAAAATTTTTCATTGTGTTCCGAATATTTTTGTGTTTCAGGTTGATTCGTTTAATTGGTGTAATAAAATGGGTTTATCACGATGAAACAGTTTCTGTTTAATGAAACATTTTTTTWATTATATATTTGATTCAATGTATAATAGTGATACAGTTTCATTTTAGTGAAAATGGAATTAACGATCATGAAAAACGTTTGATATGAAAAGGTTTCATTACGAAGTAGTTAGGCAAATAGGTTGTTGTTGGTGAAACATTTTCATTTTACAATTCATTGGAGGTTGAATACCTAGTTTCACGATGAAATAGTTTTATTTGATTTTATATGAAATTAAGGTTCATTTAAATTTTCGATATGCAAAAGTTTCATTACGAAATAGTGGATCAAATAGGTTGATACCGATGAACAATTTCATTTCATTTTATATGAAATTAAGGTTCTAGTAAAGCATAACTGTTTAAAGGTTTCTATAAGGAAAAAAATATAAGAAAATATGTCAATGCCGGTGAAACATTTTAACATTATATTTTCAATTTAAAATCGATTCGATGTTGAATAAAAAATTTCACGATGAAATAATTTCATTTGATTTTAAATGAAATTAATGTTCATTTAAATGTTCGATGTGCAACGGTTTCATTACGAAATAGTTATTCAAAAAGGTTGATACCAATGAACAGTTTCATTTCATTTAATATGAAATTAAGGTTCTAGTAAAGCATCAATGTGCAAAGGTTTCATTTAAAAAAAAGTTAAGCAAATAGGTCAGTCTCGGTGAAACATTTTCATGAAACGGGTGCATAATTGGAATAAAATGAACAAAAAAAAAGTGTAATATTACATTTCCACAATTATTGTTATGAAATAAAATGAACAAAAAAAACGGATGCATACGAATTACATGTAGTATGAACAAAAAAATGAACAATTGGAATTGGAACAAAAAAAATGAACAATTGGAATTACATGTAGTATGAACAAAAAACAAAAAAAACGGGTGCATAATTGGAATAAAATGAACAAAAAAAAACGGGTGCATACGAATTACATGTAGTATGCATAAAGTGTCTTGGAATAAAATGAACAAAAAAGTCTGGAATAAGGAAACGAACAATTGCATAATTAGACATTTCCACAATTATTGTTAATTATTGTTTACCATTCTACCCTTATTGATGAAATAAACTGAATTTTTATTTTTTATTTTTTTTAATTTCCATAAATAAAACCTACAAATCTTGACCATTGATCAAGAAAATGGATGGTTAAGATTGGTTTACACGGTTTACACAAATGGAGAGAGTTTTCATTTGAACGCTCCTCTATATATATATATATATATATATGCATGCACGTATGTGATGGAAATTTGAGTTTCTATGCCGGATGTTGCCCTAAATATATTGATAAATGTAAAATGTCAGGTGAGTTATATTTTTTATTTTATTCTAATAGATTTATACTTATATCGTTTGTCAAATCATCAAATGATAAGGATTTGATTTGTTTGTTTTTCATAGGAAAATTCTTATCGGTTTTTTATGTTTGATTCATCAAGTGTTCAGAGACACTTATTTCTTATGGTTCTCTTATCTGGTAAGAGGTAAATCAACCCCTTATTGTTCTTCAAAACCTCCAACAACGACGTTTCTCAATCGATTAACCTTAATCGATCAGTTTTCTCAATAGATTCTTACCAAGTCAATCCTTACCTCTCCTAATTGATGTATTTTAATTGGATTTAAATGTGTTAAATACCGTCAATAACATATTTTCGTTTAAATTAATGCTAATTATATAATTTAGATTTAAATTTCATAATGATAAAAAAATAAATATGTGAACTTATATAAATTTATCTATAAATTCAATACTATAATTTTTCAATGGCTAAAATAAACAAATTCAGACATTATGAGTTTACAAAAAACAAACAGTCTTATTGATTCAGATTTTACATTTCAGTACCATCTCTTATAAATAATAAGTGAAACAAGACTTCAGACTTTAACACCTCTTAAAAAACAAACGTCACCTAAGTCAAAATACATCTTTAATGAACATTTATGCTAACACAAATAACTAATGTTTCTAATGTCGTATCCTTCCAAAAATTTCCCCCATTTTACAATTAATTAATTATTATTTTTATTTTTCATACAATAAGACCATCACTTTTAGAAGACTTCTAGATATATAGTAGTGTGATATTTGTTTCAAGTGAGTTTCTGTTCATACAAGATCTAAAGCCATTGATTCTAGATAGTCAATTAATATCGAATCAGAGACTAATTTTAAGTGCTGACATCAATAATATATAATAAAGTTTAGAGATAATAAAGTTTGCAGCATGTGCATCTAATTAATGAAGAGCATTAATTCATGGGTCACTGCTTAATTGAGGCCAAAACATTTGCTGCATGGACTCAAGATTCTTTAACCAAGTTCTTTCTCCATATTTTAAATTTTTTGCATCCATCACTCTGTCAACATAATTCAGATTCGACTCCATGACTGTCTACGTACGCAAGAAACATCCCATGACCAAAGATTCATTTACTTTATGTTAAGATCAATTCGATTTCGATTTTCTGAATTCAACTTCGTAATATTAGTTTTGAACAAGGATTACAACATAATTGAGTTTATCAGATGTCAAATGTTTAAGTGTCTTAATAAACAACTGACTTATTTTTAGAGGACCAAACATCTATGTCTAATATATATCTAAAAGTGTTGTAATAATTTTGTAGGACGTTCATAAACATTTGAACAAGCTTTTTATGACACTTTTGAAACAATGTGTTATTTAGTCATTTTTCAAATAATGCACTATAAACGGGCTAATAGGACACTTTATTTCGAAAATTGTCTAAAAAGCTTTGAAGACAGTCCAAAATCGTCAACCTTATTACAATATTTGAATATGATACACAATTTGGTCCTATAAATTAAGTAGTTTATTAGGATAAATGGGAATTTTGTTATCCTATAAACCCGATCTTGTTTTAGTGAGATAAAGAGAAGTCGGGCCAACTCGTCCATAAATGCAGTTCATGTTCATGCATTATATCTATAACTTTTCAATTAACGGTAGCTAGGTCTTTATATGCTTTGGCCTTTTCTTTCAAGTAAACTTTGTGAAAAACATGCATGATTTGATTATTTCTCATGTTGGAAGTTCATGCTACATTGAGAGAGAAAAAACGATGGTAATTCGATCGACCCTCTTAAAGCCAACAAATCATTTATACCAATATGAGAATATTATGTGAATCATAAAGTTTGCTGCACATACATAAGCATTAAGCACACCATTAATGATCACCGGTTTGAGATGATGAACAAAGTTCTAATGAGCATTAAGATTGAGATAGTTAATATGGAGATTGACAGATGGGTATATACCTCCATTTGGATATTTTGGGAACTTAACAAGATCATACTAGAGATATTATGTAATATAATGGTACGAGTAATTAATTTATTATAGCAGACTGGTTCAATGATCTTAAAAGCAATTTAAATATGATGTGGAGTTATTGATAGTCTACCTAAAATCTGTATACACATCTCATGTGAGAATGGAGTTGTGTATATATATATATATATATCAACACTGTATACACATCTCATGTGGAATGGAGTGTTGTATACATACCAACATTATGTGTAAGAACAGAGAAAGAGAAGAATCGCGATTAAGAAAGTTACAGTTTTTAGTTTGACATTAGAAGTCAAATCAAATATTTTAATGAAACAGTGTGTCAAGGAGTCAAGGTAAATGTTTAATCTTCCAGATAATGGGTATAAGTCATTAAGGTCATCAAGCATGTAGTTTCAGGGATTTAATGATGTTTTTAGAAGACAAACATACCATCTATGAGTTCAAAATCCTTCTTTTCTTTCTGAAAAAAGATGATCCGATGCCATATATACAAAATCCTAATAATTGGAAGGATCTTATCTCAGGATTGAATTTGTTGAAATGTTATGCTTGTTTAATTGTTAAAATTAAAACATCCATCTAAAATAAATGTTTGAGAAAGATCGATACTTTAAATAAATCCTATTTAGAAAGCGGTGAATTAAGTTTGTTGCAGTTAACGATGCCAAAATCGAGCTTAGGGCGTTAACAAACTTATGTATGAAGAAAGAGAGGTGAGTTAAGTTTGTGCATGAAGGCTAGGGAGAGAGATTCTTTTTGGATCATTCAATCAGTCAAAGAAGCATGATAACTTGTCATTCTCAACAACACTAAGGCTAATTGATTGTCTTTGAATGGGCTATAAATAATTGTACTCATTTTGCCACTTATATATATAGACTTGGCCACATCTCTATGCCTATCAACTTAATCAATGCCCTCTTTAATCTCTCTCACTATGCTCCAATTACTCAAGCACATGAAGTCTTACTAATATTGCTTCGTTAAATCAGTCCATTTCACCTCACCATCCTCCATCACCATCATGCAATTACTCACCATGGTCTTTCTTCAATTCTATGAGAAAAAGTAACAACACTCAACCTTCTCTCTCTCTCTCTCTCTCTCTCTCTCTTTCTATCTTTGAATATGGATTATGCATATCCTTCAAGCAACAATGAGACCATGTTGGTCTCTTCAAACAGGGAATCTAATCGTGAAAATCTTGATACAAACCACGAAGAAGAGGGACCTTTGTTCGGGCAGTTTCCTTCGCCTTTCCTTGACGACATATCTACTACTGCAATACTGCAAAACCACCACCCACATCACCTTAATACCGATGGATGGAAAACAGCCACGGGCAGCCCCACAAACAAGCCTCCGACATCGCCTTCTAAGACCAAACGTGTAAGGAAGAAAAGAAGTGCTGGGAAGAAAGACAGGCATAGCAAGATTCATACAGCTCAAGGTCTTAGAGATAGAAGAATGAGGTTATCCCTCCATATTGCTCGCAAGTTCTTTGGTCTCCAAGATATGTTAGGGTTTGACAAAGCCAGTAAGACTATTGAGTGGCTCTTTTGCAAGTCCAAGAAGGCAATCGAAGAAGTCACTGAAGGCGTCAAATCACAAAATACTAATCAAAGTGTAAGCAGAGAGAATATTGAGAGATGTGAATCGCCTTTGTCTGACTGTGAAGTGGATTCAGGGATGGAGTTCAATGCTGCTTCCAGCAAAGGTAAGCAATTGAAGCTCCAGGATGAGATCAAGGACAGTGGAAATTCAAGAAAGCCAACAGAAAGTGATCTATTGGCAAGGGAGTCGAGGGACAAGGCTAGGGCAAGAGCAAGGGAGAGAACAAGAGAGAGAATGATGATCAACCAACTCGAGAAATCAAAGCAGGTGTTCGGAGCAAACCCTAATGATGATTTTGAGCAACTGCAATTAGGGTTTTCAGCAAACCCTAATAATCACTACATCGAAGAATCCTCAAGTTCTCCCCTTGAATATCCCGGTAGACATCACTTCTTTGAGCAGACACAATTGGATAATATTGGGCAAAAAACTGAGGATTATTTGGGGACTACGGCTGCAAGTTCATCATCATATTTCTCTGCATACGGTTACAACAAAAATTTTGCTAACCCGCCAGCTGGTTGGTTAAATTCTAGTAATACATTCTTGGGTTTCCTTGGAGGTTGGGATTCTGAAACTTTCGCCGAGAACTACGGACTTCTGCCACCATCGACAGGTGATCTTCATGGAAACCTTAGCTCCGTTGTTATTCCTCCCTCTAATTTTTTGCATTTCGAAACTCAAAACCAAAGAGATTAGCAAGGTTTTAATTGCTGGAAAAATCAAAGTAATGTACTCGAATACGTAAATCGATATTGTTGTTTTTTTCAATCACATTTCTATCTTTTTGCTTGAAGGTTCGATTTACAGGTTAGGAGAATAAATGGATCATGATGTATCAAATTTTTGGCATTTTGTCGTTTAATTTAATAGACAAAATAGCTACTTTCAACCTCTATTTGTTTGATGTAATAATAAGTCATGAAGAAGGGAAGGATGCCATTTTTGATTATAGCAATCTTCAAAACAGTAAAGGTGGCAACAAATAGACTGCCTTTAATTTTTACCTATTGCATGTATAGTTAGGAATTAGATTCTGAAGGTGATTCGATGGCCGGGTATTCTCATTTTCACACTACTAAAAAATCGGGTTTTTCCGACGGCAAAATCCGTCGGAAATCCGTCGGAAAAACAACTTTCCGACGGATTTCCGAC
>NC_037539.1:4597789-4634464 GCF_001531365.2 Cynara cardunculus var. scolymus
ATTATATTTTAGATTTTTTATATTTAAAATAAGATGTTTATCCTGTATTTGATTGTGTTTATCTGCAGTTAGTTACACGGATTCAGTTATGGGATGAAATCGGATAGGGATGAACGGGTTTAAGAGTTTTAAGAGTTTAAGAGTTTTTAAGAGTTTTAGCCAAATGCATTATAATATAGTATAGATTATAGATTTATTCAAACACTCAAAAATGTTTATTATTAATATCATATCGAAATAAGTTAATAAGTTATTTTTATAAACAATCTCAACACTCCTAAATAATAATATTTATAAAATTATATATCTATTAAATAATTATAATATCTGAAAAATAAATAAGAATATATTTATAGAAATGATATCTTTTATTTATTTTCACTTTTAGTTAATAGCATAAAAGTTTAGTTTTTCTCTTTCCTTTTCGTTTCCTATTTTCCTCCTAAGAATATAAATAAATAAAATTATCTATTTCTATTTTTTTCCTTTTTTTCTGTCACTTCCTCTTCTTTTCTTTTTTAAATTCGAATACACATCGTGCATACTTAAAAAAAATCTCAGACCATAATTTAAGAGATCATATGGTGAAAAACATCTTACATACAAATCTCTCCCAAATATTCAATGTATGGGATCAAGGACCAAGACAAATCCCATTCCGGTTGTTGCTAGGACCGATATAGGTTCAAAGGACCAATCGAGTCATATTTTAGAAGTTGATGACGAGTGAAGAACGGTCTCTTAAAGGATCAACCAAAAAAACGAAGAAAAAAAAGTTTCTCAAAATCAACCAAAAAAAGGGAAAAAGTTCATTGAAAATCAATCAAAAAGTTTATCCTCAAAATCAATCTAAAAACTTTAAAAAAAGATGTTCAAAACGATGGAATTCGGCTAAAAACTTATCTGACAACGCTGCAGATTTTGATCCACCTTAAAAATGTAATCACTCGGCATAATTCATGGATCCACCCCCGGATCTCATCTTGAATGAATCTCCTATAGCAACAAGCCCCCTGTTTCAAGGGAACTCATATTGACAAGGTTGTGTTGATCAAAATTTAAGAGATTTGAGAATATTTAAAACAGACAAGATTCTCATTTATGAAAGATTATTATGATTTACAATAAGAACTGATAATACATTAATGCTCATGAATATAATCTAACCAAAAACCTCTTTGTTACAATAAGAATGATACCCGATATAATCCAACCAAAACCTTTCGATATTTCCCCTCAACTTAGGGATTGTTTGACCGTTGCTGAATAGTTAGGTGCAGAATGATTAAGAGGCTCTAATGATATAGTGAAAAATGAAATATAATTGTTTAGTAATTGTTTACAATGAAATTAGGATGCTTAATGGTTAAGAAATACTCATGATACAAAATCATTCAAGAGGTTTTAGAAGCATTAAGAGACAGATTTTTTTTGTCAAACAAAATTCACCTCTTAATGAAACTATTAAGAGATAAACAAACAAGCTATTAGCTTCTAACATTTCTATTCATTCAGGCATCATGTTGATGTGTTGCCAAATGGTCAAAACTCAAAAGCTCTTGCAACAAACAGAGGGCTGTTTTGGAAAGCCTGAACTTTGTATTTATGAATGACAAGATTTAATTAATGTAATCATCCACGAACTGACAAAAAATTAATGGTAAAATGGTGTTTTAAATCATTCAGATAATTTATTCAACTCAAAAAACAAACAAATTCATACAGACAATTAAATCTACCTGAAAGCTTAATCCATATAGAGCTTAATAGAAAAATTACCAAACAAGACTTGCTTCAAGTTTTATACGTAACTATTGTTTACTCTACCATGGTCTCGCAAAAACATGTATGTTTCTGATCCTTGTTCAAATGCAAACAAAACAGATTGGGGTATAAGATCGCAAGAGTTCATTGTAACCACACCACATTGCACGAGACCGTAAGTGTTGCTATATGTGTATATGGGATTCAACAATTTTGAGTTTTAAATCTACATTCAACAAATGCCGAAAATTGATCGATGATACACGAGTGGCATTTGGCAAATCGCCTATCATATTTATATGAAAATAAATAAAACAAAGGTAGATGGTACATTGCACATTCTATTGACAGTTGGTTTAAACTTTATAAGTTATCCCAGAACCTGGTGCAAATTGTCGCCAAGATTTGCATCCGTGCTATTCAGGAAAGATGTAGGTTTGCGTGTGCACTTTTGTACGAACAAATCCACATGCTCTGCACCATCGTGTTGAACTAAAGGTGTATCTAGAACTCAAGACAACAATAGAGTTAGTTTTAAGTGTAACTTGGTATGAACCCTTTCGCATGTTGGCTTTCCATTTCAAGAGCCATCAAGGATTTTTGTCTCTGGTACTTGTTCCTCTTGGCAGCAAGAGCTGAAACAATATAGAGTTGTTAAACAACATTTTTGAGATAAAAAACTGAAATAGAGATGCAATCAGTAATCACGAAAAGCTAGAGCACAAAGAACGGTATCTGGTCAAACAAACATTTCAAATGCTTCCGGTGGGACTAAATCATACAAATTAAACTGATCTTTTCGACAACACGTGAGCACTAGAAGAGTTGTGCTATGTGTTCATATGAAGTGTGAACGTTAATGGTATATTCAAAAGTATGAAGAATATAAATTATCAACAAAGTTCTCTAAAAAATAACATTTCATGCTTTACACATTGAAAAAATAAAGATATAGTTGAGAGGTTTACTTTTTGCTACATTTATATATATATATATATATATAGGGTTGGGTTTTGGTGAGAAAGAAAGTTATGGTGAGAAGCATAAGAAGAGATCTCCACCATTGGATCAATCCTAATTAAATGTCAACACTAATAAGGTACACCAGATCAATTCCCTTCTAAAGCGCAATTCACGAGTAGCATGAGATTAGAAGTGATCATGGGTTGAGATCTCTTCTTACACTTCTCACTATAACTTCCCTTCTCACACAATCCTTCACCTATATATATATGGGGAAATCATATACTCCCTCCGTCCCAAATTAAGTGTCTAGTTTCTATTTTAGTTTGTCCCAAAATACTTCACCTATATATATATATATATATATATATATATATATATATATATATACCTAGACGAAGGATCGTGTGAGAATAGAAGTTTTGAGAAGTGTGAGAAGGGATTTGAACCCTTGATCACTTTCGATTAGTGTTGATCTAATGATTTAGATTAAGTCCCAAAATAACCCATGAATTAGCTTGGAAGGGTATTTTCAATTAGTATTTTCATGATAACTATTATCCTTACCGGAAACCAACTATATATAGAGGGGGGGGGGGGAATTCATTTAGGAACCTTAAATATTTTAGTAACTCAGAAACCACCTTTTTGTGAGTATTCATGATGAATATTTATCACGTGATTCATCATGAAATACTCACAAAAGGGTGGTCCTAGGTTCCTAAAATATTTAAGCTTTCTAAACTAGCCTCCCTCTATATATATATGCACACGCCTCAGGGATTCCACACTAATGAAGGTGTCTTGACTGCAATGTTGTATGCAAGAATAAAAAGAGAACTGAAGCATTGTAATTAAAGGAACCATTTTCTTCTTTGCCAATGACTTACTAGAAAATGTAATTCAGGAGAGTATGGGAAAGAGTTATACTCACACATCAACTCCTGAGGTAGACCAAAGTCATAGTCATTCCGCCGTCTCCTGATGCAAATATATACTATCACCAACACAAATAAAAAGACAACACCGCATGATATCCCTACTGCAATTTTACCACCGTTCGATAGGCCTCCATTTTTCCAGAACAAAGGACAATCTGGCAAAGAAGGTACACCACACAGGCCTTTGTTACCAGAAAGGCTGCCATAAAATTATCAAACGTGTTAGATAACAACAAACCGCAAGCAAAATCTCTATTAAGAGCCACAAAAACTGGAGATATTTAGATTGATCTGAGAAACTACAACACGAATTACTATTGTAACAACAATTTCTTTAAATCTTCTCCAACTTAGTTTGTTTCTTTTCCCCTTTGGAAATGAACCAACAACCTCTGTGTTTTATCATGTGGGTTCTTTTTTAAAAGT
The DNA here is from genome assembly GCF_001531365.2 of Cynara cardunculus var. scolymus. Taxonomy (NCBI): domain Eukaryota; kingdom Viridiplantae; phylum Streptophyta; class Magnoliopsida; order Asterales; family Asteraceae; genus Cynara; species Cynara cardunculus. Next base: position 4,601,884 of record NC_037539.1, read on the forward strand.
AATTACAATATGTTACCATCGGAAATAATAGGTATACAGCACAAGAGTTTGTACAAGCGTGAAGACTAGGAAATAAATCCCAACTCTGTACATCCCACTCGAAAGTAGGGTCTGAGAGGGGTAGGATGTACGCACACCTTACCTCAACCACTAGAATCGAGAGGCTATTTCCGTGAAGACCCCCTGCTTGTGCACAAAGCAAAGGTGTGTGCAAGCAGGCAATAGAAAGATAATATAACAAGCAATCGGGATGTATATATATATGAGGTAGATTAATGATTGAATGGTGAGTGCATGATTCAATGGTCTGCAAGCAGACAATCTAATCAGATAAAACATGATTCAACTTAAACATGTAGGTAAGACAAGTAAGAATGTCAAGCAGAAAGTCAGGTCCTACCGGTCCCAGCTTTCTCACAAAAAGAGCCTATTTGCCGCCACCCCTTATACCCTCCTATTGATACCTTTGTCACCACCCTCTACCAGATCCTACTAAAAACCGGTCACTCTGGTCGTGTGCCTCCAACAACTCCAATCAGAGTTCATGTCCAGGGAAAAGGCTAAAGTTGCCATGCCCATCCTCAGTTTGTCAATGAATAACCAGGGAAAAAGCTAAAGTTGCCATCCCTACAAACACTATCTTGAATGTATCTCATAATTTCATCCAAAATCACAGCAAAGAGGAATAGGCTTAGTGCCAACCCCTGAAGCAAACCTATTTCTACTAGAAAACACTTTCTCTCCCACAGGGGTCTGACACAAGACATCCTCCTACCATACATATCCTGAATTTCCCTAACACACATCCATGGAACCCCTCTAACCCCCAAGCTCCTCCAAATCCTACAACATGGTACACTATCATAGGCCTCATCTAGATCTGTGAACTCCATGTGTAGATATCTACTATGTTCTCTATACTTCTCCATTAGCGTCTAAGAAGGTGGATCGCTTCGATTGTAGACCTCCTTGGCATGAAACCGAATTGCATATGGTGCAACAGAACTTGAATTGCACATGGCCATTTGTTAGGAACTGCAGCAGTGTAAAAGGAACCAAGTCAGGCATTATCATACATATAATAACATTATTCGCTTTCACCGATTGTTATTGGTTGAACGCAGATGTCTCAGAGTCTGTGGGTCATGACTTCCCATTGTACATAGTGTTATGTGCTCCTGACTATGCTTCTTCACTATCACAGATTCACAATATATTGAAATAGAAGACATTGAAGTTATTTCCTAATCCAATGTATTCTATTTCAATATATTGTGATCGTGAAGATGCACTGTCAGGAGCATACAACACTATGTACAAGGGAAGTCATGACCCACTGACTCTGTGACATCCGACTTCAACCAAAAACAATCCATGGAATTGAATAATGTTACTATATGTATGATAACTCCTAGTTTGGTTCCTTCAGCAATGCTAGACCTCTTATAACAAAAACATTGTATTTTGCCCCTTGGCCAAATCTAGACATGAAATTAGTAAAGACACTATGAATGAGGTTAACCAATCTAGTGAGGAAAATAGGAGGGAGTTTATGCTTACAAAAGTGGAAGGGGTCATGTTTGTAATTTAATTTCTCTATTTATAGGACAGTGGTATGTGTCCCGGATCCTGATGTTCCCCAAGACTTGCTTTATTAAAGGGTTTCGCGGGTTTTAGGATGCCTCTTCAACACCAAGGGCCTCCAGGTTGGGTCTTGACAGATACCATGCTGTCAATGTACTCTCAGAGATGATATACATCCTTGGGGATTTAACTTGTATAATACAATTCTCAATACATATATGACAATCAGTTATCGTCATGGCATTGCACTTGCACAAAAAGTTCTTGTTAATATGGTACGAGAGCAAAAAATCAAGCTTCTTAGCACTGTCTTTGCTACTACTGACAGATGCTGAGACAGTCTTATTCCATGTCTGTCCTGGTGTAATAAATGCAAATAATACATCTAAGCCGTAACACAGACACAGTCACTAAATATCTGAAAAAAAAGTAGGTCATGGAATAGCATTAGAAACCATGACTGTAGGTATCTAACCTCACCATGACTTGCAAATAATGAAATATATACACGAAAAACTAACTGAAGTATGACATACTCAATAGCTCCGCCATGGACACCAACTGAGTATAGCTCTTCTGGCACTTGCCCTTCCAGTTTGTTACCATTCAAGAGCCTGAGAAGTAAGTACACGTAAAAGCATAAATAGATCTTTACCGTGAGACTAGATTTGTGCATTAATAAGGTCAAATACCCAATAATAGGCTAGGAAAGGAAAGGAAATCTTCATGTTAGTCTTTAAAGGCAATAAAAACTTTAAATGTAGATAAGGAAGTATAAGCTTACACAAGCTGTAGATTTGAAGAAGTTAAACTATCGGGTATGGACCCAGAAATCTGATTGTCCGATAAATCCCTGCATTATTTGTTAAGATAGTGAGTCGCAACATCATAAATATTTGAACATAAAATTGACATAACCACAAAGTGATGCAAATACTGAAAAGTTATGAGGAAGGAGAGACTAGAGATGGCTAGAGCAGGTACATCATTACATTATCACCTTTCTAATTTAATTCTTGTTAGAATTGCTTAATACAGTTTTTCTCCGCGTCAACTGTGAAGGAATTTGATTCTCATCAATTTTTTATTAAAATCCATAGGATCAATATATATTGTCGTAGTTGCAATATGGACAAACTTGAAGAGGCAAAATTTCTAGAATTCTATAGTGAATTTACACGTTCTCTTGCTACGTTGGCACCCTTATCCCTTTTCCATTATCTATTCAGCTAATTCAAAATACCTACAGGTAAAACTAAACCAAACAAACACGGTATATCCTACCTGGATGTGGGGTCTGAGGATATGATTTACGCAGATCTGACGTCTACCCCAAAGCTAGGACCCTCGGCGTGCGACAAGTGTGTGAAAGAGAGAAATGGTGAAGTATAAGGGGGATCCACAGTGCACAAAGCACGTGCTTGGGAAGGAAGTCTTCACACACAGCATTTCCTTACACGTTTTATACTTGTTTGGTGATCAAACATAAAAAATTTAAACGTGTGGCAGTCAATATACAGATAAATACAACTTCGAAATTAAAACAAAAAACAGGGGAGGACTCAGAGAAGTAGCTGGCGGCAGCATGCAAGGAGGGAGGGAAGATGCCGGATGGGGGAGGAGGGACAAGGCTGAGGTGCAACATCACAAGGGGGAGGGTAGGACAAACCGGAAACATTGCAGGGCAAGTAAGGGGGAAGGTGGTAGATGCCATTTCAAGGGGGGTTAAAGAGGTGCATTGTAAGTTTGGCACAGTAAATACCCCTGAACTTTAATTAGTTTTCATTTAATGATTTTTTAATTTGAAGTTGAATTGAAGTGCATAATGGTCATTATACCGTTTTTTAATGTAAATTTGGTCAGATTTGGTGTAAATGGCACTAATTGCAAGGGTGGATGGGCTCTTTTATAGTTTATATAGTTTAGTGGATTAAAAGAGGAACTTTGCAAAAGTTGGATGGGGTCAGTGTGCAAGGTAGAATTGCTTTGTTCTGTCGTAGTTCTATAACAGCATAACCCAAATCTTTTGTTTCTAGAATCTGTCCTGCATAATACTTCATTATCAGCTTTATAAGGTCAGTTCCTGCCATTACCATGACTGCCACATTGATAAAATGCTTCTAACTGCATGCACACCACTATAAGTTCACATTTTCTTTATATATATATCATCTGCTCTCTATGACAGATCTATATCCTACTGTTCAACCAACATGTATCCGGATTCAAAAAAACCACAGGAGTTATCTTTCTCTATATGGGATTAAAAGGCAACCTAACGCACTAAGAAATGCTTTGCAAGTGCTAGGGAGGGGGAGCCTTCATTGACTGCCACATTGATAAAATGCTTCTAACTGCATGCACACCACTATAAGTTGACATTTTCTATATATATATATATACATATATATATACATATATACATATATATCATCTGCTCTCTATGACAGATATATATCCTACTGTTCAACCAACATGTATCCGGATTCAAAGCACTAAGAAATGCTTTGCAAGGTCAGTTCCTGCCATTACCATGACTGCCACATTGATAAAATGCTTCTAACTGCATGCACACCACTATAAGTTCACATTTTCTTTATATATATATCATCTGCTCTCTATGACAGATCTATATCCTACTGTTCAACCAACATGTATCCGGATTCAAAAAACCACAGGAGTTATCTTTCTCTATATGGGATTAAAAGGCAACCTAACGCACTAAGAAATGCTTTGCAAGTGCTAGGGAGGGGGAGCCTTCATACACGTTCTTTCCCTAGCAATTTGCAAAGAAAATGCTTCCATAACTTGAACCTGTGACATTCCGGTACAAAGGAGGAACCTTATAGATTGCTCCAAGGTCTGCGAGGATTAGGGTACTTTCATAAGCTACACCGTGAAGCTTATTTCCAATCAAATTGACATGATAATTCAAGAGAATCTATAAATTAATCGTAATACTCACTTACAAACAATGAGAACAGAGAAGTAAATTGAAAACATAATACAAGCACAAGCAGATGAAATATGCTTCTTGAACAACAGTGGCCATCCCTTTTTTCAGATGCATAGAGATTGATGGTTTCAAAAACTTATCAGATGCAACTCTATAAGAAAGCTGACGTGAATCTTCTTAATTTTAACTGGAAAAGAAACCTTCAATCAGTAAATTCTTACAGTTTCTTAAGAGAATTTTGCCCCAACCCAGCAGGTAGAGTACCTCCTAAAGAGTTAGAACTTAAGTTCCTGCAGTTAAAAGAAAAGAAAGTTTTAGTGGATATAAACCAGAAAACCTAAAGGAAGTGAAACAATCATACAAGAGACGTTAGACGACACAAATCTTCAAAGTACAATCTGTATCTGTAAACACACCAGTATTTTTGGGATCAATATCTGATGTTCATGTGCTGTTCGAAATTTTTGTATAAACATTTCCTCCAACATTTCTCAACATGAACAAGCCTTGTCGCATTAACTAAGCATGAATAGTATATTTCCAGATTAAATCAGTAATTAATAGTATGTTACACCAAAAAGACCTATTCTCCTTCACAAATTAACCCATGGCAATTGTCATTCATGGTTTGCAGATGCAACTAAAATGGAATGTGATCTTGATTTCATCAAGAAATACTGGGTTCAAACAGATAGATAGCTAAGACCATATAAATCAAACACCAAATTTTTTGTTAATTAATCAAGATCAACATTGCTTATATTAAAGATACAGATAACTCCTCAAAATATAGCCGTATATTAGTCAGGATCGCAACAAGTAAGAAATGGAGAAGGCTATTTACTCAGAATTTTTGTGGATGACACCTAAGAGCTGGCAGATGATACTTACAAGCTTACCAAGTTAGTCAGATGATCAATTTTATCACTAATATAGCCTTTCAAACCTTGGCTCCCAAGATCTCTGCAAGAATATCATATAATGAGTATTTAACAAATTAGTAGCATATGTCAAAGTAACTTGTGTAAATGGTATCTCTCCAGAGATGCATAACTATCACTTGCCCACTTTGATACCGTTAAAAAAGAACCATAGAAGTACTTACATCTGAAAGATCACAAGAGCAGATTCATCCTTGTTGAGATGGCATGTAACACCTTCCCAAGCATCCCAAGTAGTAGGAGCACAAGGATCACCATTCCAACCCATTCTTTCAGGAACACGTAATGTCTCCTTTAATGCTTGCATAGCAGCAGCTGCAAAAGAGGTCCAACGTATTCATCACAACTTCTAAATAGACTATGAGAACTAACTGTCAATTAATACTTCTAATTTAAGATGGTCTACTTTATTTATATTCACAAGAAACCACCGTAGTCTGTAGTTATGTTAGACTTACAAGTCTTTATTTAACTAGAAGAGTCTCTAAACTAGCAGAAAAACAGAGAATTCGCATTAAATGCATGAGTTTGAGCGGATCTGATGCCAATAATAGAAGGGATGCAGTCTCTTTGACTTTCTAATTCTCTCTTTTATGAGTTAGCAAGGCTTGTCAAATGTTTGCAAACTGATTCCAATGAGTTAAGTTGCAAGGCTTGTCAAATGTTTGCAAACTGATTCCAATGAGTTAGGTGAATATTGCCCATGATAGATTCAAACAGCAATGAACAAGATTGGGGAACCATTTTAAGGTACACGGACAACTAGTTCGGGTAAATGTTTAAACTGCACAAGTATTTTCATGATGCAATTTTTTTCTTAGAAGTTATCCCGAACCTCATCTCCCCTAAAACAAAAGAACAGAAAATTAATTTTGTAATGTTCAGTGTGGTTTTCAGTTTCTTACTCCAATTTTAAATTCCACCTTTGCTCCAGTAGTGCAGTAATGAACCTAGTGTAACTAATAGCTTCACAAATTTGAACTCTTCCTTGATAAAAAGTCCCTAATTGTCATCAGTGGTGTTATCAATTCAAAGCTAGCCAAAGTTTCCAAATTCAAGAACGTAGAGAAGAGATATATTAGTCAATGTCATACCTTGCTCAGGCACAGTCATGATATCGGCTGGAACAATGGCATAATTCTCAAGCCCACAAATAAGAGGCGATCCAACAACAGCAACAAGCATCACAGTCAATGGTGTATTACTCAAATTCTTAGCTACATAATGATAACTATACGCAGCAAAACCCCCAACTTCCTTGAATATATCGATTCTGGTAACATTTTCATCGTTTATAATAACATCAAACACTCTTTTCCCCTTTGCATTCACACTCACATCAATCTCCGCGAAGTGAAGCCATACAAGATAATCCTGCTTCGCATCCACCGGCAATTCATATTCTAAGTTTCCTTTTCCGGTCAAGGTCACCGCGGATTCGTATAACTTGGCTGGAAAATAGTTAGGACTGGTACCCGTATTGATCACATTTCTCACCGCCGTAACAGATTTAATCCCTACGGTGTTCGATGATCGGAATTTAGCGTCAGATTGCCAAGCGCGGTTGAAAACGTCAGTATCGTTGCTGAACCCTGGCCCCCATTGACTCGAACCACAAGTCAACCGGCCATAATTCACGAGAATCGAAGAGTCGTTACCGGTCAAAACGGGGTCATATGAAGCCGGATCGATCTGGATAAGCTCGAGCGAACCGATGACAGGAGGATCGGTAGCAATGCTGTAAAAGCACACATCGGCATCACCATCGGAAGTAAAAAACATAAGATCCGAGTAAGCACCGAAACGACTGATGTCTTCTTCCCACGGCGACCGCCAAGAAAATACCAAAGTTCCCTCGACGGAGAGCTCAAAACTCGGAGAATGAGACTTGCCATCATAGTTATCATAGACTGTGAAAGTCCGAAGATAGTATCTCCCGGGAGGAAGCTCCGGGAAAATGTAGCAGTTTTTCTTACCGGAGGAGATAGGGAAGTAACGGAGCGTCTTCTCATGGAACGACTGGAATTCGAGCGGTTCAGAGACGAGACCATTAGAACCGGCGGTGTAGTAGCGGTCAGATAGCCAAGTTGTGTTGAACTTATCGGTGGTGGTGGTGGAGCTGCCGCAATCTATGTGGTAAGCCGTGTCTGCAGAAAAAGCACATAGAGTGAAATTGAAGTTAGCGAGAATAAGTAAAAGTCAAAAGTTAATCATAGATACAGAGATATGTATGTAACAGTGTTACCGAAGGGGAAGGAGAAGGAGAAAGAAAGGGATAAGATGAGGGAGAGGAGGAGGAGGAGGGAGTTCGCCAGAGACATGGTGCGGCGGAGAACGGTGGCTGTGTTTTGGACTTTAGGGAGGAAAAATTGAAAGTTGAGATTTGGTATTAAGTATTAAAGTAAAGGGCGAGATTGACGGAAGAGATGGAGAAAGAAATCCAATAGGAAACGGAATGAAAGGTGAGTGACAGGTGAGTTTGGTTGTGTGAAAGTGGTGGCGACGGTGGTGGTGGTCTGGTGGTGGTGGTGGGGACGTCAGAATTTTTAATAGGAGGTTCTGAGTTGGCAGGTGAACTGGACCCAGTGGTACCTTCTACTCGTCTATTTTTCATAAAAATGGTACTCCTTGGGTTTTAGAACAAATATGCTCCATTTGTGACGACATATTTATATAAAAAATATTTATGATTTTATATAAAGTGTAATATTTTTTTACTAGATTTTGTGTAGTTAAAAACAGTCAAGAAAATCCTCAGTATTTAAAATTACATTAATCATCCCTAGAATTTGTGACAACTTTGGTTTTCATCTTTAACTTTTAGATTTGCAACGATCATCTTAGGTTTATATTTCATTTCGGATCTCGTCTATCGGTCCTTAGGATTAACAAACCAACATTTCTTCTCTAAATTGTCACCATTTATGTAGGTTTATTGGGTATCTTGAGTCTTGTTTCATAAATCTCCTACTGGGATTCCTTTTTGTTTGTTTGACATAGTGAGATTTTATTTGAAATGAGCATTGTTAGTGTTTTTGAATATTGGAGTTTGACATGTTGGACAGTTTTTATGAGATCGTAGCTAAGTATCAATATCAAAGACATGAAAGGCATGACTATACTTTGAGCAAATGCCGAATGCATTCTCCATCTTGATGGGTTTGATTTGCTATGATGATGGCAATGTAGCATACAAAAGAGATAGTCGCATACTTGAAGATAAGTTGTGGTTTTGATCACCCCCCCCCCCCCTTCAAGTCGTCGATGTGTTTCGAGTTTAAGGCTTCTCAATAGGTTAGGGAATTTATAGTAAACAGGTTTTGGTTTAGTTTTGTATCTAGATGAGATAATCTTCTTGAGATCTTGATTTGAAGTCTTGGTTTTATTTTCTGTTTGAAGTTTGTGTTCGAATCTGGGTTTGCATTTTTGTTTGATTTTTAGTCTTGTGTTTGAATATGGTAAAAAAAAACCAGCCGAAAAGGTGGTGTCTAGAGAAAGCAGCCCGAAAAATTGGATTTTATTTATTTTTTATTTGAAATATCTATACACATACATTACATATTTTCACACTCTTGTGTTTGCAAAATGATTGGAATTCCCCTTTCACATGATTTTGCACGTGATGGCACTTCATAAATGATCCTAATTAGCCATTAGGGTCAGAAACAAAATATGTGAAGAAGTGCAAACTTGAGTGACGAACCTTGTAATTTCCAATAGTCATGGACAAAAACCAAAACTTCAACAAATCACTTGGACGGTTTTTGTAATTTACTCTATGTGATTATTTAGTTTGGCAGGGGCAGGTGCAGGTGCAGGTGCATCCGTGTGTTTGTGACCCCTTCCCCCTCCCCCTCCCCCTCAAAAAAAGTTGAAGCATACAACATAAGATTAGATATGTCATGTAACACTCCAGAATATGTTCCAAATTAGGTATCTTGGAAAGGCCAGTAGCTACCTATCAATTGTTTATATATCATGTTTTCTATATTGAAATAAAAAGTTTTATACTAAATTTCATAAACTTACTACTTCAAAAAGCTCATTACATAATGAAAACTTTATTTATTATTTTAAAAAAATATGTAAATATTTTGTCATGTAAATTTTACAATAAATGTAATGATTTAATTGTCGCTTGTATCATGTCAAATACTCTTAGTCAATCATTCACTGATCATATCAAAATACAAAAGTTTGTTGAGTTTTTTTTGACTTTTTTCTTCAATATGAACACAATCTAATCATATTATTACAGTTTTAACCATATAACAAAATTTTAAAAAAATGTTGCGCATGATTTGAAGTAACCATACCGTATGCAATTCGGCATTTTATAATAATTTGTGTTCATTCAATCTTAAAATATTTTAAAAAATATGATTTACTGTAATTGTAATTTTAAAAGTACAAATTGTTAAATATTCTCTCAAACGATCAAATTCAAATTAAAATTCTTAAATAAAATAAGTTATTAAACATAATATATTTTCGTATAATATGTACGGTATTTAAAGATAGGGGTTGTTTTATTAAAAACTCTCTAAATAGTAATATATTTGAAAACTCATGTGTTATTTTATATGATTGTTTTTTAATCTATAAAATTAACGTAGTCATTAATATATATTTGTTTCACATATTTATGGTTCACATTGTGAATCGTTTCTATATGTTGGTAAAACAAAAAAATTATAAAAAAAATTATATTATGAACAAAATACATATTAAATTAATATATTATAAAATAAAGATATATCAATAAATACATTAAATATTATACTTTAGATAAGAAAAATTATAAAAAATAAAAGTTGTATAAGGGGCTGTTTGGCAATTACTGAATGATTAAGGGTGTGTATGGTGCGCTGGACAGGGTGGGAATGTTTGGTGTAGCCATATGTGGAACTAAGTAGAACTAACCTGGACAAGGGTGGGACACGGGTGTTCACCCTTACCCCCTGGAACTAAGTGGAACAAAACTTTTTTTACAACTCTACCCTCACTCATCGTGCGCTCCTTTCTTTCCCATCGCTCCATACACAATATCCGCCTCCATTGCTCCTTTCTTCTCCTTCATCAATCGGCGACAAGTTCTACCTTCCCCTTCATCTCGACGAGTTCTACCTTCTCCTCTCTCCATACTATCAGGTACACGATTGATTCATCTCGGTTGTTTGCTTTTTCAACTAAATCGGTCTGTTTTCTTGAATCCTCAAACGGCTGTTTGCTTGAATCAACTAAATCGGCTGTTTGCATCAACTGTTTGCTTGAATCGATTTAAGGTTTGCTATGTTTGAACCGATTTCTTTTTCAACTGTTTGAATCAACTGTTTGCTTGTCGATTTAGGGTTTGCTATGTTTGGATGTATTGGGAATTTTGAACCGATTTGTAGTTGTTAAAGTGTTTGAATCGATTTAGGATTTAGAACCCATCGATTTTGCGATTTGTAGTTGTTAAACTGTTTATGCGAACCCATCGATTTTGCCCTCTGTTTCTTGATAAGATGATGAAGTTTCCTGAGAACCCATCGATTTTGCCCTCTGTTTCTTGANGAACCCATCGATTTTGCCCTCTGTTTCTTGATAAGATGATGAAGTTTCCTGAGAACCCATCGATTTTGCCCTCTGTTTCTTGAGAACCCATTGATTTCTTTTAGATTTAATAGCGAGAGAGGGTTTTTCTACTGTTTTGGTAGTTCAATTTAGAAAGGAGATGCAACAGAGAATAAGAAAAAGAGATGCTAGAGAAAAAACACTAAACAACTCACTGGAGGGTAAATTGGTCATTTTAACCAGTTCTGTCCGGTCATGTCCTGTCTTACCAAACGCTAAACACCTGTCCCGTCCCGTCTCGTCCTGTCATGTCATGTCTGCGCACCAAACGCACCCTAAGTTGTCTGAATGATTAAGAGACTCTCATGATATAGTGTAAAATGAAATATAATTGTTTGACAATTGTTTACAATGAAATTAGAACGCTGAATGGTTAAAAGAGGCCTGTAATACAAAATCATTCAGAGGATTTTAGAACCATTAAAAGACAGATTTTTTTTTATCAAACAAAATTCACCTATTCACAATTTAAAAACTGTCTTTTAATGAAACTATTAAGAGATAAGCAAACAAAATCTAACTAAACTATAAATAAAATGGTCAACCAAAAGCATTAAATCCCATTAAGAGTAAAAAGATAAAGAGATAGCGATTGGTAATGGTGGGTGGGAGAATTTAAGGGAGCTGCACAATTTATGGCTGCCTTCATGCACCCCACTTCACAATCCACGTGTAACAACCCACATCGCCTCTTCCATTTATTGACCTTAACCATAAAGTAACGGTAAAGTCTCAATCTCGACTAAAAGGTCGGTTGTGGCTTAATAGAAATTTATGTTATACGGTATACATTTGTAGAAGTATTTTAATAACAACATCTCAAACAGTTATATTATTGTATTAAACTTTGTTTTATAATAAAGAAAGATAAAGAGAAATCTACAAGTTCTATTTGTTACTTGGATCATGTGCATATGCCATATGGTATGACTTGATTGGTTAATTAGATTAAGAAAACGTCCGTAATATAATTATAATTGGGGAAATGATGAAAATAATCACTTTATACAACTCTCTTACACAAAATAACCAGTTTTTAGGGGGTTTACAAAACTAACCCGGGGGAGATCCGTACTAGTGGGGGGCAATCCGGCCTTTTTCATCGTTAAACCGGCGTCAAATCGACATCATAGAGTGTCATAACATGAAAAACCGCGAAATCATATATAATATCTGATTTTTTCTCCAAAACTCAGCTAAATTTTTTTTTCCGTAACCACAATTATCATTGTCTTATTTTATAATGAAAAACCATGAAATTTTAAATTAAATACGTAAAAAAACACATTTTATGTATTGTTTCATTTTTATTAAAAACATCCCTTAATTGTCAAATCAAAAACACAAAATGACGAAATAGAGGTCAAATTTCGTAAATCAAATATTATATCTGATTTACGAAACCCAAATCAGATAAAAATAATTTTTGTGTCTCCATAATTATCATGGTTTATTTTTAAATCTTTATCCATGAAATTTGGTTCTAAAAAAGTTAAAAAAATACAACTTAAATGGTGTATCAGTTTTATTAAAAATACTGCAAAAAAAATAAAAAAAAAAAGTGAATTAAAGGCTGGATCGCCCCTGGGGGCGATCTGAGTGTCTGGCTCGCCCTAGGGGGGCGATTTTTGGCCCGGTCAACGATAATGAACAATAATCTCTTCTTTTTAGGCTAAAAGTGGGAACCACAAATTTTTTTTCTTAGAACCCATGTACGGATCGCCCCCCGGATGCGATCCGTGTGGGTAATTATGTAAAACCTCTAGCTGAACATTCGATGACGTTGCAATAAGAGAAAGCGACTAGCTGAACATTTGTTTCAACTTTCATCCATTTTTTTAGTATTTAGTTGTACAATAAATAGTATATGAATTTATGTTACAAATATTGATTGTTTTAAAAATAACATTTTGTGAAATTAGTAATTTCAGATGAAAATCTTCAAATGGCTTTTTTTTTTTATGTTTACGGTTTTAGAATTTGTCCAAAATTGTTTATTTTCCAAAATACCTTTTTTGTATTTTCATAGGAAGAATGATTAGTTTAATCAAAATCATGCTCGTATATTTGTATTTATAAATAGAGTTCCATCATTAATATGTTTATGATGTCGGTTTTTGTTGTCTCTATTTGTTCATTGATCTGTTGAGAAACAATGTATTAAGAAGTCATATGATCCATCTTAGGATTGAAAGTTAGGGATCGTTTAGTTTACGAAATTCAAAGAAATTTGATGGAATTGAAATGACAAATTTTTTTGACCAAATTTCAATTCCTTTGTTTTGTTCATTTCTTGAAATGAATGGAATCCTTCAAATCCCGTTGAATTCCACAAGTTAATGAATTCATCATTCCTTGACATATTTGAAAAAATTGAATTCCATCACCACCCACCACGACCATGCTACTATTGTTCGTCATACCCCACCTCTAACCCCCCCCCACCATTATTGTCGCCGCCAACCACCCTACCCCACCACTAACCACCATGCCACTATTATTGTCATCACCACCCACCCCTAGTCACTCACTACACATCCCTACTACGACCATGTTACTACTGTTATCGCCACGTCCCTAATCTAACCTTCACCACCACACCATTATTGTCGTCGTCACAACCGCCACTCACCACAACCCCACCTTACCCCAACCCATCACTGACCACCATGCCATTACTGTTGTCGTCATGCCCACCACTCCCAGCCGCCCGACCACCATCCCACCATTTTCGTAGTCACGGCTACCACCCCACCACCTATCCCCATCACCCCGTCCCTAACCACTACTATTGGCGTCTTCACCATAGCCACTCTCCTCACCCCACCCTTACCCTAACCCACCATGCCACTATTGTTGTCGTCAAATCAAACCACTCCCAGGCCCCCGCCACCGGACCACTATCATTGTCATAGTTACCACCCCGGCCCACCTTACCCTACTCCAATCCACTACTAATCAGCATCTTACGACTATAGTCGTCACAGCTACCACCCACTACCCACTCTGGCCCCACCCACCACCGCCTTGCACCAACCTGCCTGCCCCCAACAAACCCCAACCTATAAAGCATGAGTGGGACAGGAATGGTGAGGCCAGGGTTTGGGTAGGGTGATAGTTGTGACAACGATAGTAGTGATATGGTGTGGGTGGGGCAATGAATGAGATGGTCCAAACAAAGACAGTTGTTCCAATTATTTTGAGAGATTTCATTCCAATTTTTACCAACCAAACACGTGGTCAAATTCCATCAAATTCAATTACAATTCCTTTAAAGTTAAATTGCTTTTGATGGATTCTATTTCCATCAAATTCCATTCTCTAAGCCAAACACCCCCTTAGGACGAACAAACTTCACTTTTTGAATTCTTAAAATGCTCGTAAATAAAATTCAATAGTCTGATCCACTACACCTCATATGCCAACTACTTGTGTGTCATTTATAGTGTCTCAACCTCTAAGTAGCAATCAAAACCATTATGAAATTTTAATAACAACCTACAGAACATCAAACACATTCATCTGTATATTGTCGAGCTAGTTCTACAGATGAACATGTTATATTATTCAGCAACAATTCCATTTATGTCAAAATTAACCATTTTACAAGAAAAAACAGGTTCCCATATGACCATCACATTTATAGAAATGAAGGCTTGCATAGACAACATAAACAAGTAGAATAATGAATCTATCGGATCATATGAATGAAGCAATTGACATGTCATTTTCCCTTAAATGCAATCATGAATGAGATGTGATTGAACACCACACCTATTTTCAACCAACCATAAATAGAAATATATCCAAGTATTGTACGATATTAATTAATTTTTAGGACCACCGTATGCCTTCCTCGTGGTACAGTAGTTGTTTCTTTTAAGAAAAATTCACTTGCGTTCTTCAACTCTATTTTACCCTTTAAGTCTATTGGAGAGGATCATAATTTGCAAACTATCATTTAACATATTTGTTAGCGTTTTCTTTCAATCAAACTAGATTTTTAGATGACTACTATAATGTCATGATTTCAGTGGATGTTGTATATTTGCATAATATTTACATCAATGTTTGATTATATCCTCCTTTTCCTAAGTTAAGTTCTTTCGAATCCAATTTAGTATACAAATATTTGAAACAAGTAGAGATGAACAGTAACGTTGGGTAGCTTGTACTGGACCAAGATTGATGTGCAGTAAGTTTGTGTCCAATATACTATTTAGGGTCCAAATGAGGTCGGAGCCACACTAGTGCATATGGTGTCAGGGACACCGCTTCGCTCCTCCGTCATAATGTAAAAAATGTTTAGGTACGTGAAAGGTGCGACCCTATCATTTTATTGTGTGCAGGTGTATATATTTTGAAACTACAATGATAACATAAGTTTCTCTTGGTAGAGTTGGCTTGCATGACTTTTCTCCCATCCCATGTGCGGGTTCAAATCCCTTGTGTCCTTTTTCTAATTTTCAACTTTTTATTTCAGATTTATCATGTTTATGAAAAAAATTGTGATAGAAAACTCAAACTCGCATATGAAAAGGAAGAAACTAACCACCAGAACAATTATAATTTTATGAAAAACATCTATATTTCCGTTTCTTGTAGTCAAATGGTACGTGCCAACACTTGAAATAAAATTCTATACTTATTAATAAAGACAGGTAGTTATTCACCCTTTTTTGCTTCCGACTTATTTAAGCTATAGCTTGATGACCAGTAAACATCAATTAATCCTAATACTCAAAAACAGTTATGAAATGATTGATCTTATGGTAAACCTTGAACACAATTTAGTACATGATTAGCCAGGGCAAATAACTGGTTACATTGAAAGTCAAAATCAATTTTTAAACTATACATGTCTAAGTTAATGTTATTGATTATTTTTTATGGTAGCCTAATTTTATGTTTAAAAAATATATATCGCATATATACACATTCAAAGAAAACCAAAATCGACAACCTAAAAGTTATATAGATTAAATTGTTGTTATTTTGGGTAATTTTATGTGTACTCCATTCAGGGATGGACCCAAGGGTTTTTGTGGTGGCACGTGCTATCGTTTTGTTACCCTGTCGTGATATAAAAAATTATAGGGTCGTGAAAAGTGCTACAATATCAATTTGTTATTTGTCATCGTATATATTTTGAAACTACAATAAGAACACAAGTTTTTCTTAGTAAAGTAGGTTGACAAGACTTTTCTTATACCCCGGATCCAAGTTTGAATCTCATTTGTGTCATTTTCTTAGTTTTAATGATGATTTTATGAAATATATCTCTATATTTTTGTTTCTTATAGTCAAATAATGTCATTATTTGAAAAAATTATGGGTCCGTCGCCAACCCTATTTAATGTCAGAATCAAATCAAATCATAAAATATAAAAGTAAGTTCTGATATTGATACATGCAAAAAGGAAATTAGTACATGGGTGTGTATTTATCAATATATAATAGTATATTTAGCCCAACCCTCATTAGCTTTAAGTCGTGTTTTCGAATTTGGGGATAAAAGAAAAGAAAATGATGGAAAAAAGGGATTCAAAATAAAGAAAATTTAAATAAATTTTTATTTGCGTTTTTGAAACTTGAAAGAGAAGGAAAAAGAAAGAAAATAATTATTTATGTTCCTGAACATACGAGAAAGGGAAAAAAAAAGATGTAATTTATAAATATACCTTTTAAAAATATGTCATTTATAATGAAAGTTCGGGTAGTTTTGACTTTTGTAATCTTGATAATATTTTTAAAAAGGTTTTAATTTATTTCTTTTTCATCCATTTTCTCTTATATTTGAAAGGGAATTTTTTAGAGGAAACTTATTTTTCATTTTCTTTATTTTTCCTCCTAAAAAATTTCAAAAACATGTTTTTTTTTTAATTTCCTTCTATTTTCCTCTCTCTCTTTTTTTTTAATAAAAAAACGTTTTGGAAACACGTGGTATAGTTTTTCATAGAAGATATATTTTGTCTAATTCAATTATGCATAATGATACATCCATGAGGCAAAATTCAATTTTATTATTTTTTACCAAATAATTTATACTATATTATAAAGCATTTAATAAAAACTTTTAAAAAACATTTTTATGTATAAAGTTCTGTTTATTGATGCATATTATTTAAAATTCAAGATTATAATTAAATTATATGTAAATACAACTTATTAAAGCTCCATGTTTGAATTTGTATAACTAACCGCAGATAAACATAATTAAATATAGAATAAACATCTCATTTTAAATATAAAATATCTAAAATATAATAAGGATAATTATTGAGTTTTAATAGAATATTTAATTATTATTTTTATTAAAAGTTATATTATTAAACAAAAAAATAAATTATATCGTCATTAATCCTAAATTAAATTATAATAAAAAAACATTGAATTAAAGAAACTATATAAATATTATTAATATTGATATATTTTATTCAAAAATTTATGATATTTTAAAATTTATATTTTATTCAAAAACAAAAATGTTACCGTTTTTTCAAAACCACATAAAACTGTATTATAATATTAATAAAGACAAATAATAAAACAAAACATTAAAATCGAGATGTATCTCACTATATTACCTAAGTATTTTTCTATTAATAATAATAAAATAATAATATACTTTTTAAATTGTGGACCTTTGGGGCGGGGGCGTGGGTGTGGGGAGAGGGCTTTTGACTTTGATATCAACGCTCACTGATTAGTTGTATCTATAAACACCATCCATCATATTTCCATCATTTATTTATGTGTTTTAATGGATCATAATTATTTAAACAAGATGGTTGATTAGATATTTAAGATATATTAATAATATTTAGGCCCTACAACTTATCTGGTAAGCATTTATTCATAAAAGTTAATATTCTCATTTACCTTACTGGATAAGATATTTGTCCATTCAAATGACATTTTATATAACAATTTACCTGATAAGCATTAATTTTGAGTAAGAGTGTCGTCTCCCTCACTTATCAGGTGAGACAATAGGTCCTTGCGATAACTCTTGCTCGGTAAGATTCTAGTCATTGTCATGTTAATCAAATAAGGTAAGTGCATCGATAATCGTTTGGTAAATAGCCTCTTGGTGTCGTTATTAAGTGGGTTTATTTGTTCCTATATCAAACAAGATTTCTCATATTAAACCAAGTTCCATCAAGCACCGACAGGACCGAAAACACCCCTTCTTTCATGGAGAAAATGACAGACTATTCACGAGAGGTTGTACAATTTTTGGTGTCGTTATATTTGGTACACATTTCTTTCCTATTGTTCGCTTTCGAATGTTCTTGTTGTTGTATACTTCATCATAATGTTTGGTTTTAAGGTTATATTTTTCTTTCATGGGTTTAGCTCTTTAATGTTTTTTTAAGTTCTTAAATTTCGTTGAAGATGTTAGATGCATGACATGTTATTTATAAGAAGTAAAAATGACACAATTGCCATAAGTTACTCAAAATAAAAAAAACACGTTTATATAATTCTTTTTGGTTATTAACCTGGATATCCAACACGTTATGCGAGCTGACTAATCTTAGGGTGACCACCTGCTTTGCAGGTAGCGCAGAGTTACCGCATTTGAACCTTCGTGGTCATAAAGAGATTTTTATTCCTCCATGAATTTGATAAAATAAGTAAGGATGATAACTTTTGTTAGTAAACGACCTGTTAATATCTACTCCTCATTTGTGCAATAATTAAACATTACGATAAATCTGAATATCATAAATTTATCAGTTAAGAATTAGATATTAAAATTAAAATTTTCTTTTTTTTAATATTTGTTAAATTTTGTCTTGGAGCAAAGGAGGGGGAACACGTTGGGTGGGTTGTGGTGGTCACCCGTGACCTCCATATGTCTTCTTATGCCTTGTCTTCTTGTCTTTTTGTTCCTCCAAACTCCACTTTTATATGCATTTTGTTGTATTTTTTAATTAAATTAAATAACACCCTCTCTCACAAAATAAATACTATAAATTTAATCAATTTGAAGTTGGGTACAACAATAGTACGAAACAATATTTGAAAATATCAACTAAATCTCTTGCTCGGTTGGTAAAGCGATGAAAGTTGGGTTCAATTTCAGGTCTCCCTTATTAGTCACAGTCGTTGAGTGAACCTCACTCGCAATTTATGTCGTTGAAGACGGGTTTCGTGCGGTATTAATAGAGGTTGTTGGTAATCAACTTTTGTGCAAATTAATCCTGATCATTTTAATTCATCTTTTAGTTTTCTGGATGGTACACAATATTGGAAATTGCATACACGGTATCGACTTATTTAATTATTCACTAGTTTTTGTACTTTTTTATACATTGTAACTTTAACTACTTTATTTGAACACTTGATCTTGCAAATTTTATTCCTTCTAATTAAAAAAAGACTTATGGATTGTTTGTTTACTTCTTAATAGTTTATGAATCGTTAAGAGGTGAATCTTGTTTAGCAAAAAAAAAAAGTCTGTCTCTTAATGGTTCTAAAACCCTCTGAATTATTTTGTATCTTGGGCCTCCCTTAACCATTCAGCGCTATGATTTCATTGTAAACAATTATATTTCATTTTGCACTATATCATGAGAGCCTATTAATCATTACGACCACTTAATCATTCTGCACCAAACCATTCAGCAACCGCCAAACAACCCCTCAAACATCACATGTGCCCAACACTTTTCTTTTCAAAATCTCTATTAAAACTCCAATCCCTCTTTTGAAAGGCCTTACAAGACCAATAATGTTCTTGGGCTTTCATATAATCAAACCAGCCCATCACCTAATATGATTTTAATGGCCCAACGAAACCTACTAAATAAAGTGATTGATTTTATTAATTAAATTTTTTGGTAAACAATTTATTTTTACGTTCATATAGGTTATATATTTTTGTACCAATAAAATAACATGATATCATGATCGTATTTATGTTCGGTTAAAGGAAAACTAAAGATAAATGACGATGAAATAAGAATTACATTTTTTTATACCTACCTTCGCCTGAGTTTCCACTTTCTTGCACGTCATTGTTAAACCAATATTAATTTGAGATTCATTGACAACTATTTGAAAAAGTGTTCATAATTAATTTAAAATTAAATTTGAAAAATGTAGTCGACTGAACATGGTGCCTTAATTTTGGAAGAATGATATGTGTATAGCAGTTTTAAAAAGAAATAATTATTAATCACATTATTATGCTTCATAAAACATAGCGAATGAGAACAAAGTTGGATCTTGTGATACATCTAGAAGTAGTAGAGTTTATACTAATTGAATCAGATAAAATTATAGTCTATACGTGTAGTTTTTCAGTGATCAAACAAAATACTGGTTTATTTTTTTATTTATATGTTGAACCAAGTGTTTTTTTTTAATAAAATAAAAAATAGAGTTTTGTTTGATTTAATTAGAAACTTGAAATTTGTGAAGTGAATGGAGAATAACCAAAAATATTGAAGGGAAGATATACAAATCTCAAAAGGATTGCAAGCTTCAAAATATGTGTTGAAGGAAACCTATGAGGGTTTTGAGTTAATGGGGAGGAACACAAGGCAAAGCAAGTACCAATGATGGTGGCTTATTGCTTTGATTTTAGAGTTCTTTTAATTAAATTATTATTTATTTCTATTAAATTACATATTATATATTTTATATATATATATATATTACATTATAAGGGTACTCACGTAATGTAGCGAGATATATCTCGTTTTTAATATATTTTTATTTTGTTGTCTCTGTCATTGTTAGAACAGGGTTTTATATGGGTTTAAAAAAATGTTGAATAAAATATAAATTTAAGGATCACATAAAACTTGAAAAAAAATATTGATATTAGAATCAAATTCAACATTTAAAAATTCTCGTTTTTTGTGTAATTTTTTTAATTTGA
The DNA here is from genome assembly GCF_001531365.2 of Cynara cardunculus var. scolymus. Taxonomy (NCBI): domain Eukaryota; kingdom Viridiplantae; phylum Streptophyta; class Magnoliopsida; order Asterales; family Asteraceae; genus Cynara; species Cynara cardunculus. The sequence continues at coordinate 4,622,876 of NC_037539.1, forward strand.
TTTTTTATTATAATTTGATAATGAAGTAATTTATTTCCAGTTTAATAATATTTTTTTATAAAGATAATAATTAAGTATTATCTTAAATGTTAATAATTATCCTAATTATGTTTTATATTTTTTATATTTAAAATAAGATGTTTATTCTATATTTGATTATGTTTATCTGTAATTAATTACACAAATTTAAAATGGAGTTTTAATAAGTTATATTTACGTATAATTTACTTGTAATTTTGAATTTTAAGTAATATACATTAATAAACAGTACTTTAGGCATAAAAATGGTTTTTAAAAGTTTTTTTTTATCAAATACCTTATAATATAGTATAGATATGATGTAATATTATTTTGTCTATATCTAGGTTATTTCCATAGAAGAAATTAGACTAAAATTCATATCATTAATAATAAAACTCATTAAATTAAACATTTAAAGTCTATTATGTTTATTTATAGAATTAAAACATAATTTTTGTTTTTAGTAAAACATAAAACAAAACTTTGTGAGTCTTTGATGTACATCTCAGTTAAGAAACTGATGAGATGATTTTATTTAAATAAAACACGGATCGGTCGTTTTGATAAAATAATTTTAAAAACAATTTATTGACTTATTCCAGTGTGACATCGGTAATAAACACTTTTAAGTGTTTGGATAAACAACTTATACCGGTGCCAAATCGGTAATAAGAAGTTTTTAAAGAAGTTAAACTCTTCTGACTTATAATAAATTGATAAGTACTTTTATAGAAAAATATAAGTTATTTCAAATAAGCAATCCCAAACACCCTCAATAACTTTAAAAAAAAGCTCATTTGTTTAATGTTATCGGAATTACAATTAAAATCCGATCTTTTTGAAAATTCAAACGTTTAAATTTAATTAAATAATGTGTTTTGTTATATATATATATATATATATATATATATATATATATATATATATATATACTTAAAAGAAATTAAGGGCTGTGTGGCTCGCATTTTGATGGGAATTTTGGCAGAGTATTTGGGATTTGACTGTCCATCTTTTTCAAATGCGAGTCAGTAATTGTTGTCCAACATCTATGGGTAACAGGGCTCCATTCTAATTATTTATTTAACATTAATTATATTTATATGCTGAAAATTAATTTTTTTTTTTATAAAAGACGACATAAATTAGCTTATTATTATTATTATTATGGGTAATGTTATGTGTATCTTTTTTTTGTAAAATTATTACGAGGATGTAAAAAGTAAGTCTTAATATTATGTGAGAAATAAATTAGTAGATAAAAGAGTACGTTTAGCAATACATTGTCCTTCAAGTCTTAAGTCGTCCTATCTTTTTAGCTTTAATTGGTTCTAAAAAACGATGAAATACGATGACACCTGGTTCAATTTGGTCAAGAATTGAATTGGATATGGTAAACACTACTTATAACACCTACTTTTAAAGCTTGTTGACGGACTCGTTGTGGCTTCCATGGAAACATCCAAATAATTTTCTGTACATTTTTTAAATGAAGAACATTCGTTTTTATTTGATGTATATGTAATATTTATATATCGCAACTGCAATAAATAAACTCGCACACTTTCATCACCTTTAATGAGGTTTGAACCCCTGACGTTCTACAAGGTCAAAGACTCACATATCGTTAGACCAACTGCCTTTTGAGAAAAAAAACATTCGATTTTATCGGAAGCGATTAGGGTTGTCAACCTCATATCGGTCCCATTTTTCAGATAAGGACTAAATTGGTTCTTAGAGGACTTTTTTTTAATTATTAAGATCAGGCCCATAATAACCAAACAAAAGACGGGTTTTTATGCATCCCTAATCTTAAATAGGAATTATATACAAAAGTTAAGTTTAAGAATTTATTATCAAAATAAATTAAAACGATTTAATATTTTTAACATTTACCATCCTTAAAATAAAAATAGTTGTATTTATCTTGATAGGAAGATTTTGGAGTGAATTTAATAGAATGGGACCCATCTAATATCATTTGAGTCATACAATGACGAGCATTTATGACAAACAAGGGGTCGTTTATCAAACACTTACTCGATAAGCGTTTACTGGTAAATTTAACACTATTATTTACTTAGCGGATAAGATTTTAGTCCACTAAAACGGTATCGTATACAACAATTTACCCTGTAAGCGCTTACCGTGGTAAGAGTCGTCGCCTTCACTTATCAGGTAAGACTCTTGGTCTTTGTCTCGCTCTAACCGGATAAGATTCCTGATCCTTACCATATTCATCCGGTAAAGTAAAATGACTTGGTGTTCACTTACCCAAATAAGCGTTTGGTAAACGACCCCTAAGAGTATCTTCAATTAGAATTTTCAAAATTTCTTCACAATTATTAATCAAAACTCCAGATATGTCAAAGAAAAATTACATAAATTATTTATTTTAAAGATTAAATATCATTAATTAAATTAATAAAATATTTTATATATGTAATAAAATATTATTTCTTTTATAATCACTCAGTATTAAAGTTTCTTATTAATAGAAATACAACAAAAAATTATTTATCTATCATGGAGTTACGATAATTATTTTGAAAGAGTTCTCAAATTTGAAGAATTTCGCATACTCTTTTTCTTTATTTTCTCTATTTTAGAGAATATGTTGAATAAGTTGACAGATGCATCATAGTTAATTACAGTTAAAAATAATAAAATTGAATTTGAAAATAAGGTAAAGAAGTGATTATTTAAGTTTAAAAATGAGATCGATAGTGTTAAAGAATTTGACAACGTATAATTCTCCTTTTTATTTCATTTCTATACTTGACATTCTTTCTTTTTGCTTTTAAATGTAATTTTGATGTAAATTATTCGGAATTATTGAACATAATGACAAACCTTGTCAAGGCTATCGAGATCTATGTGGTTAAGGCAACGGCATAAAGATGGAATAGCAACATGTGCATGTACGAGTAGGGGTCGTTTATATTATAAGATATCAGATGAAATGACTATTATCTGTATAATTCTTACTATTACACACGACAAAAAAAAACAGGGTTTTGTGAAGGACCACACAATGACTCGTGTTCCAAAAGGTTTGTCCCAACAAAATTAAATCATGTAAACACGTCCTACACATATCCCAATCATGTGAACATATGACTTCGACAAACACTATTATTGATCAACATAACCTATTCCAGTGGTTATAATTCACTGAAGATAACAAAAGGCATGGGGGGTCTCTTGGTTAGCAAGATTTCAAAAGAATGTGATGGAATTAGAATGCCAGGTTTTGTTGACTCAATTATTATGACTTGTTTGGTTAGCAAAATGAAAGAAAATACGCTTACGTGGTGTTTGGTTTCACGAAATGCCTTTTAGGGATTTTGATTTAATGGAAAGATGGTGTATGTGGTTTTTAGGATTTGAAATGGGATTGAATTCCATTATTTATAAATCTTGTTTTGGTTGTTAGATTGAAATGAAATTTAAACGTTATTCTGCTTTTCTTCAAGAGAATGGACACTACTAAAAAATGGGGTTTTTCCGACGGCCAAATACGTCAGAAAGCCAAATTTTCGGCGGACTTCCGATGGATTGAGCGGTTGGGAAATCCACCGCTGCAAAACACAATTTGCGGTGGCATTTCAGACGGATTTGTTTTTCCCGACAAATCGGGTTGCCAAAAATGCGTCGGAAACTTTTTTTTTTTGACATTTTCCAAATTTCTTGACTTGATTAATTTAAATAATAAAGATTAGACCAATTGTGACGGTTTTTAAAAATAATAAATAAGTAAAAAAATCCGTCACAAATCCATTGGAAATCCATTCAGAAAAGTTATCAAAATAAGTTTTTATATATTTTTTAAGATTCAGTGACGGATTTGTGGCAGAATTCATTAAAAGTTGATTTTTTTTTACTTTTTTGGAATCCGTCGATAATTTTCCGACGGAAATACCTAATTTTTTAGTAGTGGGAGAAGGCAAGATGTCGAGACAATGGAGAGATTATGGTATATTTGACAAAAGAGACAGGGTAGGGAATGCAATGGAAAGAATTGAAATCCATAAGAATGAGATCTTTGAAATGACAACCATCTCCAAGGGATTTCTAAATCTGTTGGTTACAATAATTTATCGAGACACATAGGTTTTCAAATCCAAACCAAACCTAAAATTAGAACAAAATCCAGTTCCAACCCCACCAAATCCTCCAAACCAAACACCCACTCAGGGGTAGCTCAATCAAAAACAGGCGCATAGTTTAATGATCTACAATAGTCGTACAAATCTCGTTCAAGTGGTTTTAACAAAGGTTTATACATCGGGTTTGGTCTTTAAATTTTACCCAAACAGTTACCAATCCGAATTCATCCTTAACGTTATTTAACTTTTAGCTTCAGATACGATGACATTTTTTAAAATTAAAAAAAGGGTCCTAGAGATGGTATACACTACATTCATTATATGCATATATAACCTCAAGATAAACAAGTTGAGGAAGAAGGCTCATAAATTATATGTGGATGCTACCTCATTGAGGTCATGCTTGACCCATCATGTTTGTGGGTGATGCCCACACCTACCATCATATGAACATGACATGTATACTCCTTCAATTGTTACATACATATATATATATATATATATATACATATATATATATATATATACACACACGTACATACATGTTATCTTGTCTTAAAATAAATAATATTAACTATTTCTTAATAATAAACCAAATAATTTTGTTAGAAATCTTGTATTTTTTTTTTCTTGTAAGTTTTCATCTTCGTATAGATATTTTTTTAAAAATATAAGCAATAATGACGGGTCTATAGATTCTTTATTTTGTGTTTAAGTATATATATTTTAAATATAATGTATAGCAAAAAAAAATTTGTCACGTTTAATTTCGTATATAATTTTGAAAGTTATTTGATTTTTTTTTATATTTGGAATATTTTAATACAATTATTGTGGACTTTGAAATATCGTTCAATTTAATAATAATAATAACATAAATTTATAAATATAACCAACCTTGTTTTTAATCTTTTAAAAAAAATCAACTTTCGATTTTTTTTATTTAATATTATCTCATAATCAGATTCATGTTATTAAATTAAGGGGTGTTTGAGATTGCTTATTTAAAGTGTTTATTAACTTATTTCAATGTGATATTGATAATAAGAAATGTTTATTGTTTGGATGGAAAAAAAATGAAATGCTTATACCGGTTTGGCATCGGTAATAAAGAGTTTTTCATGAGTTATTTTCTTTTAACTTATTTACTTATTCCGGTGTGGTACCGGTAATAAGGGGTTTTAGTGTTTGGATGAGAAAATAAAAGAGTATATCTATCTATTTTATCAGCTTATCCGGTGTGTTACAACCACAAGCTAATTCAAACACTTTTTATAAAACTCCAGTTTACTACTATATAAGTTGATAAGCAGTTAAAAAAAAAAACATAAGTCGTTTTAAATAAACAATCCCAAACATCCCCTAAATGTAGGATCAAAAGTAAAATTCCAAAATTTGATGTGCTTTTTCAAAATAAGGATTTGAAAATTGGTTATCTAATATGAAAGAGTATGAAAATTGGTCATTTAGAGTATCTTCAACAACTATAGTATTTTAAAAAAAACAGCTATTCTATTCTCAAATCTCTAAAATAGAATAGCCGTTCAAGATGGTCTTAAATTAGTAAAAGCCTTTTAAAAGTCAGATTTCTCAAAATAAATGTTTTGGAAAATAATTTATCATGAAAATTAGCTTGAAAAAAGTAATATAATTAATGATAATAATAATAAACTTATAAAACATGTTGAAAAAAGTAATATAATTTTTTTTTATATAAAATTAAAATAAAAATTAAAAATAAAATTGCACACGCCCAAGTGGAAGTGAACCACACAAAAGAAAGTGTGGAGTGAGTAATAAGCAATGGACCCCCACCCCCTTAAAAACCCCTTTCTCAATAATCCTCTATATAAACAAACCCATCTACCCTTCTCTCCCATTCTATTCTTCAACTTAATCCCACTTCAAGAACACCACTAATCCCATCTCAACCTTCATTCTTCTTCTCACAAGTAGCATCATAATCAACCCCGTTCTCAAACACCGACTTCTGGGGTCGGTTTTGATCTCGAGAGACTAAAAGGCATCGGATCGAAATGAAGATGATGGGAAGATCAAAGAGAAGGGTGTCAAGTAGACTTGGAGGAATCCTTAAAGAGCAAAAGGCAAGGCTTTACATCATAAGGAGATGTGTGGTGATGCTTCTTTGTTACCATGATTGATGGATTCTTTTACATTTCTTCTTTAAAGTAGTTTGTAGATAGATGAGATATATGGCTCAAGAGCTTCACATGTTTGTAACCCGACATATTCGCCTCTAACGGCCTTCAATGTATATTAGACTGGTGTCGTTTCTTTATTTCTTTTCCTGTCTTATTTGATTTCTGAATATCAAACTCCACTCACGATATTTTTTTGTAGAACTTCTTCTTGCAAAATGTAGTTTGATTTCTACGGTTTTTAAGAAAAAAATGTGGTATAATTGTCACGAAGACTAAATATTATGGTTCCGTAAATCAAACGCCTATAAAACATACCCCTGTTCCGTTTCATTGAAATTGCAACAATTAGTACATTCTTTTTTGGGAAATGTTTAATTTTGAATGACTTATTTATCAATCGTCATCATCACAAAATAATTTGATTTTATCTGTTTAGATTCACACGATTTTCTTGATTTGTTTTTTTTTTTTTTTTTTGTAAAAAGGTAGTTTAGATATTAAAGAAATGATGGTGAGTATGATAATAACTATGATTGCTTTATAAATCGTGTTTTATTTGTTTAAAAAAATCAAAATGTTCTTTTTATTTCCAACTGTTTAGGATAGTTATCGAAGCTATTTCGCTTTTGTTAGACATTTTATAGCAATTGAATAAAATGTTACTGTTTATTTATGATTCTTTTTGTAATCTACATTTCAGAAGTGTTAACAAAATACAGTCTATAAGCTGTATAAAATCATGTCAAATACAAATAATAAAAATAAAATGCTTGAAAATGATATAAGAGTATATTTTGGTTTGCAGCTCTGGTCTTGGTCCACTTTCTTCGAGACTGTCTCTAAAGATGATTCTTGACTTAAATCAATTGTAATACTTAACATAAAAACATAGATGATACAATTTTGAGCACCCCTTCGCATTTCAATCAAATTGGTATTTTGGTGTCAACATCGTTGTATTTACCTTACAAAATAACTAGATCGCATACCAATATATACAATAAGTTCATTGATTATCATCACATACAAACAAAACACGATAATAAATGCAATGGTTTACTCAATATAATCCACAAATATTTATGATACATGTGGAAAGTGTTCAAAGTTCAAAATCATATTGAAATATATTTTATAACTAAGGTTGGAAAATTGTCAGTAACAATCTGAAAGTCTGGCTGCATATGATCTCAACACACAATCTAATATATCTGAAAGTACTTTTAATAATATGAGATGAAAGTTTTTAAAAAATATATATATCATTTATTCTCTTTCTTATTCATTTTTTAGTTGCAAAAACACATATTTTTTTTGTTTTCAGTTAATTTCCTTTTTTTTTTCTTTTCCTTCATAAAAAAGGGTTTTTTTAAAACATAGTATTAACGAATGCAAAATGGATACAGATGAAGAATAAAATCTCATAATCAATATACAAAAATTTAAATCATAGTTGTAAAAACAGTGTTTAGAAATATACGTGTAAGTTACTATATGACCATGACACGTGTCATACAAGAATACTGCTGAGAAGTATGTAAATATATAGGGTCGCACACAAAGAATACGTTTGTTTTCATTTGAAAGAACCCTAGAAAAATCATGTTTGACGGTTAAATAATTATAAAATATGTGTTAAAACGTAATTTTGATAATTACAGAGTATTATCTATGAGTAAATATAATTATATTAAAGTTTAAGAGAATTATATAATTATTACAGATAATCACTAAACCAAATTTGAGTTGTGGTCTATTTGAGATACCTGTCAATATAAATAGGGTGATAAGCCAAACCAGTATATGATGATTCAATTATCTGAATTTGGTTATTAGCCAAAACACACATTTTTAGAATTAGGGTTCTTTTGGGCTAGCACCCGGTAGAGGATCTACGTGTGTTCGTGTATAGCTCAACTGTAGAGAAAACCCCACTCGGTTTCTAAATGTAGCATCATATTTTTCGCTAGATCCAAAAAAAGTACATCCCTAAACACTCTATGATGTGTTATAATTTAATTAAATGTCTCATTGTATCCAAAACTTTCTAATTATAATCAAAATATTTGATTTTTCCGCTGCTTTTAAGGTTACAAATTGCATTAAAACTCAACAATACGAATACACACATGCATTGTACATTACAATAAACTAATATCAAAACCTAAGTGAAAGATCAAATATGAATCTCTTACAAGTTACCATTTGTCATTAAAAATTATATATATATATATATATATATATGTATGTGTGTGTGTGTGAAATTAAATATAATGGTAATATGTTTTAGAAACACAGTTGGGCCAAGATTAGGCCTAAATGGGTAATAAACTTAGAAGTAATCGAGGTTGATGGTATGAGTCATTTGTAGGTCCATTAAGCATTGAAAGTGGTCTGACTCCATTATTACATTTATTTCTTTGTCAAATCACAATTATTTTCCACACTTTTCGCAATTTCCACTTTGGATTTTGGAAATCATGTCCAACAGTGCCTTAATAACATCAATTCACAAGAAATACCCCCCTTAAACCATAAGGTGGTACTTAATTGGTTTAAGCTTGGTTTTAAAGGTCAAAATTATCAGGAGGTCTCAAGTTCAAATCGAATATTGAAGAAGGAATAAAAATTCTCTTATGGCTATGGAGGTTTAAATGTTGTGACTCCGAGCTATCTGCAAAGCATGTGTTTCTCCTGAGATTAATCGGCTCGCATAGCAGGCCAGGTTAATAAAAAAAAATGATGATTAAAAATAAACAATTTTATTAGATCACAAGAATAAATGTATAATATTAGTGGTTCTGTGAGACTTACATTCTGTGAGGTGTAGAAATCAAACAAGACAGATAAAACCAACCAAACAAGAGAAGAAAAAAAGTAGAAAAAATCGAGTGGTCAAGCAGCTCGCAACCTTGGTGAAAATCTATTCATAATCGAAGTTTCCTAAAAGCCATAGAGTGCTTGAGATGTTAAGGCATTTTGACTGTGACGAAGCCTAAACAACAACAACGGTTTGGTGTCAAAAACTATGTCTGGATGATTACAACGTTGGCTGCCAACATAGAAGATCAATTCGTTTTGATTTCTTCAAATTGCGTAAAGAGCAGTCCAGATTGTAGATTATATCACTTCATGCAACGAATATGGGGTTACTTGATTAGAAATATTCAAAATGTCGTTGAACATCAATGGGGACCGCAAAGACATTTTGCACCATCTACGAAAACTTTCCCATACCTGGAAAAATTAGAACATGCTGCAAAACAAATATTGCATCGTGTTAGTAGGACTCGATGTTTATCATGTATTTTAACGTGTTTATCAGTTAATTTTATTTATTTCAGGCGTGGATTTGAGAATTTTGTACTGATCATGCAATAAGTTGTAAGCTTAAAATTTAAAATATTTAAAAAAAGAAATATATGGTGATTGCTTTATAAGACTAATGCGTTAATTCATGCATAGGTTCCAAAACGACATTATAAAGGCAAGGAATATATATCGTATGGTTACGACAATAGTAAAAATAGCAGTGCTTGTTGGTGTTTTTGAAAAAAATCAAGCTCACTTTGTTTTATGTGTTGGAATTTTTATGTTATTATTATAATAAAGAGCCTATCTGGAATTATGAAAAGTTCTACCGACTTAATAAGTGTTGACCGAAATAAAATCAGTAATATTAAACATTTTCACATGGCATGTTGTCAAGGGTGCATACAACTAACATTTACCATACAAAATGTCATCATATAAACTTTGTTTTAAAAACTGAAATCATTTAAAATTTCATCGTTCTGTTCAAAAAAGAAATCTTTAAATTTAAGGGGGTGTTTGGGATTGTTTATTTGAAACAACTTTTCTTATCAACTTTTTATAAGTTAGAATGGTTTTAACTTTTTTCAAAAACTTCTTATTATCGGTTTGGCACCGATATAAACTGTTTATCCAAAGATTCAAAATTATTTATTAACGATGTCACATCGAAATAAATCAATAAGTTGTTTTTATAAGCAATCTTAAACACACTCTAAAATTTGCAAAATATTTATAAATAATGGAAAACTAGTAATAACAATGAGACCATGTTTGAATGTCTTTTAATGAGCCATTGAATGGTCTTAATCACCTGTTCATTCATTTATAAGCTGTCAATTTTTTCAATTCATTGAATCTTAATAGTTCAATTTATATATTATTATTAATAATAACCATTTATATCTCTGATCCAATAATTATTCTTTTATTTTTTTTATAAATTAAAAACTGTGTCAAAATGAAATGTATTTTGAAAAAACTTATTTTCAAAAGTTGCTTCTTATTGTCGAGTGTCTACGACAAGAATCCCAAACAAAAAAGTATTTTATTTTTATTCGAAAAGTTTTATTATATCATCTAATAATCACATTTCCATGTTTTCAAAAAACAAAACTTTTAAATATAATTTTTTAAATTATAATATTTTATTTTAATACAATTTACTTGACGCTTAATACTATTTATATGCCAGTTATAATGAAACATAATGCATTCAACCATACCTTAATTAGATATTTTTGTGTTTGCAACTTAAAAAAATGAAAGTCGTAGGGCCCATAAATACCTGCGCCACGTCTGATGGGCCCACATTAAATAGTGCCTCTTTTGTTTGCTTACCCGACGTTAAATCCACGAGTTTGGTTCCATAAAAAACACCCTGAGTTAAATCTGTTTTTAATCCGTTTTAAAATTCTATAATTAATTAGATAATATTGGTTTATAATAAAGTAATTAAAAAATGTATTATGTTAATTTATTTTAAAAATTAATAAAAAGGGTTTAAGTATTAAAAAAATAAAGAAAGAAAAGAAGGGGTAGAAATGGAAAGGATAATGAAGTTGTCGGGGGGTATTATTTAATGAGGTAAACGCGGTCAAAACGGGCAGCAGCCTTATCCTTCCCCACGTGCGGCTGGGCCCACCACCTTTTATTTTGATTCTTTTCTAATCACCATTCTCTCACCCCATCACCACCTGTCAACCTCTTTTTCATCACATTCATTTCACCTCAAATCCACTTTAGGGGTGGTTAATGCACCCCCTATCATGTGCTAATGCCATTTGTAAATAGTCTTTAATTATTTATGTTTTATAAATTTTTGTGTTTTTTTGTGATTATTATTTTTTATTTTATTATTAATTAAAGAAAATTTTAATTAATATATATTATTTATTTTATTTTCTGTTTTATTTATTTATTTATATTATATTTTAATTAATATAAATTATTAATAAATATATATTATTCATTTTGTTTTCTGTTTT
>NC_037539.1:4634564-4640480 GCF_001531365.2 Cynara cardunculus var. scolymus
TCGCAAATCCCTCGCAAATCAGCGAGGGAAATTTCCCTCGCAAATCCGTCGCTGATATCCGTCGCTGATCCGTCGCTGATAGCATTACCTACGACTAATTGATCGACGGAGTATCAGCGACGGATCAGCGACGGATTGACTTTCAGCGACGGATTTGCGAGGGATTTTTCCGTCGCTGATAGTCTGCATTTTTGTAGTGCATCTCAAAACTAATTTCTTCTTTACGTTAATTCTCTCTGTTCATTCATGAAACCAAACCCATCGAGCATGGAACATCAGAATGAGGATCCTCTTGAACTCAGGTTGATGCTGCAAGCTGAACCTCCAAAGACTACTATTGGTGTTAAGGCCACCGGCAGATATGTGATGACCGAAGAGGACAAATACTATCTGCAAAAGATTAATGAATTGGTGCAACACAAGATGCAACTCTTTGCTCGTCAGGACCAGGCCTCATCGTCTCATCATCACGAACTCACCAAGAAACCTGTGAAAAAGCGTCCACTTTCGTCCATAGATGATCAAGATGAGAACAAGAAGAAGAGGATGAAGATTCAAGATAAAAAGATGCATGTCCGTTCCCCGGTCATTAGCAACAACACAACAGAGCGTCTGAAAGAGTTCATCACCGGAGAGATGAAAGGTTCCGACTTGAAACTGGTGATCCAGAAAATCTTGTATGCCACCGATCTTGCAAAAAACCAAAACAGGTTAAGCATGCCGATGAACCAACTGGAGACACTTGACTTCTTGACAAGCGATGAGAAACAATTGCTGGATAGAGATGGTGAGTTTAAGGTACCACTGCTGGGGCCGACGCTGCAAATGCACACGAACCCGATGACGTTGAGGATGTGGAACTTGAAATCCACGAGCAATTACGTTCTGAAGACCAACTGGAATCAGTTCGTGGAGAAGAACAAGGAGTATCTGACAGCAAACACCACTGTACAGGTGTGGTCGTTTCGTAGAGAGGAGAAGCTGTGTTTTGCCATTGCATGCGTGTAATCAATACCCTAAAACTCTTAAACATGATGAAGGAGTAGTGTAAGGTATATGTATGGGGTTGTTTTGAAGATTCTGTTTGATTTGATTGCTATGGTTTCAAGCGGCTCATGATTTGATTTAAGTATTGAAGTAATACCCTAAAACTAGTTGGTTCATGCCGATTACGGTTAACGACTATAAAGGGTTCTTTTAAAGTTTCTTTCTTGTTTTATTTGGGGCTCATGAGTTTTTCTGATCTAAATGTTGCATAAATAAATATATTACACATGCGACGGAATCGAACATCTAACGTTTCTTGCTTGCGGAAGAGGAAAAATGTCGATGGTGATCAAAACTCAAAGTTGAAATTTAGAAGAACAATTGACATCACTTTCAATAAATTAAGTAGAATTTCTGGGGACTACCTTTAATTGATGATCAAGAAACCATGCTTGTATATATATACAGGTTGTTTTAATTTGTATCATATACATAACTAAATTTCCTAAGGAAATAGCAGCTGAGATTCGAGATGGGTCGTAACAAGAAGATGGTCAATTGGTACTCATCGAAAACCAAATCAATTTTTGTGTGCTTTTTTTATTAACCTGGTTATCTAACTCGTTATGCGAGCTGACTAATCCCAGAACGACCACCAGCTCTGCGGGTAGTCCTGAGTCACCGCATTTGAACCTCCGGACACTTTTGACATTTAGAGCTCAATCTAAAACCACTTAGACACCACCCTTGTGGTTGGGTGCTTTTTCTTTTGTACCAAAAGAAGATAAAAAGTGCCCATAAAGTTCAATTAATGTAGCGTGTTAATTTCGTCACATCAAGTGAAACCCGAACGTAAGATCTTGCCACCAAGGAGCGGCATGCATCGACTAGATGTCCTGTAGATGCTTCCATTCGTTGCACCATGATCAATACTAGACGGTATATATTTTGAAACATGTTAAACTTGTATAGAAAAGATTGTCTATTCCTGATTCAAAAAAGAATTTTGGTGGTTCAATTATTAGTATCATATTTACAAGATCCAGTAATTAATTCATAGTGATTCGATTATTAGTATCATATTTACAAGATCCAATAATTAATTTATATAAAAGCATGAAGTTAAAAGTATGGATATCCGAAGATTAACATTTTAAGATAAATAATGATAAGAAGAAACTACAAAAACAATCTAAATGATAAGAGTAATAAGCATGAAGTTGAAAGCCCGGTTTGAAAACGTTCGGTCAGGCTATTTATCGGACGGGAAAAGCCGACATTGTTTATCTCTAATTCGAACAATATAGTTGCGTTTATGAAGCTTGCCCATATGTGGTTGCCATTCATAATGTTATGCATCTTGTTTGTATGATCAAGGGAAGCAATGGAAAAAAATATGATAGATTCCCTCCTCAAATGGTGTTTGAGATTGCTTATAAAAATAACTTATTGATTTATTTCGGTATGACACCGGTAATAAGCATTTTTAAGTATTTGGATCAGCAACTTATACCGGTGTCAAACCGGTAAGAAGGAGTTTTTGAAAAAGTTAAACCCTTCAGACTTCTAATAAGTTGAAAAGTGTTTTTGTAAAAAAACATAAGTTGTTTCAAATAAGCAATCCCAAACACCCCCTAATGAAACTCTTTTGCGAAGTTGTTTAACTAAAACTTCATTAATTAATTTTGAGAAGCTTGATTACAAAACCGTACTAAAAGTCAAAATTTTAAAAAAATATATATTTAACTCCAGATTTTGTATTTTAGATACTATAATATTCATTATAATTTATTAAAATATTTTATAAATTTATCGTCTTAATATATTTATTTAAAGTTAATTTATATAATATAATAATAATTCAATCTAATTAGTGGGAATCAATAAAAACTTATGTGCTCTCCGTATATCAAATTTTAGAAAATTCTCTTTTAACTTAAAAACTTTCTCTAGTTTTCTATCTTTTGAAGAATAATGTCCATATCTAAGGAGCAAAATACAAATTAGAAAGTAAAAAACAATATTTTCTTATTTTAAAAAGTAGGGGGTCGTTTACTAAATACTTACTTGGTAAGTGCTTACTGAATAAATTTCTTTATCGGATGAACATGAGAAGGGTCAAGAATCTTCACTACAACAAAATCGGGTTTATATGACACTCCAAAATTCTAAACGTCTTAATAGACCTTTTTATAGGACTTAGTTTATAGGACCAAAAAAATAAAGTGTCATATCTAAAGCTGTTGTATTAAGTTTATATGACGTTTTTTGATATCGTAATAAGTTTTTTAAAACATTTTTAATATAAAACGTCTCATTATCAACTTTATAGGACACTATTTGAAAAATTGTCCTATAAAAAATTGATTTTATAGGACAATTTCTCAAAAGTGTCTTATAAAGTTGTTAATGTGACACTTTGTATTAAAAATGTCCTCAAAAACTTGTTAGGATTCCCAAAAACGTCATATAAACTTATTACAACGTCTTTAGATATGACGCTTTATATTTTTGTCCTATAAATTAAGTCGTATAAAGTATTCTATTGGGACACTTAGAGATCGTGGGTGTCCTATAAACCCAATTTTGTTGTAGTGCTTACCGGGTAAGAGCAATGAAAATGATAGAGAGTCTTACCCGGTAAGTAATGATGACGACTCTTACCCAGGTAAGCACTTACCTAGTAACTTGTTACACTCGATATGTTTTGATGTACTGAAATCTTACTATCAAAGTAAATTATAATGTTGATTTATATCAGTAAACACTTACCGATAAGCATTTGGGTAAACGACCCTAAATTAAACATTTGTTATTTTGTAAATAGTAAATTTTTATTATCTTCTTGCTCATCTTGAATATAACTTAAGCATTTGGAAGATCAAAGCCATTTTCACCTTTTTAAATCAGATTTAAACCCTGTATGTATTTCAAGTTATAATTCATATATATATATATATATATATATATATATATATATATAACACTAATAAATCTTTTGAACAAAGTAGATGATGGAAAAATTATATATCTTTTTGTAACATTTTAATATTGTAATAAAATTTATTAATAATATATAAATTTAAGCTGAATAAAATATGTTGATACTTATTAAAAAAATAAACTTTAACCAATGATTTTAAAATAACTTAACAATAAATCAAATGGCAAAAACTTGGTAGACATGGTTGATGTGCATCGGGTTGTGCAAGCTATTCTTTCTCTTTTTCCACAAATCTCCTTTAATAATTTTTTTTACAGCCCATGATTAATATTTGATTTTTTAGAACATTATTACTAACTTTTTCGACGTTTCCGTTCATACATATAATTAAAGATTGGCCAAAAACTGGGATGGGTCAGGTCGGGCTGGACCCAAATCGGTCCGAGTCTTCGATTATTTTTTTTTACAAATAACCGTTGTATATATTCTTAGTTGGCAAAACGTTTTATTTGCAAGGGTGGTCCTTTTATTAACTTCAATTTATTTATTTTTTTAATTAATTTGATTATTTTTATTAAATAAAAATCAAATTAATTCATCTATTATTTATAAAAATTACCAACCCTTTTAATATAGATTATTTCAAATTATTTCATTTACATTTTTTACACGTATTTATTGTTTTACTCTCTTAATACAGATCTCAACATCCCTGATTACTATATAAACTTGTTATTCAAATCCCAGTTTATAGAACATTTCAGAGAAGATTCTTATATTTATATTTTTATATGATATTTGTGTTTATAGAACAAATTTTCAAATACTATAGTATGAAATTGTCAATGCAATATTTTATTATAAAAACAGTCTAAAAACTTGTTAAAACGCTTAAAAACGTTCTATAAACATATTGTAATACTTTTAGATATAAACTTTTTAGTTTAGTACTATAAACCTAGGTCTTATAAAATATTTTTTTAGAAAGCTTCTACATTTTAAGGGTCTTATAAAATCAATTTTGTCGTAGTACTTTACCAAAATGTTCATAGATGTACATCGTAATCTACCACTCCTTTTATAACTCCACTTTTTGTTGTTCCATCAATTTTTTTTTTTTTTTATGTTTTCCAGCAATGTATTAGTATTTATGTTTAATGTTTCATATATATTGCGTTCTTAAAATTCAAAGTTTTTTTTTATAATTTTAAGAAAATACATTATAAGATAACAAATATACATAGGGCTGCGGAAAATGGAACTTATGCTGAGAAAGATAAGAATCAATCTTCATCCTTGAATCAATCCTACTTGAGATCAACACTAATATGGTGCACCAAGATACACCGGATCAATTTCCGTGATATATACATAATTCATGAGTGAATGTGAGATTAAAAATGATCAAAAATACATATAATTTTTTAGGCTTCTCATCATAACCATTATTCTCATATTATAGTTCATCTACATACATACATCTACTAATTCACCCATCCATATTAACATTATACATCCATTCATATGTACAAGTATAAATTATAGCATAAACCATAAAATGTATGTTTATGTTGGATTGTACCTAAAACCAAGGAAGGTTTTTTCTTTTTCTAGGTGACAATAAAGGTTATGTATATGTGTGTGTGTGTGAGAGAGAAAGAGACAGTGTTGGGTTCAAGTTTATGCTTAAATGTTGTATTCAAGTTCTCTCATTGTATTTGTTTTGTAATAGTTAGGTTTTACTAGTTTTTTAGTATAAATAGTCTTTAGTTCTCTAATTGTAATTAGTTCAGTTCATAATTTCTGATTAGTGCTGTTAATCATCTTGTACTTTTCTCTCAAGAAATACAATTTCAATATTGGTGAAAATCTTTTTCTACTCAATTTTAATTGTTCTTGAAGATTTAATCTGATTTGTATGATTTTAGGAACATTTGAGAGAGAGAGAGAGAGAGAGAGAGAGAGAGAGAGAGAGGGAGGGAGGG
>NC_037539.1:4640550-4646880 GCF_001531365.2 Cynara cardunculus var. scolymus
AGGGGGGGGGGAGTTGTTTGAGTTGGTACAGATTGAAAACACTTAAATGACTGTAACATATTGAAGTTGTTCAAATAAGGACTGTCACACACGGGAAACAACCCCAAGTCTTGAAATATACAAACTTGGGTTGGTTTGAATTGTCAGGTTTATGTACGGCCGTAGTTAATGGAGCATTTAATGAAATATATATTGGGGTTTGAAATTTTCATTGACTCAATAAAACAAACTCCTAGTTAATAAACAAACATTATTAAATATCCCACACAAAAAAAAAACATATATATAAAAAGGCTTGTAGCTCAATCATACCAAATACAATCTTTAATTTAAATATCAATTCAAGTCTAATTAAAAACCCCATCAAAGTCATGAAATTTATACATATATAAATATATATATATATATATATATGATTATTTGTCACAAAACTTAATTAGGGGTTTGGTGCCATTACATTACATATAAGTGTAGCGCTAACACAAAATTTTCCATTTCCCTTTGTCAATCCTAAAAGATTTTCTTTAAATTAAATTAAAATATTGAAAGAAATATAATTAGTAGTTAAGTTGTAGATAATTAATCCTCACTTGCTTGCAGTTGCAGGCAGGCAGACGTATCATGGAGAATTGATGGTGGTAGGTAAATACTTGTTATGTACGGGTCGTCGTCTTCTCACGGGACTGTAATCCATAGTAAACAAACGGCTACTCTCTTTTGATTCACCTGTATGTATATGTATATATATATATATAGCAGTTCAGCAAATGTTGTTTGAATTTCTCAACACTTAATTAATTAATTAAATCAGTTACCTGAGAGCACTTCCTTTTGCTCATCGTAGGGCACCAAATCTTTGTTTTCAAATCCTTCAACCTGATCAATGACAACTTCTCAACTCAAATATAAAACCAGAAAACCCCTAATCAAAGGACTCCGAGTTTGATGATTTTATATATATATATATATATATATATATGCACAAATGCTTAAACTTTGCTTGCATAAACCATCTCATATATAGATTATTAATTAGCTACGAAACAATTAAGAAAGATGTAAAAATTAAACAGAAAGCGTAAAATGTTTCATGACTGTGATGAAAGAAGTAGCTAGCTAGGGTTTATAAACTTGCCTTGAGATTCACCATCAACTTTCTTGGCATTGCAGGAAAACCAAACCCATGACCTGAAAAACATGACAAGTAAAACCATGAAGCCTATACCACCCCCTTGGATATATATATATATATATATATATATATAGTTCTGGGCGTTTCTAGTTATTAATATGAAGAACACCATCAAGTGTGTGTGCTGGGAGCTAGAGAAACAAACTGCATACATACCTAAATCATGAGAAGCAGCTTGCAGTTGATGACTATTGATCAGAGAAGCGCCATTTGTGAGCAGTAAAAGTGAGAACAGCATTATGATTACAACTTTCATCATCATATATAGGATCACTTGCTCTGCAGATTGGTAGTATCAACACTCTCTGTAATAATAGCATGAAAAAGATTTCCCTTTCATGGAAATTTATGGCAAACAAGATTCTCACCGTAAGTGTGTGTTTTATGTATCTGTTTTATGTGTGTGAGAGAGGGTATACACAAAACACAATGTGGAGAATTCCAAAAAGAGAGCAGTGGGGCATTCCATATATATAATATTATATATATATATATATATATATATATATGTATGTATGCATTCTGTCAAGGGAAGGGAGGCTTCACTTCACCACCACACCATCCTTGGAAAATACAACCCACGTCAAACTATGCAGAATTGTGGGTAGAACCGTCACCATATCAAAATTGCAACAACCTTTCTCGGAAAGTTCCAGTTGATTCATTACTATAATCGATATCGGGACGGGCAACATGCATAATGTATTGCTGCGAAGATGTTAACCAGTTCCAGCCTTTGCCAAATGTGGTAATGCCTAATGCCTAGCTACTGGATTCGATATTTAGATGGTGTGATAAGTAAGGACTGGTATATGATTACAACTTTCATCATCATCATATATATATATATGTGAAAACTTTAGAGGTCAGTCCTTTTTAAGGACCGAATAAAATGGCTCAGCAAGACGTTATATATGTGAAAACCAATTTTCTTCCAATATTATGAACCTAGGACTCGTCTTTAATCGGTTAAATCTGAAAATCCAGTCTTTGATTAACCGAAAACCAGTCCTGTCAAGAACCGGTCAAAGCCAGAAAATTACTTATAATGATTAATTTCTTTTTAATAAATATCAAAACATTAATTTGTGGTCATCATAACTGAAATTATAAAATATTTTAAAGATGTACGTAACACTACTAAAAAATCGGGTTTTTCCGACGGATTTTGCCGTCGGAAAAACCCCCGCCGCTAAATGCCTTTTCCGACGGAATTTCCGACGGATTTGTATTTTCCGACGGATATTTCCGCCGGAAATCCGCCGGAAAATTTTATAATATGTTAGTAATTTCCCGTCTTAATTAAAACTAATATAAAACGAGATTATATTTTTCCGACGGATTTCCGACGGATTTCCGACGGATATTGCCGTCGGAAAACTTTTTCTAATTTAAAATATGAAAATATTTTTTTTATTTGTAATATTAGAGAAATATTTACCGACGGATTTTCCGACGGATTTTCCGACGGATTTCGCCGTCGGAAAATTTTTTCTAATTAAAATATTAGAGAAATATTTATCGACGGATTTCCGACGGATTTTGTCTGACTCGACTTTAACACTAACCTGCAACCCAAATGCAATCGATGATTTGTTAAAAGAAATGTCTGATGCTTTAAATTTAAAAAACATTTACGGTGATCACTTAAGAAAAGGGTTAAAAACAAGGAAGAATATGCAAAATATCAAATACGGAAAATATATAAAAGAAAATTGTATGTGATTATGGATGGTCATAAGTTTCAGATGCATTTACACTCATAAACCTTAAGGTTGTGTTTCATACGTGGGACGGGACAAAACTCAATGTTCCATGTTTGGCGCAACGTGGGACAGAACAAGAACCCACTGGCTCATGTTTGGCGCTACATGAGACAGGGACAAAACTGGGACAAGATGGGACAGCATGAGACAAAAGAGACTTTTTCTTGTTCCACCTGTTTTGGTGGAACAAGATGGGACAAGAATGAGACAGAAACTAAAATATTACTAATCTACCCTAGTTTGATATAAAACCTTAACATGGTATTTATTTTAATAGTCATCACCTCTAGTTTCGGCTGCCGCCACCACCACCGACACTTTCTCTTCCACTACAACATCATCCTCCACCGCCTCCACAACCACCGTCCACCAAGTCATCGCCACCTCTACCATAGTCGACCATCAACCACCACCATCCACTGCCACCACCACTACCGTCATTTGCCACCTCCAACTTCTCCTCTACTACAACATTTAAAATCATCAAATAACTCTTGGAGGTAGCTTGTCTAGTTCTGTCCCGTCCAATCCTAGTCGTACCAAACACCAGACATACCCTTGTGAAGTCCAGTCCAATCCTACCCTCTTGTCATGTTCAATCATGTCTGTATACCAAATGCTACCTAAATATTTGTTAAAAATCTAGTCCTTTTTTAATGAATGAAATACATTTAGAATCCCAAAACAGCAATGTTGGGCCTCACTTATTAAAGGGTTAAAGCTCAACATTAGAAAGTAAAAGAAGCCCAATTCATCTTCTTTTGCAAAAAGTGTATATAAGCACATGTTCGGGCCGAGGAATTGGATCATGCGAAACAAAAATATTTTTGGTCATAAGCGTGAGAAGTCGTGAAAATATCTTCAAATTGCGTAAAGGTGGTCGAGGTTATAAACCTGAATATGTAATCGTACAATTTTCTGCTATAAGACGATCACATTCATACGTGTTCACACAATATAGGGGTACTTATATATATATATATATATATATATATATATATATATATATATATATATATATATATATAGGGACACGCTAAAATGAAAACCGTGAATTTCTAAGAAACCGTGTAAACCAATTTCGACCAATAGGAAAATTTCATTTTTTTTCTAATTAAATTTAATCAATAAAGGTATTTCGGTCATTTACAATATTTTCTATTAAATATGAAAGTTATTAATAAATCTTAATTAAGGAAACGTAATAAAGGAAATTGTATAAATGATAACATTTAAATATTTAATTATATTATAATATTAAAAATTTGAATTTGATATATTGTTATGAGATTGAATCTGGAAACAGGTCTTGAAGATTGAATTGCATTATGGAACGAAATCGTAAATTATGGTTCAAATTTAAAAAATAATGTTAATGAAACAGGTTTCATGAAGGTGAAACTGGTTCACGTTGTAATTGATTCATGAGTAATATGAAATCGTTTCATGATTAACTACGTTTCAATGATGGTGTAGTTGATCCGTTTAGTAGAAAAAATGGAAAATGAAACGGGTGCATAATTTGTTGGTGCGTCATGAAATAATTGCATGATGAAACAGGTACATGATGAATCTGTTTCGGGCTCTTGAAGATTGTAATTTGCTCCAGAATCTTGAAGATTGTAAGGATTAACGGAAAAAATGCATCAAATCATGAGTAAAATAAAAAAAAATTAATTTACATGAAACATGTTTCATGAAGTAATTGATTCATGAGTAATATGAAATCATTTCATGGTGAACCATGTTTCAGTGATGGTGTAGTTGATCTGTTTAATAGAAAAAATGGAACATATTTTTTTGGTTCGTCATGAAATAATTGTACGATAAAACGGGTACATGATGAATCTGCTTCGGGATCTTGAAGATTGTAAGGAGTAAAGGAAAGAATGCATCAAATCATGAGTGAAATAAAAAAACTAATTTACATGAAACAGGTTTCATGAAGGTGAAACAGGTTTCATGAAGGTGAAACTGGTTCATGGCGTAATTAAACAATTAGTGGTGAACTGCTTTCATGGTGAAACATGTTTCAGTGATGGTGTAGGTGATCCATTCAGTAGATGAAATGAAAAATGAAACGGGTGCATAATGTAGGCGGTTCGCCATAAAATAATTACAAGATGAAAAATAAATTAGTTTCATTAATAATAATAAATGTTAACGTGAAAATAATAAATTACTTTACAAAAAATAGATTAGTTTCATTAATAATATGATATACATGATATGGTTTCCTTAAATAAATGAATATTTGATTTTACCCTTTTGTCCTTATCCGTATTATAAAATGTATTTTCAATTTTTTTTTATTTTCCTTAAATAATCTTGATTAATCTTAACCATTGATAAATAAAATGGATGGGTGAGATTGGTTTACACGGTTTACATAAATGGAGGCGGTTTTTATTTGATCGCTCATCTCTCTCTCTCTCTCTCTCTCTCTCTCTCTCTATATATATATATATAGAGGGGTCCATTCAAGGGAGAACTGATTAGTTTGTGGTAACTGTGAGATCCAATCTCAATCACAAATCAACAGATTAATTAGAAAATTAATAATTATGGTAGTTTGCGTTAAAATTATAATTAGAGGGCATTTTATGTATTTTTTAAAAACTCATCTCTCGTCTCTCATCTCTCCGATCTCCAATCTCCGGCCTCCGGTGAACATTAATCCGGCAGATACCAAGTAATCACAAAAATATACAATGTGATACTCATTGTGATACCAACTCAAACCTTAAAAACAAAGATACACAATGTGATACCCATTGTGATATACAGTGATACCGATTTCACCGGAGGCCAGAGATTGGAGGTCGGAGAGAAGAGAGAGGAGAGATGAGTTTTTTTTTAATACCTAATATGCCCTCTAATTATAATTTTAATTCAAACTACCATAATTATTAATTTTCTAATTTATTCGTTGATTTGTGGTTGTGATTGGACCTCACTGTTACCACAAAATATTCAGTTCTCATTTGATTAGGCCCCTATATATATATATATATATATATATATATATATATATATATCATGTCAAGGTTACGTTATATTATGTGAATATTGCATTTTTCTCACTTCTCACATAAATGAAATATAGTTTTATCAAGTCGCATTACCTTACCGAATCAATATGACTAGGACTAAGAATCTTACCCGGTAAGAGCGAAGGTAAGGACTGAGAATCTTACCCGGTAAGTAACGACGACGACAACTGTTATCATGGTTAGCACTTAACAGGTTAATTGTTACATACGACATCGTTTTGGTGAACTAAAATCTTACCCGATAAGTAACTGATAGTTTTAAAATTTTCCGATAAACACTTTAGCTCGGTAAATACCTTACATTGTGGGTTGGGTTGGG
>NC_037539.1:4647055-4668479 GCF_001531365.2 Cynara cardunculus var. scolymus
CCTCCCCCCTCGTTTGATAGTCGCCCCACCCACACACACATTTATTGTGTTGTTATTGTTAGTTCTTCCAATCTTGCTGTAAAGATAATATCGGTTGATGTTTTTTGTTAAATATATCTCAATTTCTTGTTTTTTTAATTTAAAATTTTGTATATGCTAAAATCAATGAGAAACTGACAAAATAAACAATCAGCAAATAGGGTTTCAGTTTTTAGCCATTTTTTGATCCAAATTTACTTTTTGCAATACTTATGCTGGACGCTTATGCATATGTAGGGGTGCTTAAAAACCCGTTCAACCCAACCCAACCCAACATGAAATAATTCAACTCAAAGCAACCCGATGTTTAATAGAGTTGTAAAATTGTCAAACCGTAAGTATTTGGTTGATATTGGATTACTATTATTTGAACTCAATCCAACCCGATGAACCTGATATCCTTTTATTTATTGGATTTAATATGATTGTGGAATTTCAATTAATATATACATTAGATAATTATACTATAAAATTAGCCTTTTTTTTATTACAACGGAAATAATCCGGCAAAAGGGGGTGCATCCATGGCTGAATGGTTAAAGCGCCCAACCGGGCAAATTCGTAGGTTCGATTCCTGCTGGATGCACTTTTTACGTTCAGTTAATTGCTGCTCATGTATGCTCTTCATATACATATATTTTCAATTTATTCACATCTCTATATAACTCATTTCTATATATGTTCAGTAATTGTGAACATATATATGTAAATTAAGAAAATTAACTGAATGTGATATACGTAAGAAGTATGAATAAGTTGTATCAAATGATTGATGATGAAAAAGAAATTATGAATAGAGAAATAACATATTTTTTAATGTACCAAAATATCAACCTCACCAACCCGTACGGGTTGGGTTGGCTTTCACTTTGGTTCGGGTTGGGTTAAGTTAAGATTTTTCAAACCGCAAGCATTGAGTTGAGTTGTTCAAATATCTTCAACCCGATCAACCCATTAGCACCCCTATGCGTAATGATTGGTTTTCGACGAAATAGTAACCTCATGAATATGCGTAAAGATTCCTTTTTTTGGTTGAAAACCAATCTTTATGCATATGTGTAAGTCTTCTGCATAAAGATTGACTATAAAATGAATCTAAGTAAGAAATGACTAAAAAGTGAAATCACCGATCAGCTTTAGCTATTTATGCAAATTTCTCAAAGAGAAAAGTCTAAAAAACCCAACAAACTATCTGATTTTGAATGATTAAGTCCTTAAATTATTTTTTTGAACGATAAAATCTTTAAACTTTCTAAAACCGGTTAAATACATTCTTATAACCTGTAAAAACAGGTTAATGTGATTAAAATTTTAGGAAATACCCATCAAAGCTAAACAAACTATCCGATTTTGATTGATTAAGTCCCTATTTTTTTTAAATAAATCCTTTTTTTAAAAAATAAATCCCTAAATTTTTCATGTAATCTTTTTACCAAATAAATTATTGAACTTTTTTTGAACAAATAAATTCAGAACTTTTTTTAAACAAAAAAATATATACAATTTTTCTCAACAACAACAAAGCACAATAAACCAATTAAATAAATAAAAAAGTACAATTTTCATTACTAATTTCAAAACATACAAAAGTATGCTTAAAGTATAAATTAAGTTCATTAACTTTATTTTTATTTATAAATATTTTTGTATGTATCAATTTATGTTTTAGGCATAACTATGTTTCAGACTAATGAAAATGGTATAATTTTTCTCTATTCAATTGGTTTATTGTACTTTTTTTTTGAAGTATATAATATTTATATACGGCAAATACAACAAATAAACTCGCACACCCTCATCACCTAGAAGGCCAAGGGCAACGATACCGCTAGATCAAAGGCTCTTTGGTTCATTGTACTTTGTTGTCGGTGAAAGGAATTGTATATAAATTATTTTTCATAATTTTGTTCCAAAAAGTTTCGGAGTTATTTGTTCAACATAAAGTTCATGATTTTGTTTTTTTTTAAATTTGTGAATTTGTTCGTAAAAGTTCAAAAAATTTATTTGGTTAAAAGATTTAGGAATTTATTTGTTAAAAAAATAGGGACTTAATCATTTAAAATCAGATCGTTTGTTGAGTTTTTTTAGACTTTTCCCAAATTTTTATCACATTAACCTGTTTTTACTAGGTTACAAGGATATATTTACCCAATTTTGGAAAGTTTTTTTATCATTCAAAAAAATAGTTTAAAAACTTAATCATTCAAAATCAAATAGTTTGTTGGGTTTTTTAGATTTTTCCCTTTCCCAAAACCAATTCATCTTGAAGAAACTATATAAAGTAAATACTATTTGGTTAACCAATATGGAAAAACAATTGAAACCAAAATTTACCTTATTTGGTTAATCGAACTGTTTAACTCGCAAAACAAATAAGCCAAAACCGTTTTAGTTTGAATGAGTTATTCGGTTTTAGATTTTTTAATAACCCTAGGACTTCCAATCACCTAAGTTTCTGGACCCGGTTCTGAACGGGAACCCAATCCTAGGTTCCATAATCCTAACCAAACCTAGTTTTCAAATGTTAAGACTAGTGTGCACAGGATCCAATCACTCAGGACTTGGCTAGAACCAAACTGACCATAGGCCCCGTGGTTGAGGGACCGGACACAGTCATAGGACTATATATTTCATACTATTGCTACAATTGAGACAAAGAATACAAAATGCAATCTCATAAAAACAAATTAATGATAACTTTTGGTCATCTAAATAATGGCACACAAGTAGGTCGACTTCAAACCGGTAACACAGACCTCTTTTCCACCACGACCACAACCTTTTAGAATTTAGCGAAGAGCACAAACTACCTAAAACCACACTGATGGATATGGCTTGTGTATATATTTACTAAAACTAGTGTAAACTTTTGATTTTGTATACGGAACCAAGAACCTATTAATGAAGGCAAACAAGGCTCTTAGAATTTACAGCACATAAGGGTCTGCTTCCATCCCCGATGCTTCTTTGATCGTCTCTGGTCCACTTTCGCCATTCTTACAGGACTACTGTTCCATTCTGTCTGTAGTCTGCAAATAAGAAGCAGCATTATTAGATACTCTATTAGCCAAAGGTAGATTGGGCAGTAAAACTAGTTATCCCAAGTCTGCAAAAAGGTGATCCAGATTTGTTAAACTAATCATGGACCGAGAAAGGGGTTGTTTGGTTGTTTCCATCAAACCTTGTATGGATAAAATTGTCTATGTGGATTAATCTGTCTACATAGATGGGGAAGGTTTTTGTTTGGGAGGACTTTTTCACGGAGGGAAGGAGCGTATGTGTGGAAAAAACATGGCTTTCTGCATAAAGTTCCCCCTAGAAGCTTACTGAATAAGCCATTTTTTTATATCATTAAGCCACTACCAAATAGTCATCTATAGCTAACCGAATAAGCTGCGAGTCCCATTGAGCTCATTAAGCTGCTAATAGACAGGCCCTAAGAGTTGCTCCCTTAGCATACTATGCCAGTATCATGGACCAACAAGATTCGTTGGGGGAACAACATCTCTGACTGGATAAGAGCCTCTTACTCAGTAAGAGATAGTAAGTAAGCAGGTAGAAAAAAGCCCCTAAGATAGAGAAAGTAGTATGCTTGTTATTACATGGGAAAGGCGAAGGATCTGACGCTGGTGTTGCTACCATCTGATCGAAGAGACATGCTACCAGAAGATGCTATAGGCCCGGAGTATGTTATCAGTCCTGAAATAGTACCTGCCACCGAGAAACTTGACTCTCCACCACCATGTTGCAACTGATTTGATTCTGTGACATTATCTGAAGTTTCCTCCTGGTGGTTAGCTGCACTTTGCATGTCTGGCGGAAGTTCATGAATGCATTCAGGACTGCTAAAAGTTGCTGGTTTCACATTGTCCGAATTTGAAGTGATGTTTTCCTCCATCTTGATTTCAGTTGATGTATTGATGGCATGGCTGTTTCTTACTAGTTCTTCAGCTTCAGATCCTGCAAGATGCCTTTTCAAGATCTCCTCTACAGGACCCTGTGCCTAAAACAGTAAGACATGGCATCAGAACCAAATTCAAAGAACTTGCAGATGTTTGTTCATGATAAACACAATGAAGCAATGGAGATAAACACCATCGACAGAGACATGATACAACCTTTTATAGACATTATAACAAACCTCTTTTGATGAAAATAACTCCATGCATATCATCAAATGGATACAAACACCTTCAATACAGACATCATAACTCATTGAATCGTGCAACTATTAGGATATACAAACCTCAGAAAGCTGTTGGCCAACATCATTGACACCATTGTTGGACGACTCCCAGTTTTTGATGGATGTTGGTAGTTGATCTTGGTTCAAGGAAAGAGTGCTACAGGAAACAAATTGCTCTCTGGAGGAATTATCCAGTGAATTGAAACTTGAATCTATGTTTTCTTCACCAGTCTGCATCAACTTGTCAGGACTGCAATTTTCAGTGCTGTGGGCAGTACTAGATTCTACAAACAATGGCAACTTATCAGATGCACAGTTGTAAGGTCCATTAGAATCTTCAGACACATTCTCTAACTCATCTGTAATGACTGAATGATTAGCAACTTTAGTAGCATCTTCCTTGCAATCTTTTCCTTGTGATGAATTCTGACCATGAATCTTTGTGTCATAGCAGTTGCCCATATGTCTATGATCATCAGTAGGCTCTGTAATGAACACATTAGTATCTGTTTTCTCCTTGGTTCCAAAAGATGAATCAGAACTTGTGTAATCATCTTCCCCAGATGAAGATCGTGTCTTTTCATGCTTCAAAAACTGGGTTTCAAGGTTTCGTCCAATCATGTCATCATGATTGTACCCAATATTCGTATGGCTGATACTGTGTTTTGGGATAGGAAAGTCGGCATGTAGTTTTTCTTTGGTTACAGAAAATAAATCAGTGTTCTTGCCACATTCTTCCACTGGTGAAGATATCGACTGTTGATGCTTCAAAAACTGGGTACCAAGACCTTCTTCAATCATGTCGTCATGTTTATCTTCATTAACAGTAACGGGATGGCATGATAACCCACGATGCACCTTGTGGATTCCAATCTTTTCCCCATGAGATACCCCCTCATCTACACAGATATCTTTAACAACATGGAAACCACTCTCATGGTAACATGCTATAAGCTCTGGCAGTTCGCATTCCACATTTTTATCAATGTACAATTCTTTGGCCTTCTCTAAGGAATATGAAGGAGCCTTCTCTAAAGATTCAAGATTAGTCGTGAAATCTTCTTCAACAATTGAAAGTTCAAGTTCTCGATTGTTCCAGAAGTTGACTTTATCATTCTCCTCATCAGATAAGAAGGGATTTGTATGTCTTATAGGACTCTCTTTCATTGTTGCCTTCAGTTCATCTGTATCAAATAAAAATGTCTTCAGATTAAATAAAATGACGCGGAATCATGCTTAATTGCTTATAGACTATAACCTAGTAAAGCTACAGTTACTTTTATTCGAGTATATGAAAACATTTTCTATGCTTGTATCATACTAAAAACCAGAAAGGAAAAATATCATTTTTTCAGTCAGCTAGAAGAGCATATAGCAAGAACATTAGAATATTAACTCCCATAACAACTTCACAGTTTACAAAATCATGTTTCCAGTAAAGAACATTCCCATCGCAAAACAAATGGAGGCAAAAAAAACTTTACCAGATTTCATTACATGTGCATCAGAAACGTTTGGAACAGCCAGGTAAAATGCTACATGTGAAGTTGAAATTTCATGTCTTCCACCCATGTTCAGAGTCAAATGGAAGGAAGAAGAAGCACGATACTGATTATATATTTGAAAGAACAGATTGAGACCAAATCTATTTGCTCAAAAACAAACTATATAGCGACAGAATGCTTCCCTGTTCTCTTAACTAACCAGACCATTATAATAAAGATTCAGCCACTGGTTCTATATAATATTCTACAATAAGCCAAATGGAAACAAAAACCAGATGTCGTCAACAACTAGTAAACAAAAACCACTGAAGGATTCCCAAGCTTACCAAAAGAAATGTAAATATTGTCCTACTGCATAAGAATGGTGAAAGACAAGTCGGTTAAGTTGAGAAGTAAAAGCGATAAACAAATAAACCATTTTGGGTGTACTTCCCACTGGCATCGAACATCTAAAACAAACACAAATAAAGAAAATGATAAAATACTCGTCAGTTGCCTCACAAAACAGGATGAAAAGCTCCATTTCACATAGGGTTTGCAACCAAACGAAACAGTACTTTACAATCTAATAACCAGATCTAATAAATCCTACAATGATAAATTCAAAGCAGATCCCAACAAATAACTCTCGAACAGAACCGAAAATTGAAAATATGAATAAATTATTACGATACCTGTACACGAATCAAACTATTATGTCTCTATTATTCTTCAGATAAGACAATCCGCACTGCAAAACAAAAAAACAGATGCGAATTTCTGAACAACAAGTTATACAACGATACAAAAAGAAACGAAATAATCATTCAAAAGCATATCCAAACTTTGCGGAAAAGATAAACAAGCAGAAAGACGAATTTCTTGCGTTTGAATTGCATATTTGTGTAACGAAAGGAAAAGAGGGCAAAGCATTGAACTCCCAGGCTAGCCATATAGAATATAAGTCAACTCTATAAAGCCTAATTACTTTAGTTTATCTAATTTCTCTTGCATTTATTATGTTGTGGACATAGCACATAGGTATAGAAAACGAAGAGCTCTGCCACAGCACCACCAAGAAAAATTAAGCATTGATTACAGTACTGAAATAGAAACAGAGTAAAATTTTCTTATTTAGATTTACTTATGGATCTTCAATTTCAATAAACAAACAAACAATCGCTCACCTCGAACTTTCTAAAATTGTCCAGGTGTTCGTCCCCGGAAATCGTCAGTTTCTCTTCTGTGAATAGCTTCGTTTTATAACGTCTTCATCATCGTCACCATCTACAGTATTTTCAAATAATTCATCTGTGTATGTAATTATATGTGTGAATTGATAACATCCGGTCATAAAATTCAAAATTGCAGAGTTTTTGTCGTTTGCGATGAAGAAAGGGGACAGAAAAGTAGTCAGCAAGGGTTGCCGGAGGTGCGAGAAGCTGCCGGAAAAGTGAAGGAGAGACAACAGGCTGAATCCATTTAAAACAGAGATAGAGTCAGATGGAGTGGAGTTTCTAAAATAGTATAGGATGTGAACAACTCATGGACCTGTCATTATTATCACTCCTCTTCCTGCAAAATCTTTTTCTAAAGGGGTTGCCATTGCCACCCATGCATTTTCCGTGCCCCTCATCATTTTCTTTCTCTCACATTAATATGGAATCTAATTGTTTAATATATTTTTTAATTTTAAAATTACATTTCAGATTTCAAACGTAAAAACAAACGGTCTGACTGATTCAGATTTCAGACTTCAGCACCACCTCTTAAAATTCAGAAGTGAATTCAGACTTCAGACTTCAGCACCTCTTAAAAAACAAACGCCACATTACATTCTTATCATATTAACATACATAATTGTATATTAACTAAAATATAACAAAATAATATGTTTTAATTTTTATCAAGTTACACCATTATAATCGTCTTGTTTATACTTTCAAATAGAACCTTGAATATTTTTTATTTAATTATATTATTATATCATATATACTATGAAAAAAACCCTCCCAAATAAAAATCTCTCCTATTTATACAGTCATATTAATCCACTCAAATATTTTTATCCATACATGACCTAATAAAAGACCAAACAAACATCCCCTAACTTCATCTTAAGAGAACACGAGAATATCATTATCACATGTAATAATTCTCATGACGGACATGACAGCGTGCATCTTGGCTCGGAGTCTAGGTTATGTCAAAGGTCTTTTGCATCTCTAATTTAGTACAATAAGTGATGAATTATAGTATCACATTGAAAACACCTTTATCACATCCCTAGACCCACAACTTACGTCTCGTTAAAGGTCAACCGCATCTGAGATTTAGTATCATATGTGATATATTATAGTATCACATATAATTGACTATAGTAAAAAAAAATATTCTTCTATTTTCATAAAATAAAAATGTTATCATTTAAACATTTCTTATTATTTATAACCATATTAATAGTTAGAGTCGTTTTTAAATAAAAAAGATATGCCTTATTTTATGCACTCAAAATTTTAAATTATTTGAAGAGAAAGTTAAAAAAGTTGAATGGACTCTACTTTATTTATTTTTATTTGTATGAAAATTTGATTAAGGAAACATAAAAGAAAATTATTTTAATACATTAAAAAAATGTTTGAGATAAATGTAATGATCATAATAATTAGAGTAGGCTACAACTTTGGTCACGTGATTTGTCAAAACCAACATTCTTCGTGTTTTACATTTTAGAAATTATATGATGGTCATTATAGTTTACAAAATTATTTGTATTTGATCTTTCTCTTTGACGACCATTAAAAAATTCATTAATAATGAGGGGTATTTTCGTTATTTTATCAAGTTTTTGTCTTTTACTAAATTAAAAACCACAGGAATCAAATCATATATCGTTTTGATTGCATAAAAAACATTGATAAAGAAGAGGGAAATTCACTTCATTTAACTAAAGGATTTTAATGGTCATTAGAAAGAGGGATTAAATCTGGACGTTTTTATAAACCACGATGTCTATCGTGTAATTTTGAAACTGTAGGAACAAAGGTGTTACTTTCAATAAACTATAGGGACCAAATTTATAGTTTACTCTAGTTATCATCGTATAAACAACGAGATTAAAATATAAAAATATGTGATGAGTTTAATTAATCAGTTGTGAAATTGAAGTTTGATGAATTTGTTTGTCCTCTAATACGCATTTCTATTCCATAGTTTATGAATTTTTAATTGATTTTTTAAAATAGAGAAAAAAATGAAAACTTTAAGAATTTTAGTCGAAGTTTTTTTTCTTACAACAAAATATTCAAAGCTTTCCCTTGATATGGAGAAAGAGCATGAAAAAGATTGTGAAATTTGGAGAACTCTAGAAAATATTACCGTAAAGAGAAATATATTATATTGTATTTATTATAAATAAAATCTTTGAAAGTAGTTAGGTTATGTTTGGTAAACTAATTAATAACTTATAAGCTAACTGATGAACTAAATACTTTTGACAACAACTTTTAAAAATGTAAAAGAACAAAAAATAACATGTTTAAAAATTAATAACCAAATACAAATTTTAGAAAATATTTACATTAAATGATGATTTTTAATTACCATTATATATAATATAAATAGAAACTAAGTTTATCATTTTTATATATCTTAGCTAATTAATAATTTTTCAAAAAAATAATTAAATTATATATATTATTATTTTATTACCAAACAAAAGAAATATATAACCATCACTTTTATGTAATTATAAAAAATATTTCACATCTAAATATATTAAATAACAATAATATGAAACAATTGACAAAATTAATAATAATTTTAAATAGTAAATAATTAATACGGGTAAATAATTTACAACTAAAATTATTATTAATTTGAAATTAATATTAATTAATAATTAAAATTAACTAATCATTTAGAACTAATATTTAATAATAAAAATCAATTAATAAATTGAAATTAATAGTACTTAATAATTGACAATTATTTAATGATAATTGAACTAAAACTAGTATTAATTAATAACAACTAGTTTTCTAACTGCACGTTGCGCGGTAGCGATAATATCATCTTCAAAAGGAATGTTATAGACTAAAATTTGATATAAAGGCATCCAATCCACCTTTTTTATAACTTTACTTTGTTCAAAAATTTTAACTGTTCATCAATGTGAGATAACTAAAACTCAACAACAATTCACCATTTAAGAATACTCAATTCTCATGATGTCACCTCAATACTCCAAAGTTTTCTTTTATATATATAAAGATAAATATTTTTTCTATTTGGTTCATTTTGAAGTACTCTTCTAAAAAAATTTAGACAAATGTAAGTGACAACTACTCATTAACATTATAAAAATTTAAGAGGATTTGACAACAATCTTAAAACCATATGTTAATTTAAGTTATCTAACTATGCTCGAGAATGGTGTTGCAAAGTACTCTACAAATGTATGACTAATATTAGTAGTTTGTCTAATTTGAAGTAACAGTTTTAATTGAAATCTCATCTAAGATGACAAAATCACGATTTTAATTTTATAACAAATTTAATTGAAATCTCATTTTTGAAGTTACGAAAAAAAACGTTCTATAATATTTCTAGTGAAAATTAGAGGAGTGCGTAAGTTGTAGCAACAATAGTGAAAGTTCAATGCGATGCATGAAGAACCACATCATCAAGCTAAGATAATGGATTTTTCCTAATAAAAAATAAAATTAATATCAAGTAGGGTCGATGACCCACATATCATATATTAAATTGATAAAAATAATACACTTTATCGTAACATTATATAATATTTGAATTGTAATCAGCGGAGTGTGTCAAACCTTGATAGTTTTAACATCAAGACGACAGATAAATAACTATCTCATGTTGTCAAATTATCATTCTTGATTTCACTTATATATATATATATATATATATATATAAAGATTTTTTTTATTTGGTTGGTTTTGATCCCAACCATGGTCATAGATTTCAAAGAGAGTCATCCAAAGTAAGACAACCCTAAGCGACAAACCTCATTAATCGACACAAAGACACCAATCCATCTTTTTATACATTTTACTTTGTTCAAATCTTTCAACTCTTCACCAATGTGGGACAACTAAAACTCAACCACAATTCACCATTTGAGAATAATCAATTCTCATTGTACCACCTCAATACCCCCAAGGTTTTACTTTTATAATTTTCATGGTGCCACGCCACCGCATCACCCCAGGGTCTTACTTATATATATATATATATATATATATATATATATAATTTAATTTTGCACTATAATTTTTACCATTTGGTTGGTTTGGTTTCCAACCATGGTTATAGATTTCAAAAGGGATCATTCAAAATAAGACACTCTTATAAGGCAAACCCTATTATTTGACACAAATGCATCCAATCCATTTTCTTACACTTCATTTTGTTCAAATCTTTCAACTTTTCACCAATGTGGGACAACTAAAACTCAAGTACAATCTACTATTTGAGAATACTCAATTCTCATGGTGCCACCTCAATATCCCAAGATTTTCCTCAAATAAGATAACCTTATGACTTAATGAGCTAACACAATATAAGTTTTTTTTTTTTTTTTTTTTTTTTTTTTTGCAAAAATAAGGTCATCCAAATAAGATAACCACTCAAACCTCATGAGTTGACACAATGAGTCTCATTCTTCTTTCTTATACACCTCCTTATTCCAATCTTTCAATCTCTCACCAATATGGGATATCTCAAACTCAACCCCAATTCACCAACACCTCAATACTCAATTCTCATGATGTCACATCAATACTTTTGGTTCTTCTTTTAATATATATAGATTAACATTAATAAATGGTATAATCGGAAGAAAAAAAAATGGCAAAACGCTCGTTATAAGTTGCTCTCAACTAGTTTTTCAGTAAGTTAGGTTATAAGTCAACTTATATACATTCAAACATGTACTCAAAAAATAAGTTAGCTTATAACTTATAAGCTAGCTTATATTTGACAAACAATACCTAATGTGACTTTATTTTTTTAGAGGTGTTGAAGTCTGAAGTTTGATTTAACTTCTGATTTGTAAAAAGTGGTGCTGAAGTCTGAAATCTTGATCAGTAAGACTGTTTTTACGTTTAAAGTCTGAACTTTGAATCGGTCAAACTAATGCAAAAAGATAAAAGATAAATAGTTTTTTACAAAAATATAAAAGATAAATAGTTTTCGCTAACAAATCTCTTTCAGTCCCCAAAATATGAACCATTTGATGGAGGGTAAATTAAAATTAAGAGGTATTAAGGGATACATTTATCACTTAAATCTTCAGAGGACATTTACAACTTTTAAGTTTTTTATTTAAATAAAAAAAACAAACGTTCTTAATACTCAAACGTCTAAACGAATCAGACTTTAGAGGTACTAAGGGGCAATTTTTAAAAAACAAACATGCCCTAAATGTCTATCATAAGAAAAATAATATTTTAATAATATAATTAATGTTGTTATATTTAAATAAAAAAATTGTTGGAGTTAAAAGTAAATTTATTTAAAAAAATTAAATTTTAATTCTTAGTTTTGAATAATTTATTACAGATGCTTTTAGACGTGAAACAGAAAATAAAGGACATTGTTCATCACTAAATTTATTAAGTTTGCATTAATTTTATTCTCGACACGCAATAAAAATTTTACACGCCATCGCATTACAAAAGCATACAATTAAGTATATATGTTTATATGAAAATACCCCTCATGACCATTATTAAATACATAACTAAGGGTCTGTTTGACAATTGCTGAATTGTTTGATACAAAATAATCAAGAGGCTCTAATGATATAGTGCAAAACGAAATATAATTGTTCGGTAATTGTTCACAATTGAATTAAGGCGCTGAATGGTTAAGGAACATTCATGATACAAAATCATTCAGAAGGTTTTAAAATCATTATGGAAAAAAAAATTATCAAACAAGATTCACATCTTAACAATTAAAAGGTTTATTACGTGTGTATTTAACAAGTTTTGAATGAAAATCATGTAGTATTTGTAGTTTCCAAAATCCAAGGGCAAATTTATCTCAAAATGTTGAGTTTTACTTTTTAACTTAAAAAGAGATGATGAGAATATAAAGAAAAGAATGTCAGTTCTTTTAGGGGTGGAGAATCTATTGAGATAGCTCTCAGACAAAGAATGGTAAGAAGCAAAAAAGGTTAAAGTTTAAAGTTAAAGTGTTGGGTCCCCTAAGAAGTTGACCACCACAAGAAAAGGATTCAAGGTTAGTTTTGGCATTTTCTGCAAATTCAATCTAATGGTATATATCAAGTTCCTGGATGACTAGCGTTTTTACATGTGTTATTATCAAAAGGGTCGTTTTCTCAACATTTATTTTAATTAAGTGTTTGTTAGTTCAGTTACCTTTTCAAATGAATATGATAAAAACAAAAAATCTTACCCATTACGAAGGAAGACAAGGATCGAGAGTTTTACCCCGTAAGTGTTTACTGGATTATAAACATTTACCATCAATTTATTTTGATGTCAGGAATGCTACCCATAAGCTATAATCTTTACGGTACATTTTTTAAAGGATGAGGATCATCGAGACCTTACAATTTTTTAAAGGGTTTCTCAAAGTTTGATACTCCGCAAGGATGCAATGCATAATGCAAAACCAAATGGATTTATTTACATCAACAATCTTTCCCAACGTTAGCCATTATATATATATATATATATATATATATATATAGATATATAGTTTCATTATGTTTCGACTTGTTAGATAAGAGTATGAACAAAGTAAATTATCCATTTACACGCTATAAAGCACAAAACTACTGGAAGAAATAGTGGACCATTAAAGGAATCTCATCAGCACAAAGGGACTATCTCGGCCGATTGGAGGTGCTTTAAGGTAACGTTTGGTATCCAGACATGATTGAACAAGACAAAAGGACATGATCTGACCAGATAGGATAAGACTGAACAAAACAAGTTGTTTATTTGGTGTTTGGTACGAGTAGGACATGATAGAACATGACTAGACAATTTGGCCATAAAAAATTGTTTGATGATTTAATATATCGTATAATAGTTACAAATGACACAAATCAAGTAATATTTAAATAATTTATTTTATAAACATTTTTACACAATTTTCATATACATAAATGATACATATATAGGGTTGGCTTCCGGTGAGAAATAGAGTTAAGGTGAGAAGCGTAAAAAATGATCTCCACCCTTAGATGTACATTAGGATGAGATGCACCGGATCAGTCCCCCGTATCAATCGCGATTCATAAGTGGGTTTGAGATGAAAGGTGATCAAGAGTCCAAATCCCCTCTTATGCTTCTCAGCTTAACTCTTCTCAAGCGATCCTTCGAATATATAAAAAGTTAAAATGAAAAATGTAAGAAGGGATTTGGAGTCTCGATAACTTTTAATCCCAAAAAACCCATACATTGCGCTTTAGAACATAATTAATCTAGTATATCTCATTAGTATTAATTTAGTGGTTTTCTTTAGTTAGGATTAATCCAAGTGTGGAGATATTTCGAGATCTTTTTTTACTCTTCTCACTATAACTTTCATTCTTACCGGAAACCCAATCCTGTATATAATAGTAACAAATTTTGAATATAATTTTTGATATAATTGATGGTAGTTCAAAAAATCCCTGTTTGTACAAATAAAAAAACTATGTTTTATTCAGTTGGGAAGATCCTTAAGAACAGACAGAGGCACAGTGTGGAGGTTGTTGCAATGATAATGGTGGTAGGGATAGAGGTGGTGGTAACTGATAGACGACGATGACTGTGGATGATGTGAAAATGATGGACAACGATAGTGGTGGTCAATGGTTGACAACAATAATTGTGTGGGATGTAAAGATGGTGGACAAGAGGTGTGGTTGAGGTTTTTGTAGCGACAATGCAGGTGGAGGTAGAGGCAGTGGTGGTTAGTGGATGATGGTAACTGTGGAGGATGTGAAGATGAAGGACAGTGGTGGTGGTGGCGACCGACAATGGTGGAGGAAGTAGTTGTAGCCGATGTGGTGAAGGTAGATATGGTGATGGGTGGTGGTAGTGGCGGTCATGGTGGCCAACAGTGGTAGTGGAGGTTGTAGTAGTGGATATGGCCAACAGTGGTTGCTAATCGTCGCTGTTGGTAGTAGCGACGACGACGGTGAGCGGTAGTAACCATAAAAAGAAATTCCACATTTGGGCCATATCAAATTAGAGCAGATTAATAAATTTTTAGTTTTTGTCTCATCCTTGTCCCATATTGTTCCACTTATTTCATAAAACAAAAAACAAATGTCCTACCTAGTTCTTGTCCATATCCCATGTCTCGTCAAACATGAGATAGTGAGTTTTTGTCTTATCCCATATCATCTCAAACATGGGATGATGGGAAGGTGAGTTTTATCATGTCTTGTCACATATCAAATGTAGCTTAATAGAACACGGACAACACCTTAGTATCAAATCAGGAAGATATTAGATGATCGTAGAAGAGATGCGTATATAATGATACAAATCGGAATATGAATCCACTCAGGAATTGGGATAATAGTGTTAGGAATCAAAAGGAATCCATGTATCCTAGAGTTCGTTGGACCGATTCCCATAACCGTCAAGCCCACCGATTTCTTGAGGGTATTTAGCAAGTAGATAGATCCCCCCCCCCTAAAATATATGTTTTAACAAATTCAAAATTTATAATACATATAATAATCAATTTAAAATTCTTTTAAATTCATATTATATTATTTTTATTTACTATCTTCTTTGTATTAACAAAATATGTTATTAAATATTTGTTTTAACTATATTATAAAATATTGTAATAGATTAATTTTTCAAATACATCCTTTTTGGATATATTACATGTTTATCAGCTAGTTTTTTGTCAAATCTGATTTGTTTATCAGCTAATTTGTCAAACATAGCCTTAAAAATGTTACTCGATAAAGTAAGTAAGGATAGTGACTTCTACCAGTAAGCGCTTACCTGATAAGCGTTTGATAAATAACATATAATTCTCTTCTTTGTGATAATAAAATTATTTTAATATATGATATTTTACTCAAACAATATTATATTTTTATATTTTAATCCCATCATATCTTCAATTTGTATATCCCATGGACATGCTTGTCACTTATATTTTTTTAGTATTTGTTGTTTCTTTTTCATTTGTTAATGGCAAATCATATTAAATTCTAATTCATTTCATGCAAAACAAATGCACATCTCCATGATATTCCATTCCATTCCAATATGTTTCATTTACTTTACAGAGGAAATTGGATTAGAATAGATTTAAAATTATTGGTATATTTGATTTATAGGATTTGCATTTGAATTGAATTTCGTTATTTATAAATAATTTTTTGAAAAAGTTATAAAAATAATTGAATTACATTTTTATTAATCGATTATTCCAAAACAAATGTTTTTAACATTTTTTAAAACCTTATTGCATAAAACCATATGAGATCCCGTGAAATCACGAGCACTCCCTAAAAATTTCAAAATTCTATGTTTGAAGGCTTTCAATTAAATCATAGGATTTCAAATCAAGAAAATCCAACAAACCAGACATGAGATTAGAATGGATTTGAAATACAAATCCCCTCAAGTTCATTTCATTCCTTTAAAATATACGGAACCTTAAATTTTAATTAATTTTACAATTTCATTCCTCTTCCAAAAAATATATGAACTAAACGTTTTTTTTAATATAATATACAGTTAAATATTTGTGTTTTAATATTAAAACTGATAATTTCATTTTAGCTAGGCATCAGTGTACATTTAATTCATACATAGTCTAATGTAAGCGATTCAGTATGATGACAACAAAAACCCGTACAAAAACTAATAAAAATATATGTAACAATCAAACAATTAGAAATTGCGTCCAAAAACACCGCAAGTCTGAAAACATCAAAACATCGCGCCCAACTAGAGTCCAATGCAATACATCAATCATTATCCAACATTAACAAAACTAAATCTCAAACATGTACATTTGTAATCCAAGTCTCAAAATTTTTGAAATTGGTTAGGAAAAATCCAACAACTATCCTATTTTGAATGATTACGTCACTGAACTATTTTTTGAAATAAAAAAGCCATTAAACATTATTATTTTGAATGATTAAATCCTTGAACTATTCTTTTGGATGAAAAAACCATTAAATTTTCTTATTTTGAATGATTAAGTCTTAAACGCTATTTTTAAATAAATAAACCATCGAACTTCTAAAAATTGGTTACCTACATCTTTTATAAAAAAAAAAAACTATATGTAACTGACTATAAATGTTATAAAGTAAAAACAAACCTAAATCAGTTTTATCGTGGTCAAACCCTACACCAATGAAACCCTTTGCAAACAACGTTATCACCCCCTCTCGCCACTTCTTATTGTCCCAACGTTGTATGTTTTCCATATCGGCTAACATGCTATTGGCCCCTGCCATTGATCTCCCTCTTTTTGATCTATTTTTTATCTATCAAAGAAGGGAGAATCAAAAGATAACTGGTTACAACTTACAAGTAGTTTTTTTAGGTGAAAATGTTGCAAATAACCAATTCCTAAAAATTCAGTTGGTTTAATTTATTGAAAAATATGTTCAGCGACTTAATCATTCTAAATAAGGAAGTTTAATGTTTTTTTTTTTCATTCAAAATGAAAAAGTTTAGTTATTTTTCATTCAAAAAAATAGTTCACGAACTTAATCATTTAAAATGAGAAAGCTAGTGTGTTTTTATTAAAAAAATAGTTTAAGAACTTAATAATTTGGTGGATTTTTCTAAACTTTTGCACCAGCCCCTCTAGCTAATTTTCCACTTTTTTCAAGTGTGATTTCTATTTTTGCCGGACCTCAATTCTGATTGGGGAGACACCAAACCTTTTTCAAGTGTGATTTCTATGTTTGCCAAACCTCAATTCTGATTGGGGAGACACCAAAGGACTCGGTCCTTCCATCCCGCGGATAGATAGAAAGAGAGGATAGAGTTTTTGGTTGGAACTTGAGTGTGGATCTTTTGTTGAAATGAAATGGGAAATACTCATTAACTGTTCTCGAGGTTAATGGTAATTGATTGATTATTATGTTGAATATGGAATAATATGTCCAGAAATAAAAGAAGGCATTGAAGAATCGTGTTGATTTTTATGCTTATAACTTGAATAAAATTATAAGGAGTTATTTGTTTACCTCTTAATCATTTTATTAAGAGACAATCTTTGAATCGTTAAGAAGTAAACTTTGTTTGACAAACAAAAAGTCTGCCTCTTAATGTTCTAAAACCCTCTGAACAATTTTGTATCATGGGTCTCCCCTAATTATTCAGCCCCCTGATTCCATTGTAAATAATTACCGAATAATTATATTTTATTTTGTACTATATCATAAGAGCCTCTTAATTATTCTGCATCAAACCATTCAACAACTGTCAAAAAACACATAAATAAAAGACCGAATATAAAATACCATTAAATTGTAATATGAAACCAAAAACCATTAAAAACCGAGAAAAAAAAAGACCGTACCAAAAATATATTTTCATATATACACCAGCAGCCATCCAACCATATTCAATATCTCTGCTTTGGAAGCTTCCACTTTCTTTTTAGGCCGCCATTCGTCATCAACCCGTTACAAATCAAAAGAAAATTATGTATGTAATTTTTTCATAAAAGCATTTTCAATGTAGGGACTACGGGTTTGATTTAAACGATGTCGTCAAATTGTTTTAACACATGTTTAAGAAGTTTCTTTAAATAATATTGACTTTCTTTTGAATTTTCTAAAATTTAACACCGATGTGGCTACCCTCGATAACAATTTGTCTACAATTCGAAACTTCCGCCCATGGGATTCCGCTTGCTAATGAACGTGAGATGCTTATTTTGATGGAAGCGATAGTTGGATGCGAAACAAGTTGTTGTTGTTAGCTCTATTGAATTTAAGGTGTAATAAGTTACTCCATCAACATGGCTCTTATTTGGTTTGTTTTATTAGACGACCAGTTAACACAGACGTTCATGCTCTTACAAAAATATATTGTTTAACTTCTTGTCCGTAGGGGTGTAAATGATGCGAGTCAAGCTCGAGTATCACTATACTCAGCTCGAACTCGAAACACAATTTCTAAGCTTGAACTCGACTCGAAAATTCGTAAGTAGTAAAAATCAAAACTCGACTCGAACTCGATAACTATTTCTCAATCTCGAATTCGAACTCGGATCGAGCTCAAACTCAAACTCGGATCGAGCTCGAACTCGAGCTTGAATGAAACTCGAACTGCAACTCAAATCAAGCTCGAACCAAACCCGCCCATTGAAATTTATGAAATTTTGGGGTATTTTTCTCATAAATTTTAAAACTTAACGGTGTTCTCTTAGTTTTTATAAAATTAAAGGAATCAACTTCAAACTTCATCATCGACAAAGTTAGAAATTTCATTCACATCCATTTCTTTTTATAACATCTTTTCTATCTTCCTTTATCATCTCTCTTCCAATGTGAGACAATTTCACTAAGCATTTTTATAGTTTTTCTTTGTTTTTTTTTTATTGTGATTTTAATAAAAAAAATTGATTAATTTTTATATTAAAAAAATGCATAATTTTGTTTAAATATCTAAAATATAAGACATTTTTATTATTTATATTTTACAAATTTTATCATAAAAACTGATTATATTTCAAAACTAATTATATATAAAATAATCGAGTATCTCACGAGCTTTTCAAGTCGTGTATTGGGTAGTTTGACTCAACTCGTTAATATGTCGAGTCAAGCTCGAGTTCAAGCCAAGCCTATTCGAATCAAGTGTTGACCGAGCTTTGACCGAGTCGATATCTAGTAACTTACAACTTATCTTGTATCATTTACAACCCTACTTATCCCATGTCTTATTTTGACGTGTTGATCTTTCTGAGTCTATCAATGAACATTATATGTCATTTAGAAGCCTATTAATAAAAGATCCCATTTTAATTTAATTTTTTTTAAAGATTTTTTCTTCCACTTTCTTTTTTCAATTATGGATTTATGTCTTATATATTATATACAAAGGACCTACAAACCCATGGAAGTGGTTGGCATGGTCCTTTTCAATTGATTATGTTTGATATTGCAACGAACGTCTATTAAATATAATTAATTAAAACACTTTTTATTTTTATTTATTTTAATATGATAAGATATATTTCTTATTTATTTTTTATTATATTATGTAACAATAAATTTGAGTAAGGGGTTGTT
The DNA here is from genome assembly GCF_001531365.2 of Cynara cardunculus var. scolymus. Lineage (NCBI taxonomy): Eukaryota > Viridiplantae > Streptophyta > Magnoliopsida > Asterales > Asteraceae > Cynara > Cynara cardunculus. The sequence continues at coordinate 4,667,052 of NC_037539.1, forward strand.
TACTAAATACTTACTTGGTAAGTGCTTAACGTATAAATTTCCTCATCGGATGAACATGAGAAGGGCCATGAATCTTATCGGGTAAGAGCGATGAGAAGGATGAAGAGTCTTGCCCGGTAAGTGAGGATGATGACTCTTACTCAGGTAAGCGTTTACCTAGTAAATTGTTGCATTCGATATGCTTTGATGTACTAAAATCTTACGTATTTAAATAAATTATAATGTTAACTTCTATTGGTAAACGCTTACCGGGTAAACATTTGAGTAAACAATCCCTAATTTTCCAACATTTCTTCAATAACTGGACCATATTTTTATAGAATAGAGTTTTAAAAGTAAATTTAAAAAAAAAAAATCAATTTTAACAACTGCTCCATTTTAAAGATTCTAACATTAACTATATTATTAAAATGTTTAATAAATATATTTCATTTGCATAAATATTTAATTTCAATGTTCATTATTTTGTGTGAAAGATTAAAATATTATTTTTCTCTTTTAAATATTTCTCCAAATTTATAGATTTCCACTTTGTTTCCTTTCTTTTCTCTAATTTAACATACATTATAGCAAAGAAATATTTTTATACACCAAAATTCATATTTTACCATAGTTGTTGGAGATGCTCTTATATTATTATTTACTTTAACAACTAACTTTTAATGTTTCAGATAACTCGTCGCTAGTTTTTTAATTAGTATCTAACTTGTCAACTAATTTACTTGATTATTTTGAGTAAATTACAAAATTCGTCCTAGAAATTTATGAAAACTTGGGTTATTGTCCCCAAGCTTTGGAAATTTTAAGGATCATTACACAATTTTCGTGTGTTTTTTCTCTTCTTCATACAAAGACATAATAATATTTAATATGTAAGAAACAAATCAAATAATAACTATCTATATGTTAAAAATTCTATGAATTAATATAAAACATATATATTTAACTTTTTTAATTATTTAATCCGCCATTTCTTTAAAAACTCACCTTCCTCATTAGAAATCACCTGATCAATGCAATGTTTTATTGGTGAAAAGACACTGCGTAACAAAATAGACCAACCTTATTTCTTGTTTCATTGGTGAAACGACACCATAATCAAAATGAACTAATGCATATCAACTAATATATGTCATTTCATTGGTGAAACGACACTGCATTGGTAAAATAGATCAATACAAATCAACTGATGTGTTGTTTATTAGTGAAACAACACTCGTCGTTTCAAAAGCAAAACAAAAAATATGGCTTTTTAAGAAACGATTGATAAAATAATTATGGAAGTTAAATATGTGAGTTATATTGGTTCATAGTGTTTCTAACTCATAGGAGTTTTTTTATATGCTTTGGGTTTATATGTGTATGTATATATATATATATATATGTATATATGTATTAATATAATATTATACATATAATATAAATTTT
>NC_037539.1:4668604-4681106 GCF_001531365.2 Cynara cardunculus var. scolymus
ATAATATTATATACACTTTTTTTCTTTGATATAAATTATAATATATATATATATATATATATACATGTATGTATTATTTTATGAAGAAATTAATTAAATAGTCATTTTGACCACATAGTTTTACTTATTAGTCATTTCTCTTCAAGAATTACACAAATGTTAGATGTTACATTTTTCACCTGCATCCACAAAAAATGTTACATTTTACCCACGTCCACAACAAAATGTCACATTTTTACCCACGTCCGCAATTTTTAGTAACATTTTTTTTGTCGTTTAGCTATTATAGACTAATTTTTGCAAATGAATGCTATTTTCGTGATTCTTGAAAAGAAATGTCTAAGAGATTAAATGATATGGTCAAACTAACTATTTTAATTAATTTCATTATTATATATTATAATTTTATTTTTTATAATAAAATTATTAAAACGTTATTTTAAGGACAATCTAATTATTTAACAGTTTTGTCTTATTCTGTTATGGTCATATCGAATACAGGACAAATAATTAGCCATGTCTATCTAGTTTCTATATCAAATACTACCTAGATGGCACAAGGTAATGGACATTAGAGCTAGGGACGATTCCAGTAATAAAATTCATACCGAAATGACCCTTCTTATAACTTCCAAAAAAGAGGGATGAAAACCAGAATTATAACAAACCTAAGGACCATTTTTGTAATTTACTTTTTTGCTTTATATATTTAACTATTTTCCCAGTTAATTATCAAAGGTTTGAATTTTCTAAAGACCCATACATGCGCGTTATTAAGACAAATTTTGAAGTCAAAGTAAGTATTCTTTCAACCTCAGAACCTTCTGGTCAACATTTGCCATTTCTCTTCAAGTTATCCGTCTCTTCTTCCAATTCCCCATTTATAGACTCGCTATTTTCTTCACAATTTATTAAAATTTCATTTATTTTATTCTTTCTCAACAAATATCACACCTTTAAATCAATTTTCAAGATAATCCGAGCCTTCAGACCGCTGCTTTTGTGGGTTGTACCTTAATTACTCCTGGTTCGGCTCTACACCTTTCGAGTTTTTCTTTCTGGGTTTTGCTTAATTTGTACCAAATTTCAGTCCATAGCTACAACCCCTTCAATTAGCACCAACCCTTTGTTGTTTCTGAATTGGGTATCTCGTAAGAAGCTGTTTTGAGTGAAAATGGGGAAAGGGAGGAGGAAGACGATGCATCTTAGCAAGATGTATTCACTTAGGAGAAGTGGATTTGAAGATGATCATTCACAGATTGGAGGGCCTGGGTTTTCAAGGGTGGTTTATTGTAATGAAATGAGTGGATCAGAAGGCATAACTCAAAATTATGCTGACAATTATGTGAGGTTAACCAAGTATACACCTTTCACATTTCTACCCAAATCTCTGTTTGAACAGTTTAGACGGGTGGCTAATTTCTATTTTCTTGTTACTGGGATCTTGGCTTTTACGGCATTAGCTCCTTATTCTGCTGTTAGTGCCGTTATTCCTCTTATTATTGTCGTTGGTGCTACTATGGTCAAAGAAGGGATTGAAGATTGGCAAAGACAACAGCAGGTACATCTTCATATTCTCACCTTTTTCTCTTCAGATTCATTTCATAAGCCTAAATTTTATATATACATGTGTCTGTATGTATATTATATATATATACATATGAGTGTGAGATTCCATGCGGTGCCTGATCCAGAAACTATTGTGATCGGGACAAGTGCCAATAAATTATCAAGACATTATATTCAGATGGTAAGGGGCTGTTTACCAAATGCTTAAGTGAACACCAAGTCTCATTACCTTACTGGATGAATATGGTAAGGATCAAAAATCTTACCCGGTAAGAGCGATACAAAGACCAAGAGTCTTACCCGACAAGTGAGGGCGACGACTCTTACCACGGTAAGCGCTTACCTGGTAAATTGTTGCGTACGATATCGTTTTAATGGACTAAAATCTTACCCGGTAAGTAAATGATAGTGTTAAATTTACCGATAAACGTTTACCGGGTAAGTGTTTGGTAAACGCCCCTAAGAGAAAGAAAAACTAAAAGTGAAAAATAAACTAGTAACAAACCCTAAAAATTAGGTAAATAGATGTTACCATTACCACAAATAGCTTTTATAAGAGCGTTCCAACAGGAGAAATGGTGCAAGTATAGTCCCGAGAAGACGTGTGTTGTTGTTAGATTCTTGTTTTCTTGAAATTTGTTGGATGTTTGTGATGAGATGAAAAGCTTGAATTTTTGTTCATCTTGAGAACAATGGTAGATTTTAATAGGCAGTCAACCTCGTATAATTCGGAAATTTCAAACCTTTTTCAGGATCATGAGGTCAATAATCGAAAAGTCAAAGTTCATCGTGGTGGCGGAGTTTTTGAATCTAGCCAATGGAAAAAACTAAGAGTAGGTGATGTAGTTAAGGTAGAAAAGGATGAATTCTTCCCTGCAGATCTTCTCTTGATTTCATCTAGCTACGATGATGCAATCTGTTATGTCGAAACGATGAATCTAGATGGCGAAACAAATTTGAAGTTGAAACAATCGCTAGACGTAACTTCTTTGATTAACGAAGATTCAAAGTTTAACAGCTTCAAAGCTACTGTTAGATGTGAAGATCCGAATGCCAGTTTGTATACTTTTGTTGGAACGATGCAGTTTCAAGAACAACGCCACGCGCTTTCTCCTCAACAGCTTCTTTTGCGAGATTCTAAGCTTCGAAACACGGATTACATCTACGGTGTCGTTATCTTCACCGGTCACGACACGAAAGTCATTCAAAACTCAACGGACCCACCTTCGAAAAGAAGTAAAATCGAGAAAAGAACGGATAGTATTATCTACTTCTTGTTCTTTGTTTTGTTTCTGATGGCTTTCGTAGGATCGGTTTATTTTGGGATTACGACTAGAGATGATTTAGATGGGGATAGAATGAAACGATGGTATTTAGGACCAGATCGATCGGAGATTTTCTTTGATCCTAAACGAGCTCCAATGGCGGCGATATATCATTTCCTTACGGCTGTAATGCTGTATAGCTATTTGATTCCCATATCACTTTATGTGTCGATTGAAGTCGTGAAAGTGTTGCAGACGCTTTTTATTAACAATGATGTTGATATGTACTATGAGGAAGCTGACAAGCCGGCCCACGCTCGAACTTCGAATCTAACCGAAGAACTTGGTCAAATCGACACCATTTTATCTGACAAAACCGGAACTTTAACATGTAACTCAATGGAGTTCATCAAGTGTTCTGTGGCAGGCACGGCTTACGGACGTCATGTTACAGAAGTTGAGAGAGCTATGGCCAAACGAACGGGATCTCCATTGTTGATGAACGGTGATGGCAATGATGACAATTCTCATTTATCTGTGAAAGGATACAATTTTGAAGACGAAAGGATCACAAACAGGCGATGGGTTCACGAGCCACATTCAGATGTGATTCAGAAGTTCTTTCGTTTGTTGGCGATCTGTCATACAGCCATACCTGATGTAGATGAGGACACAAGAAACGTAACATATGAAGCCGAGTCGCCTGATGAAGCGGCTTTTGTGATTGCAGCCCGAGAACTTGGCTTTGAATTCTACAAGAGGACACAAACAAGCGTCTCCTTTATGGAGTTCGATCCTAAATCCATGAAAAATGTCGAAAGGTATGAATCCTTTTTCTCTTTTCTTTCTTGTGTAACTTTTAGTATCTACCAAAATAGCCTATAAGCTAGTTGTTGGCCGATAAACTAACTATTTATTATAAAAAACTAGGTGATAAGCTAGGTCATAATGTAAAATGACCTAAAAGTACATGTTAAAAAGTTAATTGGTATAATAGAAAGGGGCATAATTGGCAAAAGGGGAAAAATCCCGTGGATTCGTGGAAAAGAGCTATCTTATGACGAACCCAATGGGACTTTTTCAATAAGCTAAAAAAAGCTAGCTTATGGTTGTCAAACATGGCTAAAGTATGCTTATGTCCTATTCTTTGTTATTTGTTTTGCAGGTCATACGAACTTTTGAACATTCTCGAGTTCAACAGTGCGCGAAAGAGAATGTCGGTTATAGTAAGGGACGAGGAAGGAAAGCTGCTTTTACTTTGTAAAGGTGCCGACAGGTTAGTAAACAACCAGCAATCGGTTCGATTAATCCTTTTTAGAACGCTGATAATATCATGAATTGTGATCTTAAACACTCTGTATGTTTCTTTGTTGCTGTTTTCGGTTTTTCAGCGTTATGTTTGAAAGGCTTTCAAAAGAAGGACGACAGTTCGAAGAGAACACAAGAGAACACGTGAATGAGTATGCTCAGGCAGGATTAAGGACTTTAATACTTGCATATCGTGAACTCAGTGACGAAGAGTACAAAGAATTCAACGAGAAATTCACGGAAGCCAAGAACTCGGTGAGTGCTGAACGAGATGATATGATGAGCGAAGTGACAGATGAAATCGAGAAGGATTTGATACTTCTTGGTGCAACTGCTGTCGAGGATAAACTCCAAAAAGGGGTGCGTTTTTCTCGTAAATCGAGTTTTCGTTTGATTCTTGTCTCATTACCTATTATAGCTACGCCGTAGACACATACCATCAAACCTATATATATATATACATATATATATATATACACATATATATATATATATATATATATATATAGAATCGTGTATACATTGGAACCTCCCATTTTGATAAGGACCTTTTTAGAGATAGATTCGAAGGGGTTTCACATATTCTCACATCCATCTCGTACTCAAAGCATCGCCTTTTCCTTTTGCAGGTCCCGGAGTGCATTGACAAACTTGCTCAAGCCGGAATCAAGATATGGGTTCTAACCGGTGATAAAATGGAAACTATTAGACTAGAAGGTATTCTTTGTATAGTTCCAGGTAGTTAGTTGGTATTCTTTGTATAGTCCAAGGGACTATTTTGTAACATCCATGTTTATATATTGCAATACAAGAGAGGGGGAAAGACGGGCATTTAGTTAAACTCTATTAGAAACAGCAATTAATATAGGGTAAGATACTGTTACACTTGTCCGTACTCTGTTCGTTGACTTTCGAGAGTCAAACTTAGTACTTTTCAATTTCAAAATTGATGTTAATTTAGTGTTTTTTTGATCTTCAAAATGTTTGTATTTGAACACTCATAGTATAATGAAACATAGTTATCGAACTTGCCTACACAAAGTACGTAGTCCTTGTCAATCTTGAAGTTTAAAGACGACTCCTTTTGACATTCAGAAGTGAAACTTGAACTCCTTTTTGCAGTTTTGCATGTAGTCTGCTTAGACAAGGAATGAAACAAATAGTGATAACCTTGGAATCACCAGAGATTGTAGCGGCAGAAAAAGCCGGAGACAAAAGCGTCATCGCCAAGGTGAGTGAAGTCATTATATTGTGAACGTTTCAAATTCCAAGTAAAGAGGTCAAGGCTATGTTTGGCAAACTAGTTGTTGCGTGGTAAGTTGCTGAAGTCAGTTGATAGTTGATAAGCTAGCTGTTAGCCGATAAATATCCATGTTTGGTAAAAACTAGCTGATAAGCTAGATGACAACGTAAAATGATCTAAAAAGACATGATGAGAAAAAAAAAGTGAAAAAAGAAACATCTGAAACTTATTGAAACGCCGCTTAAAATAGTTTTTTCAAAAAGCTAGCTTAGGCAAACCAAACGGGGATTTTTAAAGCTCAGAAAATAAGCTAGCTTATAGTTGCTGAATATGGCTTAAGATTGTCCCTCCCGCGCATGTTTTATTGATAGCAAATTACAACTTTGTCCTTGTAGGTCTCGGAAAACAGTGTCAAGAAACAGATATCAGCCGGAAAGGCTCAGCTTGATGCTTCAAGGTCTGAGGCACATGCTTTGATCATTGACGGAAAATCTCTTGTGTATGCTTTAAACGACGACACGAAAAATGCATTTTTAGAACTCGCCGTTGGCTGTGCTTCTGTTATCTGTTGTCGTTCTTCGCCAAAACAGAAGGCACTGGTTAGTCTTTCGCCCCTGAATCTTTTTATTACCATATGGGTTTCTTACGTAATAAACTTAAAAAGAAACGTTTACGGAATGTAGGTTACGAGACTTGTAAAAGAGGGAACTGGAAAGACGACACTAGCCATCGGTGATGGAGCAAATGACGTGGGAATGCTTCAAGAAGCTGATATCGGTATTGGAATTAGTGGTGTCGAGGGAATGCAGGTACTTAAGATTGCAACACTAAACCCTAAACCATAAACCATGTTTGCCCATTGTACTCGTTACTAATCATTTTTTTGTGTGGAAATAGGCGGTTATGTCCAGCGATATTGCAATTGCTCAGTTTCGGTTCTTGGAACGCTTGCTATTAGTTCACGGACATTGGTCTTACAGAAGAATTTCTTCAATGGTAAGAACTCATTTTGTTTATAAAGACTGCATTTTGAAGATTTCCTTCCCCAATTTGCTCCACATGGTATATATTGTAACTACAACAAAATCGGCTTTATAGAACATCAAATATGTCTGAATATCGTAATAGACTGCCATATAGGACTTAGGTTTATAAGTTGAAACAATTGCCTGTCATGTATAAAGTTGTTACTGAGCATCCCATCATCTTATTGTAACATTTTTAATATGAAGCACAACTATTTGATCATATAAACTTAAAGAATTCAGACCTATAAAACAGTTTATTAGGGCATTTAGACATATTTGACGTCCTATAAACCTGATTTTCTTGTAGTGAGTCTTTGAGATTGATTGCACTAATTATCGTTTATATTTTGCAGATATGCTACTTTTTCTACAAAAACATCGTATTTGGAACTACGGTTTTCTTATATGAGGGTTACGCAGCATTCTCCGGGCAACCTGCATATAACGATTGGTATTTGTCCCTTTACAACGTCTTCTTTACATCGTTTCCGGTCATTGCCTTGGGAGTCTTCGACCAAGATGTATCTGCTCGGTTTTGTCTCAAGGTATCGAAACCTTACACCCTTGTCATCTTACAATATATATAATTTACATACCGCATATACTCATGCACCCTACTTAGCTTTGATGAGGTTTGAACCATGGTAACTTGGGTCAGCTGGGCCAATGGCCCTTTGGTCACTGTTATCATCTTATTGAAGTGCATTCTTCAATAGTCTGTATTCTCATCGTTAGCTCGGTTTCTGTTGGCAGTTCCCTTTGCTGTACCAAGAAGGTGTGCAAAACACGCTCTTCGGATGGCGCCGCATATTCAGCTGGATGCTCAACGGGCTATGTAGTGGTGTAATCATCTTTTTCCTCTGCACCAGAGCCTTAGACCCCGAGTCCTACGACAAGAACGGAAAGACCGCCGGGATGGAAATCGTGGGGGCCACAATGTACACCTGCGTCGTATGGGTCGTCAACTGCCAAATGGCGCTCGCAGTTAGCTACTTCACGTTAATACAACACGTCTTCATCTGGGGTGGCATCGTCTTATGGTACCTCTTCCTCTTGGCGTATGGCTCGCTCTCGGTGTCCATCTCGACTAGTGCATATAAAGTGTTCGTAGAAACGCTAGCGCCTGCACCTACGTATTGGCTCGTGACCCTTTTCGTGGTGATCGCTGCTCTGATTCCGTATTTTTGTTTTAAGGCGATTAAAATGCGGTTCTTTCCGGGGTACCATGGGATGGTGCAATGGATAAGGCACGAAGGTCACACCGAAGATCCCGATTATTGTAACATGGTGAGACAACGGTCGATAAGGGCAACGACCGTGGGGTTCACGGCTCGTTCGATAGCGAGAGATAATAACTTGTATAATTTGGAGCGACAATAATCCGAGATATGTACGACCGCATTTATTTTAGATTTGTTGTTTGTTTGTAAATTAAATTCTTTTATTTGTTATTTTCGATCGTGTATATGTCGAATGTATATCGGGTGCAATTCATATTCTTGTAATAAGTTTCCTCAAATTATTATAACATCATATATTTGAGCAAAGGGTTGGAATCAATTTGTACAAATACGAGATACTGGGTTCGATCCAAAGGGCCCTCTCGCTATTCTCAGTCTTCAGCTGGTTGAGTGAGCTAAAAGATGTCTTATTACATTGGTGTCCTTGGAGGCAGGTTCTGTTTGGACGGGTTAAACATACCTTCATATATTAATTTACTATTTTTATGTTTAATTGAAATACAATTTAAATAAATATGCTAACAAATAATTCAACCTATAAAAATATCAAAATAATATAATAAAATTAAAATTTTAGTTTAAATTGTTACAAATAAATGTTGAAATCAAAATCTGAAAGAGTAAGATATAATGTAACATTGTGGGTTTAACTCGAATGGTAATAGGATTTGGACCTTGGAGATTGTTCCATTAGAGTCTTTAAGGGCCATTTACTAAACGCTTACCCTGTAAGTATTTACCGGGTAATTTTTCTCACCGGATGAACATGATAAAGGCCAAGAATCTTATCCGGTAAGAGCGATGATAAGAATGAAAAGTCTTACCCGGTAAGTGAGGGTGACGACTCTTACCCAGGTAAGCGCTTACCAGGTAAATTGTTGCATAGGATACGTTTTGATGTACTACAATCTTACTTAATAAAATAAACTATAGTACTGACTTCTAACGTTAAGCACTTACCAGGTAAGCATTTAGGTAAACGGCACCTAAGACTATTGGAGAGATTTTTCAGACTGTCTTTTAGGATCTTAAAATTAATCGAGATACTTAGGGTTGGTTTACCTAAATGCTTACTTGATAAGTGTTTAACGTTAGGAGTTAACACTATAGTTTATTTTACCGGATAAGATTTTAGTACATCAAAGTGATATCATATATAATAATTTACCCGATAAACGCTTACCCGGGTAAGAGTCATCACATTCACTTACCAAGTAAGACTCTCCATCTTTATCGTTGCTCTTACCGGGTAAGGTTTTTGACCTTTGTCATGTTAATCCGGTAAAAAAAAATTACTCTATAAACACTTATCAGATAAGTATTTACTAAACAGCAACTTACATTCTATAATTAAGTAAAAAATATGTGAAATGTCATCATTTTCTGGTCCATAATGTACTCCTCTTTGTCTGTAACATATCCGATCGTTGATTAAATTAGTATAAAATTTCATAAATAAAAATATATTAAATATAACTTATGGATTAAAACTTAAAATAATTAATTTTGAATACGTGATTTATTAAGAGGTAGAAAAAATATATTACCATCGAACAATTTACAAAAAGAACTCTCAGAATTTTTTGGGAAACGTTTATCAGGGTAAGTGTTCACAAGTTACATTACCTTACTAAATAAATATGGGAAAAATCAAGAATTTTACCCTTGTAAATTGTTGCATACGATACCGTCTTGGTATACTAAAATTTTACCCGGTAAGTAAGTGATAGTTTTGAATTTTATCGGTAAACACTTACCTGGGTAAGCTTTGATAAACGACCCTTAATTTATCTAATTTTCAGTTACCTACACTAGCAGTTTATAGTTATCCATACATTATACATGTTTTTATAAATAACTAGAAGTGTACCCATGCAATACAACACGGTTCTAAAATCTAGAACTCGAACCCTCAATCATAATCTATATTATGTTTTGTTGTTTGTCTTTTTCGATTTTATTTTACGGTTTTGAGAAAAGGTAGAGATGGATTAGTTATTATTTCTCTCTCTCTCTCTATCTCTCTCTCTATATATATATATATATATATATATTTTTTGTTTCAAATGCAACTTATCACATTTGTACAACCAATACAACTCAATAAATTGAAATATTTATGAAAATGATGAGAGTTTATTTATTATGATTTAAATATTTATGGAAAATGAATAAGATTAATTAATTATGATCAATACTTTATATTTGAAAACAATCAAAACTTATATGAAATTCATCAAATTAAATGGACGGTTATTTATTATGTTTATCTGTAGTTAGTTGCAAAAATTCAAACATTGAACTTTAATAAGTTATTCTTGTTGTTGGGTTACGGGATCTCAAGCACAACGAAAAATAAAACCGTAAACCTCCAAAGACCCATACAAACCGGAACAAATCGGGTGTTTCGAAATTATACCTCACAGTTAGAGAGACTTTGAATTATAACAACAATCAAGACTTGATGCATCCATGGCATCCATGCGAACATTTTGGACCCTTTACTTTCTCGTGATCCTAGCCACGGTTTCAAAACTTAGAAAGAAAATGGAGCATATATTGTAAGTGATTTCTATAGAAAAAAAATTACAAGAGCAACTTACTGCATGAAAAAAGATTCATGAAAGTAAACTAATCTTGGAAGAAAATAATTTTGCATGAAAAAAGATTCATGAAAGATCGAGTATGATGTTACCAAATATTAAATTTTGTTTACCATTTATGCCCTTACTGTTGAAATAAAATAAATTTTTAATATATATTTTTATTTAATTTCCTAAAATAAAGTAAACTAATTTTGGCCATTGATCAAGAAAATGGATGGATGAGATTGGTTTACACGGTTTACACAAATGGAACCGGTTTTTATTTGAACGCTCTTATATATATATATATATATATATATATATATATATATATATATAGTCATGGAAGTATGGTCTAAGACCATCACCATCTCTACACCGGTGTAAGAGTGGTCATACATCATCACTCTTTTTTTGAAAACCATCTCTAGTCAATAAATTTATGTCCAACATGAATAATATATGGTTTTTATTTAGTCAGATTAAATCAATACAAATAAAATATAATAATTGAAATAAATATTTAACATATATTTCAAAAGAGAACAAATATGAAAAAATATATATTAAATATTCAAAGTGCACTAGAATGGTGCTTTTTTGAAACTAAAAGCCTTGGACTCATCCTATAGAGACAAAACTATCTTCACATTTTGTACTACATGTATGTATAATATCTTCTCAGAAAAAGTCAAACAAACTTTCAAAGATCAAAGTCTATAAATATTTTTTGAATAAGTAAATTTTAGAATTTTTTGAAATCAAAACAAATAAATCATAGAACTTATCGAAGTCGAACAACTAAATTCTTGAACTCACTAAGACAAAAAACCCCCTAATGAACTCTTATATTTTGAGCAATTAGTCATTTAATATATTTTTTTGAACCATTAAATCATTACCCTTATAAAGTAAAAGAAATATATCAGACGTATCAACTAATCAGTAGCAAATTATGAATATTTGGATGAATGTGATAACCAACTATTCCTGATGAATATCATGAATGAAGATGCATAATATTTGTGATGAAAAATCATGAACAGTGGGAGATTAATCAAATAAGACGACTAAATAGTGTAAGAAAGTAAGAAGAGAAAGTTAAGTAAAGGTTCATATGTGAACTATTGAAAAAACCCAGAAAAAATGTATTTGAAGATGCATATGTGAACCAATATTACAAATTATTCATATGGGTTAACATATGCATCTTCAGATGTATTTATTCAATTATTCACATATGAATCTTTTTTTAACCCATCATTCTTAAATTCTTACAATTTAACTTTTTTATTTGAACTGACCTTCATTTATTGTCTCATAAAAATATAAACCAGTTTTTTCCAAGTTAATATAACAATATACAAATAAAAAAGCCCATCCATTAGAAATTCTAACTAATAAACATATTTTTTCTTTCATAATTCAATTTAATCTCGAGTTAATCAAATGAGAATTTTAGAATTTGTAAAATCAAAAATGAGCTATCTATTTAAGATAATTATATTATTTATTAAGTAAATATAAAAGGGTAATTTAGTAAAAAAAATACAACTCATAAATGCATTTACTTAATTTATCCCTGCCATAAATAAAAAAAAATTCATAACTCCTCCATAGAACATTAATTAAATTTTTAGAGGTTTTTGTTCTTAACGTTGTTGTGTTACATTGTGTTCAGAAGATTATTACAATATGTACAAAAATAGGTGGTCACAAAGTTTAATTGAAACAATGCGTTTGGCACTGGATCGCATCCTGCTACTATAGCTTTTTGGTTTTAGGTTGACGGGTGTTCAAATTTGATTATCTTTTTAAGGATTTGTATTTTTTTTTTGTTTTCTCTTTCGTTGTTTTTATGTTCACAAGATAATCATAATGTGCTACTTGGTCATTGTTAGATTATTTGTTGGCACGGTGTATTAGATTTAGTTTTATTTTTTATATTATGTTGTTAATGAGAGGAGAGAGAGGGAATCCCTTTATTTAAAATTAACAATTTTTTAATTTAATAATTAATTTTAATATGATTTGTAGTTTATATTGGATCGATCTCATAAATTATATGAATATCAAAAGAAGGTCCCCTATAAGCAAGTGTATATATATATATATATATATATATATATATAGATATATATATATATGGGCCTATTCAAGAGAGAACTGAGTTGTTTGTGGTAACTGTGAGAACCAATATTAACCACAAATCAATAGATAAATTAGGAAATTTATAAATTTGGTAATTTTAAATTAAAATCTT
>NC_037539.1:4681356-4683518 GCF_001531365.2 Cynara cardunculus var. scolymus
GATACCATTGTAGTATCACCGGAGGACGGTGGCCGACGGACAGTGGCCGGAGAGAGAAGAGAGGAGGGAATAAAGTTTTAAAATACCAAAAATATCCTTGCATTAATATTTTAATTCAAAATTGCCAAAATTATAAATTTCATAATTTATCTATTGATTTGTGGTTAATATTGGTTCTCACAGTTACCACAAAGTAATTAATTCTCATTTGATTAGGCCCCTATATATATATAGTATATTGCAAATGCAACTATATCCATTTGCACAACCAATGCAACTCAATTAAATGAGATATTTATGGAAATGATGAGAGTTTATTTATTATGATTTGAATATTTTTGGAAGATGACTAGAGTACATTAATTATGATCAATACTTTATATTATGAAATAATCAAAACTTTTATTAAATCATATATTCATCAAATTAAATGGACGTTTGATTGGCTATACAAATATAAATGGTTGCATAATAAATCATATATATATACATATAGGGTTGAGTTCCGGTGGAAATTATGGTAAGAAGGGTAATAATGGTTCTCCACCAATCACCATAGAATCAATCATAATTGAAAATCAACAGTAATGAGATGCACATCAATTCCTGTATCAAACATAATTTATTGGGTAGGTAGAATTAAAATTGATCAAGGATTCAAATCTCTTCTTAAGTATACATTTATCACCTTATCTCTTATTATCACACGTTCCTTCCCCTCTCTCTCTCTCTCCATACATATATAGGGAAATTTAAATAAAAAAATTAAATATCGTGATAAGATAAAAAGATAAACCTTATATATATATCATTGAAAAAATTCATTTGAAAATATATTTGTTAACCTAATAATATATAGCCTTGGTTCACATCTGCATACTTAAATGAAGTTTTTGCAAATTTTTATTTCCTAACCTTTTTTTTATATTCTCACAGAATTTATATTATTTCAGCACCCCTAAATATTATATAAAATTATATACTATTTTAATCCTTGTACCGTTTACTGGTCAACAAAAATACGCCATCTATATACTTCAGCATCCCTTTTCTTTCCGGTCTCCAAAATCCTTCATATATATATATATATATATATATATATACACACACATGTATATATATGTGCGTACAGACAATAGGCTAAATAACATATCACTTCATCTCTCTCTCTCTCTCTCTTCAAAAAGCTAGCCAGAAGAACCTAAAATGTTCTGTATATCAACGATATCTAGTTTTATTGCGTCATTAACTGCTTATTTGATATGGGCATGGGATATCTTGATTCATCTTTGTTTCTTTAATCACCATAACTTACAGCAGCTTCATCATCTTCCTCAAAAGAGCCAATTAGGGCTTCCTCAGTTGCAGTGGTCCAGCAAGGAGCCAGTTGAGTGTGCAGTCTGCTTGTCAGACATAGAAGAAGATGAAGAGATCAGAGTCCTCAGATGCGATCATTTGTTTCACAAACGTTGCCTCGACCGCTGTATCGAATATAGGCACACGACGTGCCCCTTGTGCCGCGATATTCTTGCCGGGCCTCGAATGGTTTGTGAACTTGGTCGGGAACTGCTGTTTTTCAGTTTCTGTTCAACTAATAGTTCTAGTCATGACGATGATTTCGATAGATGGTGGATTCGGTGAATCATGTCTCAATGATTTACAAGTGATCTTTTTTTTATTTTTTTAACAAATGTTATATGTAATATTGTAAGTGCAATATATATAAGTGGGTAATTATACAACTTTTTACATTTATACAACCAATACAATTCAATCTTAACCGTCCATTTAATTCGATGAATGTGTGATTTCATAGATGTTTTGACTGTTTTCTAATATAAATTGCTGATCATAATTAATGAAATCTATTCATCTTACATAAATAATCAAATCATAATAAATGAACTCTCATCATTTTCATAAATATCTTAATTTATTAAGTTGCATTAATTGTACAAATGAAATAAATTGCATTTGAAAAGTGGAAGTGAATCCAAATGATTGAAATATATATGATTGGTGAACATAAAAAATATAAGTTAATTATAAAAGTATAGTTTTATTAGAAATGATAAACAATTAAGTTAACCTCCTGATTGCAATTATTCGTTAAAAGAATTTTTAATGGTTATGTATAATTTTTAATAAAAAAAATATAAAAA
>NC_037539.1:4684418-4686166 GCF_001531365.2 Cynara cardunculus var. scolymus
AAAAATAAGAACTTTTAAATAGTTGGTTTGATATTAACATTCATATTTTTTTTTCAATTTTTTATGATATTTTTAAATTTATATTTTATTCAAAAATAAAATTATTATTGTTTTCTTAAAAACACATAAAATCGTATTATAACATCGACGGAGACAAATATTAAAATAGAACATTAAAATCGAAATGTATCTCGCTGCATTGCGTGAGTACCCTTCTAGTAAATCTCAATACAAATATAAACAAATTAACCGAAATATTTACAAGAATAAATATTAATAGAAGAGTCAGTGTCATAAATCTAAATCTATTTCCATCAATATAGTGGAGGCAACCTCATCAAAGATGACGACGAGTCCTTTAAAAAAGAGAGTTATTTAACACTTTAAACGCATCATCGTCTTTACATGTCTAAGAACAGCAATATACTAATTTAAATAGCAAATATTAATTAATGCTTACATTTTGGCACATCATAAAAGGATTAGTATTGAGAGGGACTGAGGGGTTATTTGTTTGTAAATATATTTCTTTTTGAGTTCCAAAATTAAACCTTTATTAAAAGATTCGTCCACTATTCCTCGTTTATATATCTATTAAACTTTATTAATAATTTTTTA
Organism: Cynara cardunculus var. scolymus; assembly: GCF_001531365.2. Taxonomy (NCBI): domain Eukaryota; kingdom Viridiplantae; phylum Streptophyta; class Magnoliopsida; order Asterales; family Asteraceae; genus Cynara; species Cynara cardunculus. The sequence goes on from NC_037539.1 coordinate 4,685,037, forward strand.
TTAAAAATATTTAATCTCATATTTTATTTATGCATCAAATTAAATATTGCTTCTTTTAAATATATAAAGTGATGCATATATTACATGAGACTTATATATTAACTACATAAAACAAACCATCAATATAAAGGTAAAGTGCATTAAATAATAATTTATTTTTATAAATTTTTTATTATATAATTGTACTTTCAGTTTTTACTTATTACAGTAATATGCTTTGAATTTTTTTTTATTAAGATATTGTATTTTGAAAAATTTACCTATTATCGCGTTGATAGTTTTTGATTTAAATTTGCCCATTATACTAGGTTTACATGTTATCTTGCTGTCCATTTAGACTGTTTACATGTATCATGTTACTGACATGACATTTCTTATTATAGTAATGGACAACCTTTTGATTTGAACTAATAGGACATGACATAGATTGTCAAGTTTTGATGATATGTTATTGTCCAAATAGAATGTCCATGTGTAAAATTTTGCTGATATGACATGTCTTGTTATAACATTATATTTTGAATTTTTTTATTTTACATATTATTTAATATATTGCTAATATCTAAAAAATATATTTAAAAAAAATTAGAGTTGTTACGGTTTTTTAACAAAAAAATATTTATCTTTATAAAAAATATAGGAAAAATTGCACCAAAATGAAACCAACTTTCACCTAATTCCTATTTTGGGAAACCAACTTTCAAAATCGTCATTTTGGGGAACCAACTTKCAYYTGATTYCTATTTTGGGRAACCAACTTTCAAAATCGTCATTTTGGGGAACCAACTTGCACTGATTCCTATTTTGGGGAACCAACTTGCACCTGATTCCTATTTTGGGGAACCAACTTGCAAAATCGTCATTTTGATGAACCAACTTGCACCTGATTCCTATTTTGGGGAACCAACTTGCAAAATAATTATAGAAAATAACTAAAGTTCGTTTTTTTTTCAAAAATTAATGCAATAAAATCTATTTTTCATTTCAAATCTCGTTTTTTTAATTCAGATATTAAATTGAACATTTAAAAAAAATTAAATTATCACAATAAAAATTGTTTTTTACTAATGCAAAAAAAATTATTTTAATAGAAAAAAATTAATTGATGCAATAAAAAATAAATATTAATT
>NC_037539.1:4686276-4696323 GCF_001531365.2 Cynara cardunculus var. scolymus
AAGTTGGTTCCCCAAAATGACGATTTTGAAAGTTGGTTCCCAAAATAAGAATTGGGTAAAAGTTGGTTCCATTTTGGTGCAATTTTTCCAAAAATATATCATACTTGTTTAAAAAAAATTACTTGACATATAAATATAATTTTTGAATTATTCACTAATATAACAATATTAAGAAAAGTTGTAGAGTACAATTTATCTCGCTAACATTTTAAGAAAACGCCAAAAGATATGTATTTTTTAAGCAAAATAAAATAAAAAGTGTTACATTTTTTATAAACAAAATAGTTATTTTGAAAATAATATATTATAATTATATAACATTTAATATTCGAATGCAATTTTAATAAGAAAAAGTTAAAAAGAAAATTGAAATGTTTTTTAAACCGTCACAAAAAAGGTAAAAATCATTAAAATAATTTGAAGGATATTTTATTTTATTTTGGACATTTCATTAAAATGATTTATCATCCGCATCACCTCATTTAACCCAAATAAGCAAATAAATAAAGGTTTAACCAATTTAAAAGGTAGCAAATTATCCATTGTTATAATGGTAGATTTTTCAAAGTACGACACCTTAATATAAATTAACTTAAAAATAAATTACTGTAATAATTAAAAATAAAAAATAATTATCAATTTAAATTGTTATTTAATGTATTTAATCCAATATAAAACACAATATTCACGTTGTTATATAAAGTGTTAACAATAAATTCTAAAAGAGCCCAATTTGTTGCTTGACATTGTTTTTATATTTATTAATAATTAATAAAATAAATATGTTATATATTAAACAAGATATTTTTAATAAATTATAATAAACATGATTATGCATATATTTGAAATATTTTTATATTGGGCATTAGTTGATGAAACATAGGAACACCACAGTCAAAAATCAAGAATCTTGAGTAACAGCTTTTACTTTTTGTCATGTAAGATATATATATATATATATATATATATATGTGTGTGTGTGTGTGTGTGTGTGTGTGTTGTGTGTGTGTGGCAACAAATCTAAAGAATGTTTTGGTCATATTTGTTTTAATAGAAATTGATGTCTATAAAGACGGCCTAATAATCCAAACTAATTTCATAGCAAATGAGAACTGAGAAGATATAATAGATTATTTTAATAGATCTTATTTGTTGGATTAAGATAGGCCGTTAAAATAATAATTTAATAGGATATGGATTTGAATTTCATTTTAATTTTAATTTTACAGAGAAGTCCAAAATTGAATACGATTATGGAATTTAGATATTCTTTGAAAGTAGTTGAAAAAAACTTTTTTGTTACATGTAATAATCAGTTAATATATTTATGGTATATATATATATTATAAATTATAATATATATATATATATATATATTATCTGATGATATTGTGATAATAATTTAATACTGGTTAAGATATTATCTATATGTGATTTTAGAGATTCAGATGCAATGGAAACTACAATTAAATACAAAATCACATGATTATGTTAATTAATTACTTTATTTTTTTAATTTTAATTGCGGGTTAAAAAATTTGGAGGCGCATAAATGTTCTCGTATTTTCATAAAGTAAGGATGTTGTCGTTTGAACATCCACTTATATTTATATAAATTTTAAATAATATATATGTATATATATGTCTGTGTGTGTCTCTCTTATATGTTATAAATTATATGTATATATATACATATTTTAAATCATAATTTCATTTTTATAACAAAATTATTTAAAACACATTTTATGAGTAAAATGGTCATTTTGATAGTTTTGTCATATTATGTTCTAGTCGTACCAAACATATGATAAACAGTTAGTCACGTCTTGTCTTATCCATATATATATATATATATATATATATATTATCACAACTTAAAACATCCAAATGGATGTAAATATCACAATAATTGGCTATCAAGGTAGTGTTTGACTGCACAAATTAGATATGATTGGACTGGTATATAATTTTGATTGGACATTTGCTAAGACTATTACAACCAACTCTCTTAAAAACTACTTGTAACACCCCAAAGACCCAAAAACCGAAACGGAAAAATTCCAAAGAAGAGCTAAGAATTTGGTATTGAATATTAAAATACGAGTTTTACCCAAAAAGGAAATAAAATACGCTAGTTAAATACATGTGTAAATAATTGGTTTGAGGTTAACAACCTCCTAATCTAATCCTCATAAGAAATCATATATCTTGATCATATACCTTTCTTTTGGGAACAACGAGAGAGACATGTATTCATTAAGAGTGGTGGGAACACAAATGTATGTCTCTCATCAAATGTTCTCATGTGACACTTCAAACATAGTGCCCAAAGACCTATAACAAGTTTCACCTCAAGGTTTTGTGTGTTTTAAGGGTTCGTATCACAGTGGATCCACAGTTGGTATCACAGTGGTACCACAGTTGGTTTTACATTAGGTATCATAGGGTATCTTGTATGTATTTTGGGTATCACAACGTGGCTCATTTATATGTATCTTTTTTAACAGTTTCGAAGTTTACTTGGTGTATTTTCCGTATCACATTGTACGTATTTTTGCTATCACGTTGTACTTATTTTGGGTATCACATTGTGTATCTTGTGTTCACATGGTGTTTTTTCAGTATCACATGACATTGTATGTATTTTGGGTATCACATTGTATATCTTGTGTTTACTTGGTGTTGACGGAATAAGGTTTACCCGATGCCAGAGGTAGGAGAGAGGACAGAGAAGAGATAAGATTTTTAAAATACTTAAAATTCCCTTTAATCAAAAATTTAAATCAAATTACCAAAATTATTAGTTTCCTAATTTATCCATTAATTTGTGGTTGAGATTGGATCTCACAGTTCATTAAGTAACCAGTTCTCACTTGAATGACGTCATATACATAATCTCATTGAAGCCAACTTTTATTGACAGTACAATGTAGGTGGAATTTGATGCAAATGTATATGTTTTAGACTCTATTTGGTTTTTTTTTGACATTTTTCACTATAGATAACATCATACACTTGATTTGATAGATTTGATTTTAAAACATGTTGGATATATATATATATATATATATATATATATATATATAAAACGTTGGGAGGCATGATTTGTTGGACTTAATACAAACATATTCAAGCCAACTTTTATTAGTAGTACAAAGTAGGTGGAGTTTGATGCAAGCGTATATGTTTTTTTTTTAACTATAGATAACATCATACACTTTATTTGATAGATTTGATTTTTAAAACATGATGGATATGCATATAATACTGGCAACTGATTAAAAAAATAGGTCGATCCTTTCTATACAAATAGTATGTAAGTGAAGAAGGGATATGAAATGTGAGTGGTGTGAGTAAGGACGTGGTATGAAATATGAGCGAAAAACTGTCGAGCTCCACCCTGCCCACATTTTTTTTTTGAAAGGAACTCCGAGATAAAGTCCGACGGCTTTAACGCCGCCTTATCGACCCGTGAAGATATGAACTGTGAATTCGAATGACATATCAGCAGGGTGTACAAACAACAAATCCGAAATATAGTCTTTAACTACATCATATTAGAAAAATTATATGTTAGTTCATTTAAGAAAAATAAGATTGCAATTAGTATTTACAATGAAGATGGTATGCTTAAAATGGAAAGCATTAAATTTCAAAGGGAGGCCATTGGCAAGAGCAATCATGGGCAAATGATGAAAATTTAAGCACGTGTTGACAGTTTTGAAAGTGCAGGGTTATTAATGAAAATTAAGGGAGGCCATTGGCAAGAGCAATCATGGGCAAATGATGAAAACTTAAGCACACGTGTTGACAGTTTTGAAAGTGCAGGGTTATTAATGAAAATTTGTCAACACAAATGGATTTATATAGGATTAGTCCGTTGAGGCACATGCATGTTTAAAATGTTTCCTATGATTATTATTATTATATTAATTCTTTTTAAGATAACTGTCTACTTTTTTTTTTTTAATGTTTGTCTTAAAAATAATTTTTAAAAATAAATAACTAAATTCTCAAATTTATCCTTAATTTATGTAAAAATATTTAAGAGTTGCGAAAAGATAGAAATAAAATAAGAGTAAATACAACATTTGGTTAACAAAAAAGTGTAATAATTATGAATGTCTAAAACTGTATGTTATTTCAATTATAAACACTTATTTTGGGACGAAAGGAGTATATAGGAAGCATACTCATGCAATATAGTGAGATACATTTTGATTTTAATGTTTCGTTTTACAATACGGTTTTATATGAATCTGAAAAGATGGTAATTTGATTTTATATTTGAATAAAATATAAATTTGAACACCCATATAAATTTATGTCAATATTAGTATCAAATTAACAATTTAAAAGTTATTATCTTTTTGTATAGTTTTTTAGTTCAATTTAGTATAATTTAATAACGAAGTAATTTATTCTATGTGTAAAATATAATGCTTTTTATAGAGATAAAATTTAATTCAATATTTAGTTATAATTTATTTTAGGATTAATAACAAATTAATTTGGTTTAATAATATAATTTTTCTTAAAGATAATAATTAAGTATTTTATTAGAGCTTAATGATTATTCTAATAATATTTTAGATTTTTTATATCTAAAATGAGATGTTTATCTTGTATTAGATTATGTTTATCGGTTAATTATATGAATTCAAACACATAGTCTTAAAAAAATATACTTATCCACCATTATTTGTAATCTTAAATTTTAATTAATATCAAATAATACTTAATATATTAAAAACGATCTTTAAGAATTTTATTTAAATATTTTATAATATAATATGTATACATGGAGCACTTTATTGACTTGTCTACGTAGACTATGATCTATCAGTTGAAAATTCACTTGCGGAATTTGCTTGCTACTTGTTGGATGCGACACCTTTCGGTCGTTCTCTTAAATGGATATTTTAAGATATTTAAAAGATATTTTTAAAATAAAAAAGTAATAGGAAAAATAAGATATTTTTATTCAATTTTGAGGAACCCTCCAAGAAAGAAAGAGATAGAAACAATTAATACTTTTCTTCTAATAACAATCTTTAAAATTAAATATATAAAAAATGAATAATTTATGAATTATATTAAATATTTTGATACTATAATTCATATTTTAATATTTAAAATAGAGAAGTTGTTAAAGATAACGAAACTTTTTTTTAAAGATTTTAACTTTTGATTCTTCAATTACAGAATTTGTTAAAAATATTATATATATATATATATATATATATATATCTTCAAAATAAAAAAAAACTAGGAAAAATAAGATTTTTTTTCAATTTTGAGGAACTCTCCAAGAAAGTAAGAAAGAGAAATAATTAATCATTTTTTTTCCTGATAACAATCTTTAAAATTAAATGTTTAAAAAAAATTACGAATTATATTATATATTTCAGTACTATTATTCGTATTTTGATATTAAAAATGGAAAAGCTGTTAAAGATAAATGTAACTTTTTTTTTGAAGATTTTAACTTTTAATTCTTTAATTAGATAATTCGTTAAAGATGCTCTAAGTATATGTATGTATATATATATATATATGGTATATTTCAAATGCAGCCATGTCTATTTGTACAACTAATGCAACTCAATTAATTGAAATATTTATAGAAATAATGAGAGTTTATTTATTATTATTTGAATATTTATGAAAGATAATTATAGTTCATTAATTATGATCAATACTTTATATTATAAAACAATCAAAACTTTTATTAAATCACATATTCATCAAATTAAATAAACGGTTGAGATTGAGTTGTATTGGTTGTACAAATATAAGGAATTGCCTAGTAACTTATATATATATATATATATATATATATATATATATATATATGCAATTGACATGATTAAATTGGAACTTTGTATATATACCCCAAAACCTTCCCATTTTCTTGCATTCACCAACCGGATTGATATTTAAGAGCATTCATCATCAGTATATATTTTTTTATAAAAAATATTTCTTTTTGTTTTCATTTTCAATCTCTTCTTGATCAGAACAAGTATCATGTCCATTTACATTCTATCTTTTATTACGCGTTTGATACGGGTTGTTGATTTCTTGATCAACCATGTCTTTTTCCACCATCGTATGCTCCACCTGCCGTCCAAGTTTGGTTCGCTAAATGATGAGGAGGAGATACAATGTGCCATTTGCTTGAGTAAAGTTGAGGACGACGATGAGATCAGGGAATTAAGGTGTGATCACTTCTTTCATAGTAATTGCTTGGATAAATGGTTTTCATACCGTCACACAACATGCCCATTATGTCGTGATAATTTGGTAGTGCCGCCTAAGATTGATGGTACTACTGGGAGCCAAGAAATGTTATTCTTTAATTTTTGTCGAACTACGACCTCAAGTGACGATGATGATGGTACATGGTTGCTAAGCTGAAGAAAATCAGTTCATGTAATCTCTTAATTATCATCTTTGTAACATTATTATATTGAATCCTTTTGATTTCTTATAGTACAATTGCTATATGTAAACAATAGCTAGCAGTACTAATTGAAAATATTTTAACAGTCGAGTTCTTCTTGTTAAACATGATTAGATTGCAAGATCGATCATGGTTATGTAACTGTTCATATTAACAAAATAAATTTGCATTATGCGTTTAAGCACTTTTTAATCTCCACATGTTATCTAAATACGGATTTTTTTTAAAAGTAAGAGTATTAATAAATTATTACTATAATTAATCTAATCAAATAAAAATAAATAATGGTTTTACATAATTAATTGACAAGAAAACAACCACCATGTACAATCTATAATACAAAAAATAATAATTATTATTAATTCATTTTAGTTATAAAAGAATAATGTTTGTAGTTTATATTTTAATATATTATTTTATTTATTTATTTTTGGAAAAAGAGGACCCAAAAACTTTATTGGATTGTGATTACGTTTAGTGTAAATTACGTTTTTAGTCCCTGTGGTTTGTTGAATGTTTTTTTTTTTCGTCTTTTGGTTTTGAAATTACAATTTTCATCTCTATGGTTTATAATTTATTACTTTTTTCGTCCTTATAATTATTTTTTTTTGTCATTGTGGTTTACCATTCATTTCTATTTTAGTTCTTTATACTTAAAAGCTATATTTTGAGAATTTTTGTTCCAAACGGATGTCATAAAACCTTCTCTAAAATGGAGAAAGTAGAAGAGAAATGATAAAATTCTCCAAATTTAGAGAATTCTTTAAAAATGATTACCTATGAAAGATAATTTTTTATTTTTCTTAACATTGAGATTTCTTAAAAGTTAAATGTATTAGAGAGAAATATAATATTTTAATAATATAATTCATATTGTAATCTAAAAAAATGGATAAGCTATTGGAGATGAATATAAATTTTTCTTTAGAGATTTTGACTTTTGTTGAAGACGTTCTAAGACGGTTAGAGCATCTCCAATGCAAGGTTTTTTTATTAACAAAAAAATGAAGTGACTTGCAGGAACTACCATTGTGGAAAGTTCTGAGAATAAACTTATTCTTTAGGTTCTTGTACAAAAACCTTGGTTCTTACTATGAAGTTTGTGAGAAGTGATATTTTTCTAGTTTTTTTTATTTTATTTCTTGATTTTATAATATTATTGATGTTGAAAAAAAATCAATGGCAGCTACAAAAAGAAATTATAAGAATTATCATTGTAGACTTTTAAAAGAGTTATTAATTTGTTGAACTAGAGATGATGTGACAACAAAAAGTGCAAAAAGAAAGTTCTCTTTGGATATGAGAACCCATTTTTTATACTTTTTATTGTCACACCACTTCTAATTCACCAAATTCAAAACATATTTAAAAACCCACGACACTAGTTCTTGTAAGAACCTCTTCACGAGTCCTATTTTTTTTTTCATATCAATAATTATTATATTTTTATAATAAATATCAAATGTTTAATTTAAAAAACTAACAAAATGTCACTTCACACCAAATTCAAAGTATCAAGTAATAACCAAAATTATTGTACAAGAACTTAAATGATAATAACTCTCTTCAATGCTAATTCTTACAAGACGCTACACATTTTGCTTATAAGAACCTCTATTGGAGATGCTATAATATTATTTGAGTTCTTGCTTTGAACTTGTGTGAAGTGACACTTTGTTAAATTTTTATGACTTTATATATAATTATTGATATTGAAAAGTTATATGGGACCCACAAAAAAGTTTTCATAAAAACTACCCTTATGGATTTTTATGTAGGTTTTTATAGAAATCTTCATTGGAGATACTCAGATGTAGTTTATTTATATGTATTCGTTTCTTTTTTCCAAATAGTTCACTTCGTATTCCTATCTACAATAAAATTGACACGCTGGTTTAGACATAATAATTGTTATCCTTTATAATTAATCAAAGAATAATTTTATGTAATTTATCTATCTTATTTTCTTTTTGAAAGACAAAAAGAAAGAACAAGGAGGAGAGCTTCGGTATGGCCATCATCCTCACCAAGCCAACTTTCGAATAAAATTAATTTATCTATCTTATTAACTCTTAAATACTTTGTGTTTTAAGTCATTAATTAAGTGGTAGATTTTGGAAATTTAGTTTTACCTATTTTTGAAATCAGTAATTAATTTTTTTTTCCTCTATAACTAAAGTTCAATTCTTTCTATTTTACACTCACTTTAGATAGATTTATTAATTATTAATGATGGATATGTCAATTGTTAAATTATACTGTAACTTTCGATTATGTGATAAATATCACATTAAAATCTCCCAATATTAGTATGTTATGTAGTGGTGGATTTAGAAACTTTTATAGTTGGGGGCACATTTAGGGGTGTAGATTTTTTTTTCAAAATCAAATAATTCATCCGGATGAAAACGGTTTTGGGTTTTCCTTTTCGGCTTAAACGGTTCATTTAACCGAATAAAGATAATTTATTCAAGTCGATTTTCAGTTGACTTTTTACTAATTCATTGAGGTGTATAATTTTTATATTTTATATTTCAAACCAAAATATCAATGTGTGCTACAAATGAACCAATTAACAATAAGAATATCAAGTTGGGGCCCTTGTCTTGTTCTTGTTGGACGCACAATAAAAAGTTTACTAAACAAATATTTTTGTAGTCTTTTTTTCTTAAAAAAAATGATGGGTTTGTTGGGGGCCATGCATTAGATCCTCCCCTAATATTATGTATGTTAAAAACCCATTTATAATGTGATTAAAGCGAGTAATAAATACAAAAAATTGAATTTAAGACAGAGTTTAATTATGACAATGTTTATTAAATTTTGATAGCCATTTTCTTTAATAATAATAATCAAAATTAAGTATAAATATCAAATATGAAAATCAAATCAAATACATCATTGAAAAATCTAAGTGTAGACCGGTTAAAACCTACCGTAATTTACCATTCAACATGTGTCGGTAACATATTTCAATTTTTTAATCATTCTTAGTATTGACTATTTTGTTGAGAGAGAGAAGGGGTCTCTTTCTTTACAGTTTTGTGTTTTATCGAATCAATTTTATTTTAATTAACAAAAATATTATAATTATAAGTACGATGAAACCAGTTAATATTGATGTGTTTTGTAATATGTATGGACAAAATTTAAGGTTGTTTTATTGGATTAACAAAGAGTTGGTAGGAATTTAGGCATAGACTTTTATTCTTGTTGATTTGTAATTGTAAGTAGATACATGTATGCTTTACTTTTTAGGTATTTAATCTTGATTTTCTAAATAAATGAAAAGAAGGAAGAAATGGTTGATGGGCTTGAAAAATCAAAATGAAAATGAAAATGTAAATTAAGTAATAAGGAATTGGCCATGTGATGTCTGCTATTAATTAAAAATGTGGTGTTTGTTTGACAATTGGTTAAACCTTTCTCCTCCTGGACTGCTCACTCTTCCATATTTTACTAATTTCCCGACTCTTTTCGGACATGGACTAGGCCCCACACCATATTATATATTATATATATATATATAGAGAGAGAGAGGGGCCTATTCAAGGGAGAACTGAGTTGTTTGTGGTAACTGT
>NC_037539.1:4697101-4698748 GCF_001531365.2 Cynara cardunculus var. scolymus
TTTTTTTGTAATTATGAGAGGTTGATTAATCATTTTTATTGTGGATGATGTTAATCATGGATATTATCATCTTCATTATTTTAATTTTAGAGAAATATATGAAACAATTTCATTAATTTTAGAGAAATACATGAAACAGTTTCATTAAGTAGTATATGAAACAATTTCACAAGATTAAACAATTTCATGAAAAAATTTCATAAGATTAAACAATGAAATCGACGAATGAGAGTAGTTTTTACGGTTTTTACAAATTGGAGTGGTTTTCATTTGATCGCTCCTCTCTCTATATATATATATATATATATATATATATGGACGGGTTAAAATACTAACCCAAACTATTGTGCAAACTATGCTAACCGATCTTGATCGTTCATTTTTTCATCAAACGGTCCTTATTAAATGAAACTATAAAAATAATCATTTAATTAATGTATTAAATGAGATGTCTATGAACAATTGGTTCATAACACTCATCAAAACGATGGATGATTTTGGTGAAATGCATATAAGTTTGGATTTGTGAACCTAATGAACATCACACACACGCAACACTTCACAAATACATACACGTTTGGATTTGTGAAACCTAATGAACATCAACAATATGACATAAAACAGTAACGAATCCCAACGTCTACGTCGGTGTTATTTGTGCTGATTTGATATCTGTTAATATATATATATATATGTGTTTGTGCACAAATGTCTTAATGCATCCTAGTATGAAAAATGTAATCACTATGTGTGTGATCAAGTAATATAGCACAGTGAACATAATGAACAACCCCTATATAAGCATGATATGAWTTGTGCTATATGACATAAAAYARTAACAAAACTAAAACTATTATTACACAAAGTAGATAATTAAAAAGAGCAACAAWRATGTGAATTTACTGAAATTGAAAACTTAGTGAAGAATGTATATTGTTTGTCATCCCGAAGTCAAATCTTTAATGAACATAATGAACARCCCCYATGTAGTTAGTCTTCAAAACTAAAACTATTATTACACAAAGTAGATAATTAAAAAGAGCAACAAAGACGTGGATTTACTGAAATTCAAAACTTAGTGAAAAATGTATATTGTTTGTCATCCCGAACTCAAATCTTTAATGTAGGTGTGTTCACATTAGCGTGTTTATAGCTATTGCATGTTCATATTGGGACACTTATTGATCATTTTCTTCACTTTCGGAATTCGAATTCCGAATGTATTCGTAGACGCTTTTAGCTTTTTCATTCTCATTGTCGTCGATCCGTTTTACTTTATGATTATCCATATTACTCGGACTATAACGGAATCTTTACAAAAGGGACTTTTTTCAAATTTACAATATCAAAACCATTATAGGAAGAATAAATGTAAAACTCAGTAAGATGAACACATGTGAAGCTTCATGTCATTATTACATGAAGATCAATTAGTAATATTTTAATATTTGTAACTCACAATTAAAATATTTGGGAGTTACATAAGAATGATAAATTACCTAAATACCCTTACAATTAATATGTRAGTTACATTTGAACCTAACTAAAAGATGGAACATGATTGGTTGATGTTGGTTAACATAGTTTGCACAATAGTTTTGGTTAATATTTGAACCAACCTCTCTCTCTCTCTCTCTCTCTCTATAT
>NC_037539.1:4699658-4701426 GCF_001531365.2 Cynara cardunculus var. scolymus
GGAGAGAGATTTAAAAAAGATAATTTACCCCTATATATTATCAGTAAATTTAAATTATTTGAAAATTAATAAATAATTACTAAAATTAAAGAATAGTTATCAAAATTAATATATTTAATAATAACCATTGATTATTAATGATGTATGGTTGATATTGGATGTTACAGTTATCACAAACAATCGAGTTCTTCTTTGATTGGACCCCTACACATAGATATAACTATAGTAAATTTTTAAAAACGCCTCAATAAATTTCATTATTTTTTTATACAATATATATATATATATATATATATATATATTGTAAGAATGTAATGGAAGAAAGATTATAAGAAGTATCATACTATCATATAATAAACAAGAATATATATAATTGAACTGAATCGGGCTTGGGCCTTGAACCGAGCATTGGTCCTCATTAACTCTAGTTTTAATTAGGGACGGTTAAAAATCAGTCTCAATACGGTCGGGTCCAAATCGATCTAGGTTTCAAACACTATTCTCGTAACGAGTACCAATAAAAAAAGATGGTCTGGTTAAGGTACTTTATAATCAGTTATGAGAATTGGTCCCGGTCCTGAGTCAGACACAAACCGGTCCTATGTATTTTTTTTAAATTCAATTTTTTACATATTTTTTTTAAATTCAATTTTTTACATATTTTTTTTAAAGAATACATAAAATGTTATTCTAAATGTGATAGTTGTGCATCATGTTTGATAGAATAAGGTTCATCGGAATAAAGTTCGAAGAAGAAAGGAGAGATAATATATAAGATTTTTAAAATACCTATAATTAAAATTTTAAGTCAAATTATCAAATTTATTAGTTTCATAATTTAACAATTGATTTATGGTTGAGATTGAATTTCACAGTTATCACAAACTAACAAGTTCCTTTATGTATGTATTTATATATATTCATGATGAATATTATACATAAAACGTATATTTATGATTAATACTATTTATACTCAGGATGAATTATAGGATAATTAGTTTTTATAATACTGAATATTTTCAACGTTTTTTTGGGATCATCTTCTTCATGTTACCAATCTTATCGATTTACAGTGTTTTTTGGAGTCTTTCACTTATTCTTCTTCTTCTTCTTCTTTGTTTAATAGTCGATGGTATGTTCATTTCTTCTTCCTCGACTTCTTCTTCTTCTTCATTGGGTCCAGTCTTTTTATTCAGTAATGAAACTGTAAATGCATATAACTGGCATATAATTGTTCAATGTTGTACGGTCTAATTAGTAATTACCTTGTGCATTGACGTGTCCATTAACAATCAAATCGTTCATCGTTCATCGGATACGATATTCTATCTTTTTGAACTGTTTCCTGCAATATATACTCTTCAAATTTAGTGATGCAGTTATTTTGCAAGAACTAGAAGAAGACGACAGCCATGCAGCACCTGTATGAAAGTAAGTACCATTCCGTTAAGGACATGTTTTCTTGTTCATATGTCAAGGGCTGGTAAGGTTGTGCGAGTTTTTTGCAAAAATGGGTTGGTTTTGAAAAAGGTTTGTAGAAATAGGTTAGTTTTAGTTTTATTGGTAGAAATAAGTTAGTTTGTATGGGACCCACTCATTTTAAAAAATTTGATTTTGTAAATTTACAATTTTTACCCTCCAACTTACATTTTCATTTTTATTTATATCCTTTATTTTGTAAAATTTTATATTTAACCCTTATTATATATTATGTATTAATTTATTTAATTAAAATATATATGTTAAAATTTACGTATTATTTTTAAAT
>NC_037539.1:4701836-4718865 GCF_001531365.2 Cynara cardunculus var. scolymus
TTCAATTTTTCAATCCGACTCCAACCAAATTGATAATAATACGTAAATTACGTAAATTTAAAAATAATACGTAAATTTTAATATATATATTTTAATTAAATAAATTAATACATAATATATAATAAGGGTTAAATATAAAATTTTACAAAATAAAGGATATAAATAAAAATGAAAATGTAAGTTGGAGGGTAAAAATTGTAAATTTACAAAATCATATTTTTTAAAATGAGTGGGTCCCACACAAACTAACCTATTTCTACCAATAAAACTAAAACTAACCTATTTCTACAGACCTTTTTCAAAACCAACCCATTTTTGCAAAAAACTCAAAGTTTTGCGCGTTGTATCGAATTAAACCACATACTCCACCGCTTGTGCAGGTCCCCGTCAATTCTTTTCCATATCCCTGGGGCTATTTACAACTATCCGATTAAGACCATTATGAAGCACTGTTTCAAAACTCATTCATGAAGCACTGTTTCAAACATATCCATTATGTTTACATGCATGCTTCATTAATGAACAATATGTGTATGAAACATATTTCATGGAAATTATGTCCACCAAACTTCATATCAACAAGTCCATGAAACAGAAAGCTTTGATGTAACAGTTTTCAGTACATTCATTCTGGGTGATAATCATCTGGATTTTTATCGTTTTGTTTGAGCATGTGCATATAACATAATCATTATATCACTTGTAGTATATATGATAAAATCAAAGAATACCACAATCATATAACAACTAAATCGCTCATAAAACAACAACCCAGTTTTGAATTTGACAATAGGGGTTAATCTTAGGCGGCAGCGGCAGCGGCAGCGGCAGCGGCACCACCAAATTATCACGGCACAATGGGCATGTTGTATGCCTATGTGCAAGCCAACTATCTAAGCAGTTCTTGTGAAACAAATGATCACATCTCAACTCTCTAGTTTCATCATCATCCTCGATCTTGCTCAGGCAAACTGCACATTCCACCTCTTCATCATTTGCAGGCTTTCGCCACCACTTCCTTCCGAGCCCATCACAGGCTTCCTGCAGATGGAGCATACGGTGGTGGAAAAACAAATGGTCGATCAAGAAATCAAGACCCCATTTCAAAAGGGTAAGAAAGGATATTATGTAGTTCGACATGTTTGTTAATTGCAAGATGAATCAAGTGAATGAGAATCAAGAGGGATATATACACACACACACCCCCCTATATATATATACACACATATATATATATATATATGTAGAGAATATAGGTAAGGTTTTTGGCCATCCCCCTTTAATTATTCGCGATTCCTGTTAACCAATTAAACCGTCATGTTAGTTTTAAACTTAAGAAGCATCCGATGGTCTCTTGGTGATTTTAGTGTCATCAATCCATTTAGTATGATCGGGATTAATACGAGACAAGCCGAAATTAGACTTGGCTATAATTCAAGTCCGGAGGTGCGAAATGCACACTCGGATAAGTTAAGTTGATCTCGGGAACGCAAAAGTCCGGAGGTAACGCCCCTTGTGGGGTTTCAAGGGGCAGAGCCCCTGGCGGTGGTTGTTTTTGGATTATCCCAAGTCTGATTTCATGATACCCCAAACAAAGTCAAAATGACAGATTTTGAATAGTGTTTTATATACGATGCTAGAATTATCCAATTAGTTTGATATCTGTTTCCAAAATCTAACATGACCCACATAATATTATAATGTCTGTTACGATTTTCTTTTTGTAAATAAACATGCAAGTGTGGAACATGGGTATTTGTTTTAAAAGCCATCATTCCAATATTGTTTATATAGGTCAACAAAGGGAGGTTCCAAATCTTCGACAATATGGCATGCTAATTAAAAAAAGAATCAAGGATAGAATAAACTATGATATATAGAGTGACAACATTGGTTTTTATTTTATTTTAAATCACCAAATCTAGAATACATAATTGCATATCTATATACATCCACAAAATACTATCATTAGATGTCCAACGTATGTATTTATTTCCCATGCTTTTACTGTACGTTGCTAGTTATCAGTATTACGTTAACACATCATAGATAGATAGATAGATAGATAGATAGATAGATAGATTACTTTAGAAGAAGTTGAATCAAATATGCAACATTTGAGCCATTCATAAGATTAAATTAGTGATTTTTCAATCAATCTATGAAACGATAATTAACACCAACTTCGACGTAGTGAACAATATAATACAACGAACCATAATGAAGATTAAGCAAATAGAATCTTTCATCAAGAAGACAACTTAACAAACCAAATAGGTTCGGTGTTGTCAAGAAGATATATATATATATATATATATATATAAAGCAAATAGACTGTTTGGACAAAACATTTTCATGGCTTGGAGCTCTCAGACTTGGATTCTATCTTCAGCTATAAATTTGACTACTTGACTACATTTAAGTATAGAAAGTGAGCAATTCCAAGGCAATTTTAGATATCAACTTGAAACCCAATTACTTACTAGAGTAGAGGCTAGAGCCATACATAGAAATCCTAGCTACTTGTTAATTAAGCCACTTTAATTTCAAGAGTACTAATGATCTTTCAGCTGTTAAATTCTATGGGATACTAGATTTAATTAAGCCATTTTAGTCTAGCATTTGCTATCTAAAATCAAAATAATACAGGCAAAAAGATCATCCAAATCCCACCTATGACAGCACCATAGCTAGTGCATATATATATGCGGACAATCAAAATTTCCCATAACAAAATTTCACAAGAGAACACAACAATGAAACCCAATCAGTAGAACATACACCGATTACTAATGTATCGAAAGTCAAAATCTAAGTGGAGGGTTTCCAGAGGGTGCAAATTTTAACAAAGTAGTTGTAGTAATCGGAGGGTTTAATAAATCAGGGTTCCTTCAACCACGAAATTAAAAGTTTTAATTGCAAGCAAAATTAATTAGTAGCAGTCCAACAGGACTAGCATTATAGAACATAATTGGACATGAATGGATTGAACATAACAAGTCTATGATGATGTTTAATACGACTATGACAAGTTACACCCAAAAGTTATTTAATGATTTTAAATATTATATAATAATTATAATTAACAAATAAAGTAAATTGTTAAAGAATTTTATTTATAAATACTTTTACACAATTTTCATATAAATGAATACATACATATATAATGGTACCAAATTTGAATAAAAAATTTGATATAATTGATGGTAGTAGTAGTAGTGGTGGTTGAGGTGGTTTTGATTATGGTGGAGATGGTGGTTGCCGATGGTAGTAGTGGCGATGGACGGTGGTTGTTGGTGGCCAACGGTGGTTATGGAGGTAGAGGCAGTAGTGGTTAGTGGACGACGGTGGTTTATAGAGGACGTGAAGATGGTGGATTGTGGTGGTGCTGACAGTTGACAATGATGGAGTAGTTAGTTGTGGCTGATGTAGTGAAAATAGTGGTGGTTATGGTGGAGGTGAGGTGACAATGGACGATGGTGGTCAATGGTCGACGGTGGTTGTGGAGGAGGTTGTTGCAGAGAGGAGGAGTTGGAGATGGCCGATGGTGGTAGTGGTGGTGGCAATGAATGGTGGTGGTTGTAGAGGTGGCAATGGACAATGGTGGTCGGTGGTCGATGGTGATTGTTGAGGTCATGAGGAGATTATTGCGGTATAGGAGGAGTTAGAGATGGCCAACGGTGGTAGTGTTGGTGGTAATGGGTGGTTGATGGCCGATGGTGGTTGTAAAGGTGGCAATAGACGGTGGTAATTGGTGGTCGACGGTGGTTGTAAAGGTGGTAATTGGTGGTCGACGGTGGTTGTGGAGGTGGTGAAGGAGGTTGTTGTTGTTGTAGAGGAGGAGTTAGAGGTGGTGAAGGAGGTTGTTGTTGTAGATGAGGAGTTGGAGGTGGCGAAGGACTGTAGTGGTGGTGGCAATGGACGGTGGTGGTCGGTGGTTGACTATGGTAGAGGTGGCGATGGACGATGGTGGAAGGTGGTTGTGGAGGCGGTAGAGGATGTTGTCGTTGTAGTGGAAGAAGAGGTGGATGTATAGGTGGTCGCTGGTGACCACTGTTGGTGGCATCGACCGAAACTAGCGGTAATGACCATTAAAACAAATACTATAATACGGTTATATATCAAACTAGGGTAGATTAATAATATTTTAGTTTCTCTCTCATTCTTGTCCCATCTTGTTCTACCTATTTTGGTGGAATAAGAAAAAGCCTCTTTTGTCTCATGCTGTCCCATCTTGTCCTAGTTCTTTTACCTGTCTCATGTCATGCCAAACGTGAAACAATGAATTCTTGTTCTGTCTTATGCTGCACTAAACATGGAACAATATGTTTTATCTCGTCTTGTCCAGTCCCGTCCCATATACCAAACGCACCCAGTGACAAATGTCTGCACAAAATGCCAACAAACTCAATTACAAAGAACATGATTTCACTACTTCTTTCAACAATTGGTTCTCATCAATCTTGGATACTTTACACTTCAAAAGAATGACTATTAGGGGCCGTTTACCTAAATGTTTACCCGGTAAGTGTTTAACGTTAGAAGTCAACACTATAATTTATTTTATTGGGTAAGATTGTAGTACATCAAAACGTATCTTATGCAACAATTTACCTGGTAAGTGCTTATCTGGGTAAGAGTCGTCACCCTCACTTACCGGGTAAGACTCTTTATCCTTATCATCGTTCTTACCGGGTAAGATTTTTGGCCCTTGCATTGTTCATCCGATAAGGAAAATTACCCGGTAAGTACTTACCAGATAAGCGTTTAGTAAACGACCCCTTAGTTTAAAATTATAAAGTAAAAAAAAATCAACATTTCACATTCTTTTAACAAATAATAAGTTAATGGTGTTATAAAAGGTCAATTTTATTATACCATAAATTTGAAAATAAAATAAAATTAAGAGCACATAGTTCCATGATGGAGAGATGGTGCCTGAATTTAGTGGTCAAAATGATGAATTTAAAACTCCCATGGTCACATTGTAAATTTCAAAAACCAGTGTGGTTAAAACGTGGTTTTCTTGTTACATGGGATCCTTTAAGCTTTCCCAATTCTTCCATTTTCAAAGATGGTCACTTCCATCTGATCTATCGTTCTTATCCCACTCCCAGATGGCCATTCCAGCTTCACTAAATTCAAACAGAACTGACTTCTAAACATCAAGGTAACAATCTCCTTTGGCCTCTGAAACACACTGTAGAATCATCTGAAGATGATGCACACCACCTGTTTGAACTCATCTGTATCACTTAGGTGTAGGAGTTCCCGATTCGATGTTCCTACTTGCTTCTTGGATGCTAGATTCGAAACAAACCCGTTACTCTTTTCAACATCATTCGCTTCTTGTTGTTGTTGTAGTTGCTGCTGCTGTTGTGCTAATAGTAATACTAATTCAATTTATAGTAGTTTACCCAGAATTTACCCTAGCTTTTTGTGCAATGGGTTAAGGCAATCCACCTTGATTCAGTTTTCACCTAGTAAAAGATTGATCTTTCATGGTAGGAGGAGACAATCTTGTAACGGTAATTCTGCGTTTTCTTCGCTTACAGATTCTGATCGAAATAATTACTATGAAAAACTCCAATCTTTCAAGAGGGGGAAACAGGGTGGGTTGCGGAAGGGTAGGTATGGGTGTTGGGCTCTTGAAGATAAGAGGAAAGAACAGTTCTTTAGTAATGAAATTGATGATGATCATGTGGATGATGTTGAAATTTTGCTTGATTTGTTGACTGAGGAGGCGGGGTTGGAGTATCTTGGTGTTAGAGAGCAAAAAAGGATCGAGAAGAAGGATCCTCGTTTTGCCACAAGTAAAACGAAAGTTGTGGGTTCTGTAAAGAGGGATTTGAAGTGTGATAATAAAGTTGTAGAAGTTCGGTCTAGAAAGGAAGAAGATAGGAGACTAAGCAATGAGAGAAAGGAAGAAGAGAGGGGAACCTCTATAAAAGGGGTGAATCGTGAACGAAAGAAAGAAGGGTCGAGTAGCTCGTCTTATTACTCTGTTTCGTCTACAGGTGAGTTTGAGAGTGAAAATGATGTTGAAGTAAAACATGATGGTTGTTTCGTTAGAGGGGAGTCTTCGAATGAGTATAAAGATGATCGGAAAAGGGATGATTATAGAAGTTATGATGAGGAAATTGAGGAAAATGTCGACAGGCGGCAGGAGTTTGGTAAAGAAGAAAGCGAAATCTTGAAGAAAAATACTGCATTAAAGTATTATGGGAATGAAGAATGGCGAAAGAAATCTGAAAAGAAGCTTAACATAGAGTCTAGTCAACACCAGTCACATGTTTCTGTGAATACTGAACGAAATAGTCAACAACATAGCAAAAAAGCTGAAACCGTGACCAATCCATCTCAATCAAGAATGAAGTATACGGGACTGATGGAAAAGCAATACAGCGATACTGAAAACAATTTGAATACATCAGTTCAGGAGCTAGCAGGCGAACATAGAGGGGAAACTGCTGAGAATGTTAGTCGTCAAGATGAGTACAGAAGGCAGTCAAATGTGATTTCAGAATCATCAGGAATTCACAAAATTAACATGAGAGAGTCCTCTTCTTCTTCAACACTTGAAGCTAGAATGAAGAACAGGAAGGAAAATGTAACAGAAGTTAGTGGTCAGATTGAAGATCGAAGAGAAGAAAAATTCGAGAGAATGGACCAGTTGACTACATTAAAAGACGCTAGAGTGAAATCACAACAAATTTCAGATACCCATATCACCAATACCAAAAACACTAGAGTTTCAAGTCAACAATCTGACATCAGAAGGCAAAAACAAGAATTGCATATGGAGACTTCAAGTTCATCACATGAGGCTAGAATGAAGAATGGGGAAGAAAGTTCAACAGAAGTTAGTGGTCAGGTTGAAGATCGAAGAGAAGAAAAACTCGAAAGATTGGACCAGTTGACTACATTAAGAGACTCTAGAGTGAAATCGCAACAAATTTCAGAAACTTCAGATACCCGTGTCACTAATACCAAAAACAGTAGAGTTTCAAGTAGACAATCTGACATCAAAAGGGAAAAACAAGAACTGCATTTGGAGACTTCAGGTTCATCACATGAGGCTAGAATAAAGAACTGGGAAGAAAATTCTACAGAAGTTAGTGGTCAAGTCGAAGATCGAAGAGAAGAAAAACTCCAGAGGATGGACCAATTGACTACATTAAAAGACTCTGGAGTGCAATCACTACAAATTTCAGGAATTTCAGATACCCATATCGCTACTACCGAAAACACTAGAGTTTCAAGTCAACAATCTGACATCAGAAATAAAAAACAAGAACTGCATTTAGATACTTCAAGTTCAGCAGAGAACGTGACCTCATCTACAAGAACTGGTAGGAGAACAACTAAGGCTTCAAGTTTTCATGTTGGCATGCCGAAGGAGACATCTAGTACCTACAAAGCTTTGAAATTGAACCCTGAACCAAATTTACAAGAAACTGGTGCTCATGGTGCTGGTAAAAGTAGCTCTGAGATTTCGAAACTGACCCACGAGCATTCATCTCAACGTTTTGAAACCATCACTGATGAACTCCAGGAGCAACCACCGAAGGGTTCCAGAGTCCAGCAGTCTGAGATTTTAGGTGGGGATATAGGTGGTGATTCTGTTATGGATCCTTCAAGCTTCATCTCCCATGAAGATGCTATTTCTTCAGCTGATCAACAACAGAAATCCTCGAGCCATTTTGTGGGCGAATTTGTTAAGAAGGCAAAACATGAGCTTTCTACTTCAGAAGTTCTACAGGAGAAGAAAACCCATGAAGATGAATTTGTGTATGAAGATGCTGAGCAACATGAACTAAAGACTCCAGGTGAAGATGGGTCGGGAAATTCTGATCAAAAGGATGGAGGTAGGGGACCTTCTGATGAGATGTGGCATGAAACTGGTACATCCGTTCAGCAGCCTTCCGAAACAGATGCACCTGAAAATACTTCTTCAACTGGAAATGGTGAATCGGTCAAAAAGAGTGGTAGGTCGTTGTGGAATGTTATTGGAGATGTGGTTCGACTGCGGTGGGTGGCCCCACGTTCTGAAACACATACTTCAAAATCAGGTGGTGGAAAGGCTTCATCCAATCAGTCTACCAGTAGTGAAGCATGGTTTTCTGGTCATGAACCGGAAGAATCGAATGATGATAACGTGAAAACAGGAAGTGCGAAAGGTCGATCTCAAAGTAAAAAAGAAGTGTCCAACCCTTCGAGCTCCAAAGATTCACCATTATTATCATCGTCATCATCAAATGCTAATCAGGGATCTTCATCTAAACACATGTCTCCATCCGTGATTCGCATGAGAAGGTCACCTGTTGTAAAGAGAACTTCAGTGACTGATGAAACTGATGCATATGGCAGTGGAGAAATGGTGAAAACAGAGCAACCAGTTCCCAAAATGACTGAAATGCCACCAGCTGATGCATCTGGCAGTGGCAAAATGGTAATAGTGGATCATTCCAAGGATGAAGAACTAAAACGAAGGAAACTTGCCCGGATAGATCAAGTCTCCAAAGATAGATTTGATGAATGGGAAGAGGCTTATACCGTTGAAACCAAGCAACGTAAAAACGATGAACTTTTTATGAGGGAAGCATTGTTGGAGGCTAAAAAGGCTGCTGATTTCTGGGAGGTCCCTGTTGGGGCTGTTCTTGTGCAGGATGGTAAAATAATTGCTCGTGGATATAACCTGTAAGTTTCTTCAATTTCATCATACTTTTAAGTGTTTTAGTACTTATTATTCGCTCATATGATAAACTTTGAATTTCTTAGGGTAGAAGAGTTACGTGATTCCACTGCCCATGCTGAAATGATTTGTATACGTGAGGCATCCAACAACCTACGATCATGGAGACTTTCGGTAAACTTTACCCCCCCCCCCCAAAAAAAACTTGCAAATGTTGAAGTTGCAAGATTTTGCAAGATTATGATATATTATCCCTTTAATACTGCAAAAATGAATAGACAATTTGCATTTCTATGAATTGTGGATGCTAGATGACTTATATATTATGTTTTTCAAAGCTCAGCGATGATATCTTTGGGTTCTTTTTCCTTGTTCGTTTGTTTTTCTTTCAGGGTACAACACTTTATGTTACACTTGAACCATGTGCTATGTGTGCTGGAGCGATACTTCAAGCCCGGATTGACACAGTTGTATGGGGAGCTCCCAATAAGCTACTTGGAGCCGATGGTAGCTGGATCAGGTATGAATGTCTTTTGAGTGCGTATACAAATTCCAAAAGCAGAAAGATGCAAATCTATCCGTTCCAAAATAGTGTCCACCTTTCTATTTTAGTTTTCTCCAAAATAAGTGTCTGTTTTCAAAAGTAAATGTCTACCTTCCATTTCTATCCTTGATCACGAGATGAATAAATTCATTACTTCTATTATTAAGAGTAGACTTGTCACTTAGTCGAGTAAAATTTTACTAATTACACATTCCAAAAACTGTATGCCTCGCTGTGGACAAAGGGATTATGATAAAGAGTATTTGAGTTAAAGACGATAACTTGGTACACTTGCAAGTCAAATGGACTTTAGAAATGATCAAGATTTCAAGTTAGAAATTTCACTTGGTCAATTCTGCAGACTGTTTCCTGATGGAGATGGAGGAAGTGGGTCGGATAAGCCGGCTGCCCCTGTTCATCCTTTCCACCCAAACATGACGGTGAGAAGAGGGGTATTATCGTCAGAATGTGCAGAGGTTATGCAGCAGTTTTTCCAGTTAAGAAGAAAGAAGAAAGCCAAGAAAACTGAAGCTGAACCAGCAACTCCACCACCACCATCTTCATGTCTTCCCATTACACATCATCATCATTCAAAGTTGTTCAGTAAGATGCATGATGCCTTCAGCATCATGTTCTGTTTATAGATCAGATACTTGTTCCTGATTAGTCTTTCTTTACTATAACGCCCGAAATTTCTATAAATCGGGTGCCGTTACTTTATAATTAAAACTACCAAGTCTTGAATGTAAGCTTGAAATTTAACGTTATTTATAGCATAGCTTATAAATTACATCAAAGATAAAATACTAGCCGAAACGTAACTCAATAGCTTATAATACAACATAACTTGCTATTGATTAGAAAAATACTACTTCATGCAAATCTTCTTTATTCCTTTCCTGAGATACATACATTAGATATATAAGCTAAAAAGCTTAGTGAGTAGTTATGGTTTCATGAACAAACAATTTTATATGATGCTTAACATTTTGTGAATAGTAATTCATTAAAACTCTTGATCATGTACAAAAATAATCTTTTTATCATGTATAAACATTCTTTTGAGATCTCACTTGAAACATGTAAGTATGCTATACTTGTCTTGAGGTTTGCTAACTCCCGAGTCCATAAAGGCTACTTCATAAGGTCCGTTTGCAAGACGTCCCTTCTTGTAATATCTCGTACGTTGGATATTTATGGTCATACATAACATGTAAAAGCTTTCATGCCTTAGTGTAATACTTGTATCATAACATGTAAACATTTTCATGCTTTTGTGTAAAATACATATTTGTATTAAAACATGTCATCATGCATATCTTGAATATATATATGAATGTATAACATTTTCATGTAAAACAATCATGGAAAAATACCTTGTAATGCACAAAATACTTTTATATAGCATGTATGTACCTCATAAATCTCATAAGTACTCACCTTCATTATGCCTAGCTTTTCCCTTAATTCCTTTCTTCAAGCTTGATTATGTATAAAGAGAGAGATTTCTTATTTATGGTATGGAGCTAATAGTAACATTTCAACCCCAATTTATAGGTAAATTCATTAGCTACATGTTTTTTTTGCTCATTTATGAGAGTCTTACACCTCCTACTTGAGGATAAGAGAATTTTGACACCTCATGTTTGTAGGAAGAAAATCTTGACATCTCATGCTCCTAAACCCTAGTATTTCCTTGTCATGCTTCATAGATTTGCCTTGTAATCAAATAATCTTGCCAAGTCATGCTTTTAGCCTTTACAATTCATTACTAACTTGCTTAGTCATGCTTACTAGACTTGCTTAATCATGCTTACTAGACTTGCTTAGTCATCACATAGCTTGCCAACATACTTCGAGCCTATACAACTCATCACCTTAGGCTTGATTTAATGATTTATCATGGTTTTCCTTGTAAGCTACTTGCCTTATAAATGTGATAGTTTAATAAATGCTACAGGTGCTGGACTCTTTAAAAGTACTTAATTTCTTATAAAATCTTGTATTTAAGGTTTAAACATTAAGATTTAGCAAATAAAGAAACTAGGGTGTTACATTTAGTCTCTTTTTAGCATCATTTTGGTTTAATATGCATGTTTTATTGTTTAGAATTTGGATGATTCAAAACGGTATTAATGGTACATGTGATCGAGGGACTCGACTTGTGTTGATGTAGAATTTTATGGTTATTGTTAACTTTGATTTCATATTTTAACTCGAAAATTACCTCTTTTTGAAGAATAAGGGAGAAGCAATGTGGGAAAAAACCAATTTTAGAGATTTTGCTGAAACTCTAGTTTTCCTCTGCTCGACTTCGTTCATTTCATTTTCTTGTGGTTTGTGTTTAAATCTGGTTTTGGCCCCTCCAGCCATGAGGGCATTTTAGTCTTTTTGCTTTTTCCTCTATTTCTATAGGGGTTTTCTTCCTCATCCATCTCTTTATTCTTCAAACCAATAAACCAGAACATCAAGAATATTCACCAAATTCAAATTCAAAACAGAGTTATAAACATATACAACAAATCCATGTAAATTCACTATGATTTATAAAGATATACAACTCCATGTACATTCACTAGACATTCAAAATACAAAAAGCATGCTCTAAAATCAAAATGAGATTCTCTAGAAAACCTTAAAATCTGAATCAAAAACTAAAAATGTAATTGAGATCACGGCGGTGGTGGCTGGTGGCAGAGCAGCAGAGGATGTGGTGGCAGAGTAAAAAGATAGGAGAAACAACTCGAGTTTTCAAATCTCATACGTTTTTGTTCAATTGACCCAGTTGTGTACATTTTCCGAAAGCTATATGATTCAAGATTTCTTGAAAATGTATCTAAACTGGCACAATTCGACAAAATTTACAAAATAAAGAGAGTGGTGCATCAAACTTGATCTGTATCGGAGCTCATATCGGTTTCTTCCCGGAAGTCGTACTCAACCACAAGACTCAGATTGTCAACAAGTTTGTGATACTTCGAACATCCTGTACACTGAATAAAAATAACAGTTTTTCATTGAATTCATCATCAATAAATGAAACTTCAGGCTCATTTGAGACTAAAATAGACAGTTAACAAGGTTCAGATTGGATACATTATATAGAAAACATAAGCATATAGCAGTATCCACAGTTTACGATCAAACAGACAATTCTAAAGATGGTTAACATTCAATTTCGTGATGTCAATCATCAGTTCAAATCTAGCAAATTTGTTGACAGCATAACCTTATAGTAAAGATAGAAACAAAATACCTGTACAAAAACCGTCCCTTTTTCATAAGCTAATCTGTTTATGAGCTTTTGTGATCTTTCACCACAAGCATTGCAGGTAAAATGCACTAACAAGCTTCTCCTTGGGAGTTTGAGGTCAATAGTTGCCCCCTGCAGATTTGCATGGTCAAAGAAAAAACCGCTTTAGTGAAGTAGTATCATTACACATCTTTGTAGCCGAAAATGGAATCTTTTTATGTCTTCTGTTTTTCTGGTTTCGATGTTATTTTCTCCTCCTATTTTCAGAAAATGAATCTTTCTTGTGTTTGATTTCTCCCTAATGACACGAAAGATGGAGTAAAGCTTGAAGATATGAACTTACATAAAACATGGTTTACATTCTTAACAATCAATTATCAGGTACTAATCTATAACAAAAATAAAGGAAGTCAAATTGGAGTAGAATTCCAAAATAAA
Organism: Cynara cardunculus var. scolymus; assembly: GCF_001531365.2. Classification (NCBI taxonomy): domain Eukaryota; kingdom Viridiplantae; phylum Streptophyta; class Magnoliopsida; order Asterales; family Asteraceae; genus Cynara; species Cynara cardunculus. Next base: position 4,714,767 of record NC_037539.1, read on the forward strand.
TCACTAATGATTTCTGTGACTGGCCATGGACTTTGAAACTTATAAATTTGTATCTAGTTCCATGGAATTAAAGTTTTCAGACAATTGGTTAAATGACCAAACAGTACTTGGCATCCTTATTCTTTTGATTCTTCAACCGTCATTATAAACGTATGCATTCCACTATCTTGAAATTATTCCCCAATTCCACATAATATGGGGCAAGAAATGAAACGGTGTTCAATTAGCATACTAGTAAAGCAGCAAATTACAATTTACATGAACTTTGCATTGATTATAAACCCAAAAACCCACTATAAGTCATACAAAATCAAACCTACTCTCGATATAGTAGTAGTATAACACAAAATTAACAGTAAGGACTCATTATTTGCAAAATTTTACACTATATCTGTTCCACAGTTTCACCTTCCGAAATTAGAGACCCAATTCATCATTCGTTTTACGGGAAGTGGAATATAGTTGCAGAAGTGAGGGGGTAAATTCCATTGTAAACGATAAAGACAATATACGTACAGGAGTTGGTTCATTAGAACCAGAGGATCCTTCTGGTTCTTGATACGCTTCCGAATTATCTTCAACCAAGCAAGAAATCACAACAGGGAACATCTGTTTTGATGCCTTTCTTTTTGTATGAGAAATCCCCAATCTGCAAATTAACATGTAATCAGTAATCAAACCCACACACACTTACTTGGAAGAGCGATTGTATGAAAACAGAAAAACCTAGGAATCAAATAGAAACAAAGAGTAGGATTCGAAGACATACCTGGGGAATTTGAGGGTTAAGTGGGATGGAGTGAAATTAGGGCATGGAAGAAGGGTGGGTCTATGAGCTTGAAGCGTTGTATGTAGGGAAGAMAGAGAAAGAACGGAAGTAGCTATGRTGGCCATGGCAGACAACGTTCGTGAGTTCTGAGAAAGTGTAACACCAAATTTCTGCACTGACGTTGAAAGATATCACTGTATAATGATCAAGCGCCCACGGGAATCATTACAAGTGATTTTGTGAATCGTAAATGTAGGATTTACCGAATAGACTTGTTGAATCAATTGGTTACAGAACGGAACAACTTTCGTAAATACAAGTAACCGAGTATTTGCAAAGATCGAATTATACAAAAAGTTACAAATAATTCTCACATCATAATATAACGTTTGAAACATATAAAAATGAGAATACAAAGATTACTGAACATCTCTAGGATGGTGAACACAATGAGGGGAAGGGGATGGGCTTGGTAATCTGCCAATCACATATTCATATATTTATTAAAGAGGAATGGCTTAAATCAAAGGCTTTTGATTGATCCACCGGTCTGATTTCAATTTATTTCTAAATCAAAGCCTTTTAAATAATCCATCGTGATTTGAGGTCGATATAGAACAATGGAAGATCAAAAGTACTCCTTCGATATTGTAGACAATCAGGAATGGGGTTAAAAAGTTGTCATAGATGGCTCCAGTTTCGAACTCCATTTTAGATGTTATAAGATGCAATCATTTAATCTTTTGGATATTTTTTTTCTGAACCAAATGCAATCACATTTAGATATAGCTAAAACCCAGAATGATTTGTTGATCAACAACTACAGATTCTTTAACTTTTTTGAATTTTTTCTCCTTACATCCAACCAAATCCAGGACTGGAACATCTTCATTTTTCCCTTCAATTTTCATAGAGCTTCAAAAATCATTTGAAACAGGGAATTCAAATAATGTTTGGGCGCAGGGACTTCAAATAAGATCAATAGGGTAATCTTTTTACAGAGAATGAAGCAAAAGAGTACGTAGAGTACAAACCTCACCAAAAGAAGAACAAAGCCTCTCAAATGTTATTATGTATACTCGTCAATTACAAACAACCCTATTCAGCCCTACAAGAACACGACAATCTTAACCACGAGGGTTGTGGCGTAGTGGTTGTGGCCCCGGGGGCATGGAATGTCCCATCTGCCGTGGGTTCAACTCCAGGCGTCCACAATAGTTCTACAATAATTCTGGCCACTGTGTTTATGCTGAATTCTTACAGTCACAATTTAGTATGGGCATAGCCCATGACACCCTTCTAAAAAACAAGATAACCTTTTAGGACAACACTACAAAGAGGTAACTTTGAAGTCATATTGTGTGAAGGAGCGAGAATCACATATACTCCGATAACCTTGAAACAGCTTATACCTCAACAAATTTACTGTTACCTGTTAGAACATGGTATAGTTGCACATTTTGTAAGATGTATTATATCATATAAAGAGATACTGTTTTAATGTCTAAAATTGATATTTTTGTTCAATATACTAAACATTTCACTGATACTCCTGTAAAATCCCCTAACATTGAGATTTTTTTATGTATGGTGTTGGATACCCATAAAAAGAACATATATTTACAAGTTTTGCCCAAGTGATGGTAGAAGAGTGCAATATGCAACTCCATTTCTCTCAGACATTTCATCGAACATCTTTTAGGCACTCCCCAAATCATCACACTTACAATGTGTAGCGACTAAACGATTCAAATTGGCAACATCCACGTCAAATAGATTAGAAAAAAAAAACATGGAGATTAATAATACTTGTGAGTTTTGATCGAAATTTCGTACCAGTAGAGGCTATCCAAACAAAATAATGAAGTTAAATTTTACCTTCAAAAAGTGGTATGAATGCTGAACCGTAATCTCAAACTTATTAGTTTCAAGCTTTCCGCTCAGTAACAGATGACAGAAGAACTAATCAAGCATTCAACACATAACAGAAGCATTCAACAAATGGTCTGTGGAACGAGTTCGTGGTGAGTCTGATCTGGACGATTTAAATATGGCTCTAGGTGGGCCTTAATTTTGAGAAACAGGGCTACATATAAAACACTGATACTGATTTGGGTTGGGCCTTTGGGTCCATCAGTTTGATCAACATTAACTTTTTCCGTTAAATCAAGTTAAATGAAGGGTATGTTTGGTCATTTTACCTCTTTCCTATTGGAATTTAAAAAAATATATTATATATATTATATACTATAAAATTATTAATTGTATAATAGAAAATATAAAAATCTAATATGAACTAATTTGTAAATAATATATAATAAATTAATATAATAGAAAATATAAAAATCTAATATGAACTAATTTGTAAATAATATATAATAAATTAATATAATAGAAAATATAAAAATCTAATATGAACTAATTTGTAAATAATATATAATAAATTAATATAATAGAAAATATAAAAATCTAGACTACCAATAGGACAGGACCACTCCGGCAAACACTCTTGTTGATCTATTCATCTCCATCTGCGAGTGTTATTCGGTTGATTTGGTTTTTCAACTTTTTTTAGTTAACTGATAACCAAACCGAATAAGGTTCGGTTTAGTTGGTTCGGGTTATTCGGTTTATTCGATTCGTAATTGGGTTAGCCAAATAAGAATTCATTTTTTTTCTTAGACACTGTTAGATTTGTTAACAATGTTTAAAAACGACATAACATAATCAATCTATTTAACTACATTGTACATCAATGATCAAACAATAAGCTTTATATAGAAAAAAAACAATATCTAGCTTCGTCGACTAGTACTTGACTATGAGTCTATGACTAGTTTCTTTGAGTAGGGTACATGAAGTGTTGAATGACTCAAGAGTCAACAATATATAACTTGATTCTTATTTTGGGTAATGTATTTTTAGAACTTTCATTTTGGTACCTAAAATATAAAGTTTTAAACATTTAAGTACCTCGATAACCGATTGAAACATTAACCGGTTACCATGCTGATGTGGTAGTGATGTAACTTTATGAAAGTTTCAAGAGCACCAACCGAAAAGTCTTTTTTGTTTCCATCTACATCCAATACTCAATACTAATAGCCTAACACTCTCTAACCTATTATGTATTATGTATAATTAGAAGGGTACTCACACAATGCAGCGTAATTCATCTTGATTTTAATGTTTTGCTTTATATTTTGGGTCTATTGATGTTATAATATGATTTTATGTGTTTTGAGAAAAAGAAAATGTTTTTATTTTTAAATAATATATAAATTTGAAGATAATATAAAAATTTAAAAAAAATAATCGATATTATTATCA
>NC_037539.1:4719063-4723616 GCF_001531365.2 Cynara cardunculus var. scolymus
TTATATTTTAGATTTTTTATATTTAAAATGAGATGTTTATCCTTTGTTTGATTATGTTTATCTGCAGTTAGTTACATGAATTCAAAAGCTTTAATAAGTTGTACTTACGCATAATTTACTTGTAATCTTGAATTTTAAGTAACTCCAACACTCCACTTTTGTCCGATTCAATCTGCTTTGAAGATATAACGAGAGATATGTAAAAAGCAGGCCCGGGCGACTGTTTACCAAAAACACTATATGCATCAATAAACAACACTCCATGCATAAAAAATGGTTTTTAAGAGTTTTTGTCAAATGTTTTATAATATAGTATAGATATACATATCTATCTTATTCAGTTTAACTGAAAAGATAAAAAGTTAACTGAACACCGAACCATATTAGAAACCTAATTTGGTTAACTGAACCGATTTAACTGAAACCGAATAAACCGTAATCGAATAACCCAAAATTCATTCGGTTTGGATGGTTTATTCGGTTTCGGTTTTTTGTGACACCCCTATGTCTATCTCCATCTCCATCTCCATCTCCATCTCCATTTGGTTTAGGTCTTTGTTTGATTTAGGTTTTTGGGTTTTGATTTTGGGATTAATTTAGACTTTAAGGTTTTATGATATCGACACTATAACAAAATGATTTTATAGGACGCCTAAAATGAAAAAAAAGTCCTAAAAAATACTTTATAGGACACAAGTTTATAGGACCAAACTAAAAAAACGTCCAATTTAAAAAATGTTACAATAAGTTTATAAGTCGTTTTTAGATGATATAACACATTTATTAAGACGCTTTTAAAATAAAGTGTCATATTAACTATTTTATACGAAAGATAAGTTTATTAGACACTTCTCAAAAGTGTTTTATAAAATAGCAAATAGGACAATTTATTTTAAAAGCGTCGTAAAAAAAACTTGTTAAAACGCCTATAAACGTCCTATAAACTTATTGTAACGCTTTTTGGTTTGATCTTATAAAGTATTTTTTTAGGACACTTTTTCATTTTATTCGACCTATAAAATCAATTTTGTTTTAGTGTGATCTTCATTTAGATTTGTATTTCTTTAAAGGAATTACTCTAGGTTTTATTGAGATATTTGAGTTTGTACATCTATCGGAAAAATATGAAAAAGAGCTCATAAAACTTATTAAAACGTTATTTGAATTATGTTTGAGCTGTATAATAATAGAAAAACTTTCATCTTTAGCCAAACCTTCGGACTAAATTTATCAGTTTCTTGGCTTTATTCATTATATTACAACATAATTGAATTTATAGGACTCCATCAATTTATAAGTGTTCTAATAAACTACTTTATAAGACTAAAATACAAAGCATCATAACAGACCGTTTGATAAGACTTAATTTATAATTAAGATTAAAATACAAAGTGTCCTATCTGAAGGCATTGTAATAACTTGATATAACGCTTTTGGACATCTTAACAAGTTTTTTATGACACTTTTAATACAAAACATCACATTAGCAATTTTATATAAAAAAATGTCCTATAAACTCATTTTTTATAGGAGACTTGTTTTTATAAGACACTTTTTCAAATAGTGTCCTAAAAATAGCTAATGGGACGTTCTGTATTAAAAATGTTCTAAAAAACTTGTTAAGACCCCTAAAAGAGATTATAAACGTATCACAACACCTTTAGATAATACATTTTATTTTTTGTTCTTATAAATGAAGTCCTATAAAACGATTTATTAGAACAGTTAATTTTTTGGGCGTCATGCAAACACAATTTTGTTGTAGTATAATAAAAAAAGTTTTAAAAAACCCAACAAACTTTTCCATTTTGAATGATTTAGTCTCTAAACTGTTTTTTTTAATGAAAAAATCATTAAACTTTCTCATTTTAAATAATTAAGTCCCTGAACTATTTTTTTGAATGAAAAAAACCATCAAACTTTCTCTTTTTGAATAAAAAACCATTAAACTTTCTCATTTTCCTGAACATATTTTTCATTGCACTTTAAAAACTGATTACCTACATCATTTTAACCCAAAAAAAGTTACATAAAGTTCTATGGTTTATTTACTTCTTTAAAAAAATTCAAGGTGTTAATCATTCAAAATGTGAAAGTTTAATAAGATTCTGGCGTCAGGAACCATAACCGGGCTATTCACTTTCTCATTAGGCGCTAAAGCGCTGGATCTTTTTATTCAAAAAAATTAGTTCAAAGATTTAATTATTCAAAATGAGAAAGTTTAATGATTTTTTATTCAAAAAGACAATTTATGGACTAAACCATTCAAAACGAGAAAGTTTGTTGGGTATATTTTAACTTTCCTTTTTTTTCTTAGTATGGTACATATAATCCGAAATTTAGCTAATAATTAAAAAAATTCTCATAAGCAAAATCGAGTAATTATTTTAAAACAAATAGATACAAGTTACCATGCTATTAGACGACTAATGAACGAAGTCAGTCCTGAAGTTTTTGTGCCGTTAAAGAAAATACTAAGATTTATATACATAATAATATCGAACATGATATTATTGAACAATAAATCCACACACAACATATACTTATAATACATAAAAACCTTTATTGAGTGGTTTTTAATACTTACAAGTTCATAAAAATGCAAAGTAACATAACATATTGTCATGAAGCCAGTGGCAGAGCAACATAGTTTAAAACATGCTTTAAAAGAGTTATTTTATAGCACATTTATATCATTTATCAAAAACTAAAAACAAACAAGAGTCAAGGTTGCTTGGTTGATTTTTCATTACGTTTTGTATGAATAAAGTTGGTTGTGTAAATTAATCTGTCTTTATAGATTGAGATGTTTTTTGTTTGAAAAGTTTTTTTTCAATAAATGGAAGTAACATTTTTTTTTAATTGAGAGATACATGTTTGAAAAAAAAAACTTGGTTTTTTGCATAAAGCTCCACTTTAGAAGCTTATTGCATAAGTAGCTTTCTATATTATTAAACCAATACTAAAACAACCATGTGTAACTGACGTGGTTAAACTGTGAGTCTTATTAAGCTCATTAAACTGCTAACAAACATACCCTAAACCATGATCATCATATGCATCAACAAACGTTAACTTTGTCAATTCCATACATAAACATATTTGGCGAAAGAATAATAAGATTTAAAGCATTATTAATGAATTTTCATGTAATGATAGTGACGAAAGTATTTTTATAAGTCGGTGCTTTCATAAGTATTTAGCGTAAAACGAAATAGTTTTGCTGGTAATAATCAAAGCGCTGCTAAAAAGATTATAAACTGATAAAACAATTAATATAAAAAAAATCCTTTAAGTTTGGGTGTAAAAGGTTTGATTTTATTGGTAGGAATTGGGTTCCATTGCATAAGTACTTGAGATGGACCAACAACACACATGTGATCATGGTATCGATGGAGCTTTCAGGAATCACGTTAACAATCGAATAATGATATATCTATTAGTTTGCATCAAAAGAATTGAACATGCTGGTTGGGAGTTTTTCAAATATATAGGAATCAAACAAGAGTTTGGAGAAGCTATTCAAAAAAGCATTAATTCCATAATCTGTATGACACTTCTTCCAATTCTTTCTATGATTGTATCCATCTAAATAGTTGCAAAAGAAACTAAGGTAGAAAGATTAGCTATATATATATATATATATATATATATATAGGTCAAATATCTCGCCATTGATAACCATGATGATTTTGTATATATAGTCGTAGGAGCTGAGGATGTATGTAGGCAGGGACGTTCCAATCTTTTTGGAGGCTCTGCTACATTCAAAACTTTTGATTATATTGCATAAATGAGAAAACAGAAAATATATGCTTTAAACAAAAATGGGCTAAACAAAAAACGATTAACAATCTGAAACTAAACCTAAACCATTAATAATTTGAACCTAAAACCAAACAATTAATGATTTGAACCTAAATAATTTCGGCTATAGTTTATATAGATTGATAAAAAGACCTTAAACATATGTAAATTTGGGCTCCAAAATTTTGAGGGACGGCCCAATGTGTAGGAACATGCCTCTAGAATATAATATAAAACATAGATGGTTATAAAGTCCAAAAGAAATGCAAGGTGGTCTGAACATAACATTTATTCTTCAGATTGCAAAGGAGATGGTCGGGATTTGTGTTTCCATCTAAGATTTAATCCCAATTCCCAAGGGATAGTACGATATATATATGAGATAAAATTTACAAAATAACAATCTACTTTCATAAATTTTTTTATTATAGCATTGTACTTCTAGTTTTTTTTATTACAACAATGTACTTTCAAACTATTTTTTATTAGAAAATTGTACTTTGAAAAATTTACTCATTATAGCATTGAGTAACCTTTTGATTTAAATTTACTCATTATACCAGGTTTCCATGCCACCTAATTATCCACGTAGACTGTCCACATGTACTATCGTGATATGATTTTCTTATTACAATATTGTACTTTCAAAATTATTTTATTATAACATCTATTAGTTCTTATTAAACAGTGTACTTTTAATTTTAATATATAGATATTTTACATATTATTTAATAAATATATTAAAT
>NC_037539.1:4723974-4726584 GCF_001531365.2 Cynara cardunculus var. scolymus
AAAAAATAATGTAGTATATTTATTTAAAAAATATTTTACTTTAGAATATTTAATTTGCATGCAACTTAATAAGAAAAAGTCAAAAAATTAAGTGTTTTTTTAAATCATAGCAATGAAAAATGAAAATCACTAATAATAATTTGAAATAGGTTTTTTATTTTATTTTAATTAAGTCATCCAAATGATGTGTCATCTATATCACCTCATTAAAGCCACATAAGCAAAAAAAAGTCAAAGGTTTAACCGGTTTAAAAAGTAACAGGTTACACATTGCTATAATGGGTAGATTCTTTAAAGTACGAAGCCTTAATAAAAAATAATTTGAAAGTACATTGCTGTAATAAAGAAAAACAAAAGTATAATGTTATAATAAGAAAAATTATGAAAGTAGGTTGTTATTTCATGCATTTAACCCTATATATATATATATGTATATATATGTGTGTGTGTGTGTGTGTGTGTGTGCGTGTGTGTGTGTGTGAGAGAGAGAGAGAGAAGCGTAAGAAAATATCTGAACCTTGATCACTTTTAATCTCATGATCACCCATGAATTGCGCTTTAGAAGAGAATTGATCCGATACATCTCAGTGCATCTCATTAGTGTTGACATCATTTGATTCACTGCACTTATTCTCCTTCTACAATATGATTTTCTGACAATGTATAGTTGTCAATCGACAAAACACAAAAGTCATTTTCTCTCTCACATGTGGTTTATTGGACATTTAGAAAGAAATACAAGGAAAACGAATCCAACTACAAGACATTAGATCAAAAATTACAAGAAATCAAGATCATAATTTGACATATTGGTCATTATTTGTATTTCAAGAGATGCTATGACAACAGATAATGGATGCACTCCCAGAGAATTGTCATGTGCGTTAGCATATAATAAGAAATCTCTTTTGGAGATTTTAACTTTTCCATGCGATAGAATGATGTGGTAAAAGAGAATAAAATAAATTTTCTTACTCATGCAGAACAATGTTCTCGCTTTTTAGTAAGAATTAGTGCCAACAATATCTATAAGTGATCATATGTCGATTACAAAGTTCTCTAGTTCTTTTTCCTCTTTGATTGTTTAAGGGAAAATGCGTCGATACGTCGACGTTTTCTTTAGTATTATTTTTCTTGAAGAATCTAATTCTCTGAAATACGCGCACCATTTGGAAGTGATAGATGTACATAAAATATGCAAAGTAGGGCATATACTTGCGGGCATATACTTACTAGAATTCCATGATGACGATCACTATTCAATAGCTTATACCTAATCTAGGAGCATTTGAGAGTACTAATAAGAAGTATATGCCATGGATGAATCATTAAATTCCATGGTTCAATACATTATACCTAATCTAAGAACATCTAAGTGTGCTAATAAAGAAGTATATGCCACGAAAGAATCATTAAATTCCTAGAGAGGGAATAGAAGCAATGGGTGTTCCTAATTGATTTCCTGCACAAAAGAAAGCACGAGTTCAAATCCTTCTCTCCCTTGAATTCTGATCGATTAAAATTGGATATTCTCAAAGGATATGATCACAACCATATTATTTATCCAAAATAGAAATCTGGACATGAAAATTATAATCTTTTAGGAACTACTACTAGGTAAGATTGTGATATCTCACTATGAAAAGTGTTTATGATGGTCATCATCGTTTTTTCCCCAATCATGTCTTCTGAAAGCCATCAAGTGTTTGGGATGTGTTCTCTTATCTCCTTTATGCTCGCTTATCAATCTCTTCTATGCTCATTTCAACATAAGATATCATACTCAACCATTCTCAAATTAAAGACAAGTAGGGAAAGAGAGAGGCAGTATGAATATCTACACTAGGAAACATTGCAATCACAGTATCATGATACACACACACGCTTGATATTCATCTTGTGGGATTCTTTGTAGTTCTATTGCCCTGAAACTTTTTCTTAAGCTACAATTATATGAGCTTAAATTCTTTGACAAAAGAAATAATCTTTTTTTGAGTTTTCAATTTAGGTACATATAATTCGTTCAAATGTAAATGATCCATTTGTGTATCTACAAGACTAACAATGAATTTGTATAAACAACATGTTTTTTCGGAAAAGGGTGATGCCAGGCATTGCCCAAACCAATGCCATGACAAATTGCGACTGTAGGCTCCCAATGGCCACAAATATATACATGTAGATGGTAAGATTCGAACCCGGTTGATTTTATATCCCCTTGAAAAAGGAAAAAAAGGGTGAAAGTCAGGGGTAAAGAATATAAATAGTTATATAAGTGATATGTTTGACCGAACAAAATGATATTTTTTTTATTAACCTGGATATCCAACTCGCTATGCGAACCGACTAATCCCAGGACGACCACCTGCTTTGCAGATAGCCTGGAGTCACCGCATTTGAATCTCCTACTCCTTTTAATCGTGATTTTCTTTAAGTCATCCAAAATTATAATTCAGATTTAGTAATGGAAAATGTATTTTGGTGTTGCTAAAACACAATATACATATACATGTTTGACGTATTATGTACTTTCTCTTTTTATATAATTTAATATTTTAGGAAATTTTATATGATCTGTATATAAATGTTAACATACACTATGATAAATTT
>NC_037539.1:4728019-4732981 GCF_001531365.2 Cynara cardunculus var. scolymus
AGAGAGAGAGAGAGAGAGACTTGAGATCATGTGAAACAAGGTTGTTTTCGTGAGACACGTGAGACAAGTTTTTACACTTAAAATTTTACAGCAAAACATTATGAAGGTAACCTTCACAGTGTTTTTGCTGTGAAGATTCAATACTTTTTTAACTTCACGAAATTTTGGTGAGGTGTATGAGATGGAGTGGTGTAGTTAAAAGTGAGGCGTATGTGATGGAGTGGTGTATTTATAGGTGAGGTGTATGTGATGGTGTGATGTATATAAAGGAGCAATGTATATGACGAAGGTGTTGAGCCAATTGGGTCAATGATGATTAACGAAGATGTTAATCAGTTTTATCGAGCTTATATGTAATAGATGTTCATATTTGAAATCTATTTCGAATTAACAATTTTGAAAGTTTTATTCCAAATGTTTTATGTGATATTGTTCTAACAAATATTTTCTCACTAGACCTTATGGTCTAACTCTAGTTTTGTTTTAAAAAATATGTATTTCAGGACAGTCACATCCAGAAGGTAAAAGGAAAGGAAAAAAGTGATTTGAGATAAGATGTTTACATGATGTTATATGCAGATTTGAGAGTTGTCTGAAGTTGATATGTGATGTTAACTTATGAAAAAACTTGTATACAACTTGTGTAAGCATATGATGTGATAAACTTCTTCTAGTTATGATTGTATTCTTTTTGGGACCGACATGTATTATATTAAATTGATATATGTGGTTTATGTGTTATTTCGTGGCGGGTTGTTACATGTTTGGATGAAGAAGGTACCCCAATCCAAGTTGAAACCGAATGCAAGATCTTTATATACTGTGTTGTCGAAGGTGAGGATGTATTACAAAAAGCACAATTAGGTTACATTGGTTGTATAATTGGACATGGTTGCATTTGAAATATATCCTATGCATGTATTCATAAAATGACTGTAATATTAATGATTTAGATAAACACGTGTTTAGATATGTATGAAAATCATTTTCTAAATTAAAAACAATAAAATATTAAAAACCGTCCACTAAAATAGGAAGATTATTTATTTATTAGAGAAATAATAATTAAAAAACATAATTTCCCTTGTTCAGTAGTTAATTTTAAAGTAAACTCCTTAAAAATTGACAAGATCAAGTGCTGAGATTGAATTGGAATAGAGTGTAAGGGTTGCAACAATATGAGAGGTTACATTTGATTTGTGTGATATTATATATATATATATATATATATATATATGATTATTATACAATCATTGACATTTGTGCAACCAATACAACCCAATCTTAACCGTCCATTTCATTTGATTAATATGTGATTTCATAGAAGTTTTGATTGTTTCATAATATAAAGTATCGATCATAATTAATGAACCATATTCATCTTCCATAAACATTCAAATCATAATAAATTAACTCTCATCATTTCCATAAATATATCAATTTATTGAGTTGCATTGGTTGTACAAATGCGACGGGTTGTATTTGAAACAAATTCTCTCTCTCTCTCTCTATATATATATATATATATGTATATATATATATATATATATATATTTATATATATATAAATATATGATTTGAATATTTATGGAAGATGAATATAGTTCATTAATTATGATCAATACTTTATATCAGGAAACAATCAAAACTTCTATGAAATCACATATTAATCAAATGAAATGGAAGGTTGAGATTGAGTTGTATTGGTTGCATAAATGTCAAAGGTTGTATAATAACCAACCTATATATATATATATATATATATAAAATGTGTAAAATAATTAATAGGGTAAATTACGATTTTTGTCCCTATGGTTTGTTAATAGTTTTTATTTTCATTCATGTGGTTCAGAAATTATGATTTTAGTCTTTATGATTTGTAATTTATTGCTAACTTCGGCCTTGGATTAAATTCTTACCTTTAAGTAGAAGAGACTAGAACAGTAAGAATTGTAAATCATGGGGACCAAAAAAATAATAAATTATAAATCATAAGAACGAAAATAACAATGAATTACCAACCATATAGACGAAAAACGCAATTGCTTAACCATAGGGATGAAAATCATAATTTTTAACAAACCACAGGGACAAAAAATGTAATTTAATCTAATTAATAATTAAAACTAGGGGTGTACAAAAAGCGGTCAACCCGCGAAACCTGTCCAACCCAACCTGTTAACAACCCAATTAAACCCAATTCGCCAAACCGCTAACCCTTCAGTTAAGAGGGTTGATCTCAACCTATCAACCCGCCACTAGTGTATAATTTTTATAAAATTATATATATATATATATATATATATTAATGTATAAATTTCATATAATTTTTATTGATATTATGTTTGTATTTTATTTTAGCTAAATGTATAAGTTATTAAAAGAGATTTACAATCAAAGAATGATGACAAATAATCTAATTAATAAAAAAAAATTATTGAAATCTTTTTAATTTGCAGCAACAACAAATTGATATGTCGGAGAATATGAATGATATTGATAGATATTTGGTTGACAAATCCATCAATATAAATACCCCTTCATTTTATGTTGTACTTTAGTGGAAAGAAAATGTTTAGTTATAACATTTCACTATGCCTAATATGTCTAAGCGTCCTAATATGATACTTTATAGGACGAAACAAGAAAAATGTTTTATCTAGAAGAGTTATAATATGTTTATTGAATGATTTTAAGTGTCTTAACAAATTCTACCACACTTTTAAAATAAAGTGTCATATTAATTATTTTATATGACATGACTTGAAAAAGTGTCATATCAACATGGATGTCCTATAAATAGATGAGTTTACGGAACACTTTTCAAAATTTTTCTATAAAATAACTAATATGATATTTTATTTAAAAATAATTCTAAAACAGTTGTTGAAACGTCCAAAAACGTTCTATAAATTTACTGTAACATTTTTAGATAAGACACTTTATAGTATGGTCTATAAACTTAAGTCTTATAAATTATTTCATTAGTCAAATTTTTGTTACTACCAACCCGCCAACCCAATCCAACCCTTGCGGGTTGAGTTAGGTTATACTTTTGAATGAGTTGGGTCACGGTTGAGATTTCTCCAAACCATTATAATTGAGTTGAATTGTAAAAATGTTGTAAACCGTTCAACTCAATCCAAATACACCCTTTAAGTAGAATGATATAGGAAAATAAAAAAAAAACTGTTTTATAATAGTTTATACAGTAAAACGTATACTGTATTGTATATGAATATGAACACATAAAAAGTATGTGTGGATAGGGGTTGCATGCATGCACATCCATGCATAGTTGCACATAACCTACGCCTTGTTACCATGCTATATTGTGTTGTATTTTGCATGTTATTATATATATATATATATATATATATATATATATAAATATGATACACTTAAAACAAAAATGTAAGCTTGTATAGCTTTTAACATTTGTCCATTAGAAAACACAATATGACTATTTTCCTTGTCTTCCTCCCCATATCTGTGGAGGAATGTGATTCTCACACGGTATTGATTCGGATGTTAACAATTAATGGTCTAGTGGGTAACATTTTGAACTTCAAAAAAGGAATGGTGAAATAGCAATGAAATGAGATTAATGAACTAGAGATTATAAAAAGGCATAAAATTAAAAAAAAATAATTAAGAGACACAACGTATTGATTCGGTTACACATGTTGATATCCTTCTAACCCTGTCTCGTGGTTCTAAAATGTTCTTCCAAGAACCTAAACCTTTTGAAACATATATTGTCAAGGTATAACAGATGCAAAGATAGGGGCATATACTTGCTAAAATTCCATGGTGGTGTGGTTCAATTGCTTCTTGACCTAATTTAAGAACATTTTGAAGTACCATTAAAGAAGTATATGCCCCAGATGAATCATTAAATCCTTAGAGAGAATAGAAACAATGGGTTCCTAATCCACTGTTTACAAAAAGATTATGGATTTGTTCTTACCTTTTATTATCCCAAATGTAATTCTATGGTTCATAATAATACACTATTCTATATTCAGACCATCTCTTTTCATGCTCTGTCGATGTTAATGTTAAATTGCAACACATTTTCAAGGTATTTTTTTGTGGATAGGGCTTTTTCTACATTCAAGGGGAGCTAGAAGGAGGAACTTTTGATTCGATTATATATTTTTGGCGCAAATCCAAGAAACGGTTATACTCAAAAGACATTAGAAAATATATTAGAATCAAGGATATCAAGTTTAACATGCAAACTCTTTGTGGCAATGGGCTAGATTACATGAGAGAAGACAAACACAAAAATCAAAAGAACCCGTATTGCATCACATTTACATATCAAGGATTGTATTAACAATTGTTTTAAAGGACCTAGGTTCTTTTAAAGGACCTAGGAATCATGATGATCCCATGAAACACACACACACACATAGATAAAAGTCTAGATGCAAACTGATTTTAGGTTGTGAACCGAAGGAGAACACGACATGAATCCACATGTGTCCATATTCATCATGAATAATGAAGGTGAACATTCATAAATTATTCATCATAAATGATAGAACATTCATGATGATTGATAAACTATTCATGATCCATGATAAATTAATACACCATTTATGATAAATAATACATATTCATAATAAATAAACCATTAACACATTAATGTATGAAATACCCTCTCTTCTTCGTCCCCCCAGTTCACAACCTAAAATCGGATGCAATCGAACCCGCTTCTATGTATATGTAGAGGTGGTTTATTATGCAACCAATGCATTGTTACAACCATTGCAACCTAATCCTAGCCATTCGTGATTCCATCTACGACAACAATCTGATCAATGTAAAAGGGTGATTAATGATTTATCTTGAATTTTTTATTTTTAAATAATTAAGGGCAATTAAAGGTAAATTAGGAATAAATAGTACATTGTTGATCCTCTCTCTCATTGATTTGTTGATAATCCCTTTTTC
>NC_037539.1:4733081-4775422 GCF_001531365.2 Cynara cardunculus var. scolymus
CAACTTATCTTTCCGCAAACAATCTTGTAAAATCTGTATTGATCTTCTTTATCAATATATATTTTAAATTTGAAAATTGTGTTTGTATTCATCCCCCCCCCTTCTACAACCTGTTTAGTATTCTTGTAGACCCTTTTGGGACCAACATACATAGATTCTCGATATTCCAACTAATTAATATTTTGGAGATATTTAGCGGAAAATCCTCTCTATTGTCATAAACTTTCCATACAAATCGCTTATTGCTATGCGGAGAAACATGGAAAGATAATTCAAACGATGACACCTAATCCTTGTGCAACATATTTCACTAGTGCATTTGATTTTTGTATCTGGTTAAAGAAACTGATGAGTATGAATCATTTGATTAGTGAATATGGTTTATCATTGTTAATTTATTTTCTTGGAACTGATGGATTTCTTAATCTAGTTTCATGCACTTGATGTGCCACATCTCATTGTTGAACCTGTTAAAACATCTGATTACTGAATATGGTTTATCATTTTCTATTGCTCATGCATACACATATAATGATGAATTAAAAACCCTAAAACACATAAAATGGTTGCATTAAAGAAAAATATATTTCATCCAATCATTGCCAAAACGGTTACAATTAAAAATAAATAAAATAAAAACCCTATAAAACGAGATAATATTATGCAAAAGATAAATAAATAAAAAATAGTAATTATCCTCTTCATTAGAAAGACGAAACTACCCTTACTAAATTAAAAAGCAGAAAAAAATATAAAATATATGGACAGACGAGATTGAGTTGCATCAGTTGTAACAACATGACGTGTTGTACTTAAAACATGCTCATATGTGTGTATGCGTGTGTATATATATGTATGCGTGTATGTATGTATATATATATACACATATTAGTTGTGTACCCATGTAATGCGGCTGAGATTTGTAATTTGAATAAATGTAAGCGATTACATTTCAACATCTATATTTGAAATTGTCAAACCCTAAACTTCATTGATTGTCATAGCAAAAGTTAAGTTCAAAGGAAAACTTTTTTTTTTTTTAGTTTGAAACTTTGAATGACATGTTATTTTTGGATGAATATAAAAGAATTTTTGAATAATTAGTTTTGTATAGTCTAATCATTTGAATCAATTTTCATACATTAAGCTATTAAATTGTTTTGTGTGGCCTATTAATTTCTAATGAATTTTGTGATGTTTTTAGTTTATTTATATTCAATATAATTCATTGTTTCATAAAAACAAATATTAAACAACTCGCTAAAAGGAATCCGAACCTCAAGGATCTCAAGACCTCTTATATTTTACCGTTACAACCGACTTTTTATATTTCGAAGATAGTTTTGCATAGGAGGTAGGGTTCATCATTTCATATTCATGAATTTGAGAGGAATCAAAAAAATCCAATCATCTACTCGATTGATTCAAATTTGGTCATGCATGATATAAGAGTGGGATGAGGTGTCATATCATGTAACAATCGATCTCGATAACAAGTACAACGTATCATGTAACAAACGATCTCGATAACAAGTACATCGTGACTTATCTAAGCGTAACCAAGATTGCATAATTCAATAAACCTCTGCTTATTATATAACATAGCATTCTGATAACTTTTATCTTGTGAGTTGGATCTAAAGCTGGCTACCCTAATGTTCTAAGATAGCAAATGATGAATACCATTTATAAAGTTTTACTTGCAATTCTTTTGAAGTTTACATCAAATTAGCTTCTTTATATACATCAAACCACCAAAAATCATGACTAAATCGATCGAATTGAGATAATATTGAAACATCTATGACAACCTCAAAACAATTTGTGATGGGTATGCACAAATAATTCAATTTGTTGAGATTACATTTACTAATAGTGTGCCCTTGTATCAAGTCCTCAACTATCGCTTTTAAGAACCCGTATACAATGGATTCAAATGTTAAAAATTGAAGGATAGACAGAACCATAATGACTTGATAATTACATCACTTACTAATCACATGTTTCCCTAATCCTTCTTCTTCTTCGACAAGTGATATTGTCATTACCACCTGGTTTATTTATTTTTTCACTACTTAAGTTGTGTTTCTACACTACTAAAAGGAATACATTTGTGTATAGATTCCATATATGATGCTATAATTCTTATATATTGTGTGATAATGAATTATTTTCAAAAGTTAAATACAGATAATAATATTCATGTACTTCATTTATGAAGAGGGTATATCTCATCAATAAAGAGGAAAAATGTGTTAATTAACTCAAACATATTAACATAATCAATCTCAGGAATCCTGGTGAGAGATAAGATTAAAGATACATGAAGGGAAATCCATAAGATGTTAATTTGAAGAAGATGAAGAAGTCATTAGTTATCCTTCAATTCTCCTCTTAATTGCCCACAATGATGATGGATTAATTGGTCATAAGTGTTCTTGATGATCTCCCAGTTACAATCCTCCAGCGTTATCGTTAGTTTTTAGAGGAAGAAAGATTACAGGGAATTTAGGGCAACAGAGGATTAAATGAATTTATAACCACCATATTTATAATTAATACAAAGGAACCAATATTGACCATCACAATAATTGGAGGACCTGCATGTAAATGTGGGAATAATAATAAGAAAATAATCATGGATTAATAAACTTATATATAAAATGATATTAATAGTTTAGGCCACATTATAAATAAATCTTGCATTCTCCCACTTGGCCGTATAACTATTTATATCAAATAAGTTGGTCATTTGTTAATCCATTTAATTAGCATATATTTCGTAAAAGCATTAAGGCAAAAAGATGCAACCGTACATACCTTAAAAGATATGAGATCCCCATCAATTATACTTCAATACTCCACAAAATATAACTTATAATTTTATGGTTATCATATCTGCTCCAAGAACAATTAGTGTTAACTTTAAATTAGTAGAGCAAAATAAATAACATAATATGAAAGATAGAGTTGTAAGCGCTAAAGATTACATGAAACTCACTTAAGATCTACGACTCATAAGTTGAGGGTAACATACATTATAGTGTCATTGTTATTTAGGACGTGAGATATTGGTTGTGTTTGATTACATTTCCCCAACACTTTTCTAAATCCAAAATATTTATAACCTAATAAAATACACTAATTAAGAAAACCTAACTAATTATGGTTTATACTACTAGATTGGGTGCATGTATCTTCTAAAACAACCTTAAAACGGACGGTTGACATTTGCATGATAGTAAATGTGAATAAAATTCAGTGGAAACATGAGCACACAAATAATCATTACTCAATAGTTTTATCAACGGATTGGTGATCACACAAAATAATGCCCAACCAAAAACTTATATGGTGAAAGGTCACCCTCTTAACTATAGGAGACCATATGTTTGGCTATATTCAACTTCTCACGAACATATCTGAAAGTGTTTATGGCTTGATAGTAAGGTTGCCTGCGTATTCATTAGCCATTAGGGGACTCACTTAAGTTGTGGGGTATGTATTTTTCTTCATTTTGGGACACAGTCTGGGTGAGGATTGCCCTTCGAAGTAACTTTTTTTCTTTTTTCTTTTTCTGTTTGATAATATGTTTAATTCCTTTTTCGACGTGCTAGAAAATGGACATCCGATGATGTTTGAGATACCATAAAGTGTTTGGCTTTTGAGGGCATTACGAACAAACTCTTTGTTCATGTGTCTATCTTATCTCGAGTAGATCTCATGTCAAGATGAATACATGGAACAAGTTCATATTGAATCTGATACAATATTGATAGGGAAATTAAAAGTAAGCGACGAGACATTAATGCAAGTTTTCTAGCTACTTGAGTTTTGCAGAATATATTGATATTAGAAAGCCATTGCCAAAAGATAAGTAGAAAAAAGGTACGGATTTTGCAACACGGAAACAGTGCAATCCTACTCACACCCATGATCTATCGAGGCTTACCCTATATGTTTCTAGCAGCCTGAAAAAGATTTGGTGGGTACCAAATATTCCACATAATAATCGCACCCATTTTAATTTTAAGAAAACTTGTTACATATATCTCTCTCCAACGCCATCAATACAATTATATATTCTTTATTTATTTTGATTATCTATATTTCAAACCATTAAATCTTATAAATACATCATTTAACTGTTTATTAATTAACGATCGCAATTTTAATAATTCTAATCCATAGAAAATGAAGCTAAATTAAAAGATCAAGTTTCCTTTGGTACGATGATAACATTTTTAATCATGTTTATAGATTATCGATCAATTGGCTACGTCTACTTTTATTTATTTTGTTAATTCCTTTTTGAAGCACATAATTCCCGATCACATCTTTGTTTATAAAGAG
Source organism: Cynara cardunculus var. scolymus (assembly GCF_001531365.2). NCBI lineage: Eukaryota > Viridiplantae > Streptophyta > Magnoliopsida > Asterales > Asteraceae > Cynara > Cynara cardunculus. The sequence goes on from NC_037539.1 coordinate 4,737,435, forward strand.
CGAATATATGTCCATCTTGTACCATTTTCTATCTAAATCCCTCTCTTTTACCAGAAAAATGAAAACAAATAAAGAATAATACCGCTTTTCACCCATCAACACAACATTTTTATCTAGTCTTAAATTATTATGGAACTTTTATTCTTGTAATAAAAGGAAAAAGGGGGATTTTGAATACATTATATATATATATATATATATATATATATATATAAATTATTACACTTAAAAAGATGAGCAAGATACTGTACAAGGAAAAGCTTTCTTCTTTTTAATAAAAAGAAAATAGAAAACTATGCTTTAGATACAAAGTAATTTAAGGTATTAATTATGATGTTGGAACAACTTCACTTTTGTTGCTTCCTTTAGAACTCTATTTGTTTGGAGTGGGGTGCACATGACATAACGATCATATCATTATGCAAACTTAAAGAAAAAAAAAATAGAGTATACTACGTGTAATTCGTGTATGTATGTTTTGTTCAAAGTGGAAAAAAACCATAAAACACCGATATTTCTTTACTTAACGGAATATTTTTTATGATATGAACAGAAACAACAAAGAATTGTAATTAAACCACAACGACGAAAACTGTAATTTCAAAAAATTAGGAACAAAAGTAGCAGCTTTTAGCAAATCACAAGAACGAAATACATAGTTTACTTTGAAATTTTTATTACAATTATATTCGAACACTTTTCAGGAAACCTGACATTTGATTTCCAATCAGATACAACGTATAAGTAGAAGGTTAAAAATCAGTACTTCTAAGTTATTTCATTCAGAATTTAAACGCACAAACGAGCATACTTTGGTAAAGATATGATATTCTCGATCATGTAACATGATATAAAATTCTTACACAACTCCTATTATTGTTGCAAATTCAAATTTGAGAACATGTTCATATGCCGATATGCAAGTGAATGTAGAACACATGCTCACACACACAAAAAAAGAATTATAAAGAGCGTGTAAATGTTGGAATCATGAAAGATGGCGGACCTTTTTATCGCATATTTGAAATTGTGTCACCATTGATGTTCCATTGGTTTTATATGGAAAAGGCAAAGAGACAAAGCACGGCTACGGATTTTTTTTAGGCAATGTTAGATCGACTTGATCCACCTTTTTATTTTACTTTTTCTAGTTTTAAATAAATTCTTGATTAACTACAATATTGGTCCATGTGGTAAAAAAATTACAGATTTGGTCCCTATGTTCGTTAATTACGTTGGTGATAATTGTGTTTTTCCTTTGTGTTGTTGATTCACTCTATTGAGATATCTTTGTTAAAAAGACCCATTAATTCGACCAGGACATGAAAAAACTAAATAATTGCTGCAAAATTAACATATCTGACAAACATCAAAAAGATTGTATCCCGAAAAATAAACATGGAGGAGAACCCAACTGGTTTTTTGGTCACCATTTTAGTTGGTTTCATGCATTTAAATATGACCTGGAATCAACATCATGATCAATATGTGCAATTTATCAACAAAAAAACATAGGAAAAAATGAGGTCGAAGTCAACATACAAACAACAAGTGATCATATAGAGGAAACTCTTGATCGATGAAGTATGGTTCTCTCTTAGCCAAAAGGTTTTCCTTCACCACCGGTTCATTTAAAACATTATTTTAATTTTAATTGGTAAAATGATCAAAATGCTCATCACTTAATAGACTTTTTAATTGAGTTATTGATGGGCTTGGAACACCACAACCATAAACAACAATCAGGACCAAAAGCAAGTATACAAATAGTCCCAATATTGTCTTTCAAGTAATAAAAGTAGTACAAGTACCGGATATCGTCCACAGGGATCGTAGTAAAAGTTTTAAAAAAAGTAAAGTTAAGGAAATGATTTCAGAAGGCGAATTCGAAGACTTAGATTAAAACATAGCCAAGACAACTAAAAACAAGAGATAACAGAATATAAAAGCAAGCTAGGGTGTATGACTTTCCGGGTGAGATGTAAAAATTATTTCCAGTCGACCAATGCTGTCAAAATGCTACAACATGAAACCATGCTGACAGATTGCTACAGCATGCCATTAGTAACAACTATTTGTACCAATTACTTTGAAGGTATTCCTCTCGGACTTCACCAATGCACTGATATTATAGCTTTCAACCCATATCTCTATGAGGTATCCAGACTAACGAAAGTGACAAATGGTATCTTCAAAGTATATGGATAAACAAATCTCTTTGTTAAAAATCACCCTCTCGAGTGGATTCCCATATCATTCAAGTTGACGTGTTCTGAATGGCTCATCTCTGAATCCATTCCACTTTAACACTTCAGAAACAACTTAGAAAATACAGACAACAAATCTCTTTGTTAACAACTCTCTCAAGTCTACTTCCCATATCATCCAAGTTGACGTGCAAACAATGGCTCAGCTTAGAGCCCACGTCACTTTAACACTTTTAAATTGATCAACTCGTCAAGAAGTGTCATTGGTTTTATAAAACTTGAAATGAAAAAGTAAAACATCGTTGTTACATGAAATGGTCGACTATATTTTGGTTTAAAAACTCACCTTTTTCGTCATACACCCGAGCTAATAAACTTAGCTACTCATGACGAAAAGTAAATGACAAGAAACGTAAAGTGCGGTAAATAAAGACATAATATAAATGCGGAAAGTAAATAAGGAATATAAATGACGGAATAATAAAGATGCGAAAAGCGTAATAAATAAATGACGTAAATAAAAATGCAAGTAAGCGTAAATAAATTAAAGACGAAATATAAATAACGATGATATAAATAAAACGATTAAATAAAGCAATTAAAGAACTTGAAATGTAACCAAAAGATTTATAATATTAAGAGACTTGTTATTCAAGTAGCATGCAAACTACTTGAAGAAAGAACAAAAGAACTAGAGAGCAAGTAGTAAGGTGTGGTGAAAAATGAGGTGTGTGGAATACTCCTCCCAACATCCCTTTTTATACTAGGGATGGAGTGAGGGCAAAATAGTAAAATCACACCCAACTAGTTCAAAGGAAACTAAATTGTACATAAAAGCAAACTAATATTTAGAAATAAACTACAATTAGTCTTGTAAACTCCAGCTAATCTGATTAACTACAACTGGTTCACTTTAGAAGGCTTTCATATGTCTTCCCAAGTCATGTCAGTCAACTCCAAGTCTCATTCATCTTTTCATCTGTCATCAGGTCATGCTACCACATTTCCACAACATCGACCTGCTCCAATCTGTCCAAAATAAGCTTAATTTAGACCAAAATCCACTCAAAACAGGTTCATCATGTACTTCAGCATAAAAATAGAGAAAAGAGATAAAATGACTCAAAGTTGGGATATAAATGAAAAATAACCTATCTAAAGAGAATAAAAAAGTACTTTACGTACTAAATACTTAGTACGTATCAGTTATCTTGACCAAATCCAAAAGAATTTGCAAACTACAATGATCACCAATGTAATAAACGAATCACAAGGACCAAATATGTAGTTTTGATGAACTATATATAGGACCAAAAGAATAGTTTACTCTAAACTCTTAATTTTGTAAGAATATAGAATGCCAATAAACTTCGTAAATAAATTATGAAAATACAAAAACACAAAAAAAGATCATGATCGGCAAACAGATTTTATATTGCTGGATGCACGATAAGTCTATGTGGTTTTGTAAACTCGTCGACACCTGTTACTCAATACCAAAGAACGATCATTCCCTATTTTTCACAAAATAATGTACTTATACTTATAATAAAATGTCTCCACTAAGTTGGCACTCTATTCTAAACTTAATTGAAAGCTTTTTTTGTATCTGTGAGCCCCTTAGTTTCTAAGCAAACCTCCTATTTGTTTAGGACTAACTATTTCCCCTTGAAATCATGAAACTTCGGTTCTCCCGAAGTTGTTTAGTAACCATTGCACTTAATTAGTGTTGCGGCAATATGTTATGACTATGCAATCTCATTGTCACATTAGTACCCTCATGTTTGACTCCATTTGAACTTTTTTATGAATGACAAACAAGACATGCCAAGATAAGTACTCTTACAAGGTGTGACAACATAGTTAAAAGTAATAGTAACCAAACACAAGTTTTGTTGAGCTCTTGTTGCAACTTCATTTATCCTATTTATTCTTAAAATTCATCCGCCCAATAATAGCAAAGAAATTAAAGATCTATTAGAAGCTAGACACTACTAGAATACAGGTTGTCACCCAGGATAAGATACTGCCAGTAAATACCATGTTGATGGATCATTGACAATAATTAGTCACACATGATTTGGTCCTTAAACTTTTATTGAGGGATTTCTAATACATTTCATGACGACATTACCAGTAACGTCATACTTTGAAAAATAAAATATGGGAAACCACAAATTAGCGACGACATTTTCTATTGCTAATTGAGTCATAAAATCATTGATGGATAACAGAGAGATTGACAAAAATAATTAATACAATTACAAAATAAAATTTTGTTGGTAATCTATCGGTAAGAAATTTAAATCACGAAAAAATTACCGATGAATTTCAAAATGTATGATTAAAGAAAATAAAACTACACTATTTACCAATGGAATACCGACATATTGGTTTGCCGTTGCTAATCTGCAGTTAGGTGGTACTTTAGCAACATATTAGTTACAAAAGTCTGTTTTTTGCTACTCATTCACTAACTCATCACTAATTTTTGGGTTACATAGGTGCCACAATTCCGTTTGGTGATCCGTTGATAGTGTCTAAGAGAAGTAGCCCATCGAAAATCTCTTTCTTTGAAAGACAAATTCTAATATTCAGAGAAAGAAATAGGACATATAATCACGTGTGTTCTCTCTTTCTTCCTGATTTTCCAAATGAAATCCATGTGTTGGACACAATGTGGCAATGTCTACGCAACATCAACACTATGCGACATCATCACCATCAGGTAGCAATTATAATAACAAAACATCAAACTAAACTTTCCTTATATCTTCACTCTATCTACAACACAGTTGAGAAATCACTAGCTTTAATTAGTTGCGACATAGTCTTGCAACTATCAAAACTATTTTGCTTGAGGACCAACTTTAACCGCAATATATTTTGCAACAATAATGGTCATATGTAATATCTTTTCGATCAACAATTTCTTCAGCGTCAATAGCGTTTGATGGATAAGTTATTTGATAGGGTCATTCCCATATCTTGTATAATTCTCTGTCAAAATAAGATTTATTCGACAGAATATAGTTGTTTCCTCGAGATATTAATTTCATGAATCTTTAATATAAGTAATGACTATAATGTCACAAAATATCAAACCAATGGCACAAATCTCAACTCATAAACTCTAAGGATTTTTGTCATAATGTCTATAAAGTCAAATAAATAAATCATGACGTAAACAATGATCTCAAAACTTCAAACGTATGCCCGGTAATGTCAGAAACTTAAATAATCAAAAACTTAGAATAAAATCTCAATTTTCATGTTATAGGGATGATTTGATTTCCAAAAGCTTAAGTAATTGTATGTTGTAATTTAAAACATAAAACTTAACACTTATGGACTTAATACGATTAAAGTTGACTTTAAAATATAATTTGAATTGATAAAATTTGATTTACAAAATTCATGGGTTTATATATAGTTGAAACCTTTTTGGTAATCAAGATTATTTGGTTTAGTTTGTGTATGCCTCAACTAATCCCATACAAACACTACTAAAAAAAGACCATTTCCAGCGCCGTTTCCGGCAGACGAAATCCGCCGGTAAATTACCGACAGATTTCCGGCGGACACTAAAAAGTCAACATTTTATTGACTTTCAACGATTTCCGGTGGATTTCTTAAGTACTCAGTTTAATTTTGAATTTACATCTAATTACAACATTTTACCAGCGGATTTCTGGCGGATTTTTTAATTTTTTCATTAAAAAAAATTAACAATTTTCCGGCGGATAATTAAATATTTTTTTAAAAAAATATAACCATTTTCGGCGGACAAATAAAAAAATTTCTAAAAAAAAGAATAAACAATTTTCCGGCGGATTTCCGGTGGAAAATGAAATAATTTTTTTAAAAAATTTAACATTTCCGGCGGATTTCCGGCGGAAAATTAAAATATTCTTTAAAAAAAATTAACAATTTTCCGGCGGATTTCCGGTGGATATTTAAATATTTTTTAAGAAAAAATATAACATTTCCGGTGGATTTCAGGCGGAATATTAAAAAATTCTAAAAAAAGAATAAACAATGTTCCGGCGGATTTCTGGCGGAAAAATAAATAATTTTTTATAAAAAATTTAACATTTCTGGCGGATTTCCGGATTTATATATTTTAACATAAATAATCTTTTAGAAATATTTTTTTTTTAAAATATTAATATTTATATATTTTTCAGACGGATTTCCGACGGATATATCCGCCGGTATTTTTAAAAAAAAATTTAATTCTTTTAGAAATATAATTTTTTAAAAAAAATATTATTATATATATATTTTTCCAACGGATTTATCCGCCGGTATTTTTTTTTTTAAAATTAATTCTTTTAGATAATATTATTTTTCCGGCGAGAAATATTTCCGGCGGAATTTTCAGCCGGAAAATTTTAAAAAAAAAACTTAAGGATTTGTTAAGTTAATCAAGATTTTTTTTAAAAACGGGCGAAGAATTTCCGGCGGCCGTGATTCGCCGGAAACGGGGAAAATCCGCCGAAAATTCGGCCGGAAAAACAATCACGGGCGCCCCTTTTTCCTGCGGCCAAATCCGCCGGAAATCACTTTTTCCGGCGGATTTGGCCGCCGGAAAAAGTGGGTTTTTTGGTAGTGAAATAAACGCGAACATGGTCATTTTCTTGAAACAAAAAAAATCATAGGAACATCTCAAGCTTATTGGTATATATATAGGGTTGGGATTTTGGTGAGAATATAAGTTATAGTGAGAATGCAAGTTATGATGAGAATAGTTACAAAGAATATTCCACCATTGGATCAATCATAATTGAACATAAACACTGATGCAGTGTAACGAGATACACCAGATCAATTTCCCTAATAAGCATAATTCATGGGATGAAGGTGAGTTAAAAATAATTAAGAATCTAAATTATTTATTACGCTTATCACCTTAACTCATCCTTCGTGCCTAACTCTTTTTTTCTTTTTTCAGATTTTTTGAATTTTATTAATTTTCTTGGTTTTGGAGAAACAAATTGATTTAATTAAATCTTTATATTCACATTTATTAAATTTTTATTGGGTTAATCCATTTGATACATTTTTTCTGTCACAAATAGGTTGTTTATTTTAGTTTTTCAAAAAAATCTTTCGAAACCTTCAATTCGAAATATCATAAAAGCCATCATATTTTAATTCAATTTCAAGATTTAAACATTATTTTAAATCTTTATCTAAACACATATTAACTCTTCAAAATTAAATAAAAATCCAAAAATATTTTCATATATTTGAAATTGCACAAATTTCTTTGCAAGTACAACAAAGAAAAAAAATGTATGAAATATATCCATCATAACGAATCTTTAACCATTGCCTTAATTGCCTACTCATTAGGCCGGCCATAAAAAATCATGCTACAGTAGACATTATATTTTTGCCTTGATATTAAATATGATTATAAAACATGATTATACATTAAATTTTGATTGACTTTTAAAAGGATGTTGCAATTTGAATCACTTTCACGATCGGTGATTACCAATAGTTTTTATTTATTAACCTGTATATCCAATCCGTTATGTGAGCCGACTAATCTTAGGGCGACCACTTGCTTTGCAAATAGCCCGGAGTTATCGCATTTGAACCTACGTGGCCACAAGGAGATTTTTATTTCTTCTTGGATTTGAACCTGAGACCTCCTTATACTTTTGACCTTTGAAGTCAAGCTCAAAACAATCAGGCATCACCCTTGTGGTTAGTTACCAATAATAATAAAATGATTGTTGATGCAATTCATAAAAACGAACTTATACCATGCATGCCAAAAATATATTATAGTGGGCCATCCTCTTATGAAAAGAAGTTCAATTTCATGGCAAACTTTTGGTTGTATACAAGTGGAATTCAATGTGGTCGAATCAGGAGCAAGCTTTAATCTTTGCTATGGCCTATGATCATGGCTTAACCAAAAAATCTTGGCTACTAATTAATTATTGGTTGGGCACCTTTTCAATTCATAGTAACCTATTCCTTTTCTCCTTCAAATAATGCATCAACTCTTTGGAGAACAAGGTTGTTGTCGATCATTGTAAATACATCCAAAATCTTATATAACATTTACTAATTAATGCATAATGGGTAATCTGCCAAGTAACCCGTAGAGAAATTTGAATCCATAATAGCATAAACTCGTAACATGTGGTATTATTAACATGTGGTATTATGAACAAGTTATTAACTAATTATTTTGAAATGAAGTTAAATATGTTATCTGATTAATTGTTAAGATTATTAATCTCCTAGCCACTTTGGATCTTTATAAATTGCAAAGTATCGAAGCATTTGAAACTCTTACAAAATTAAAATTCGAACATGAGTGATCATAAAGGATGCCATATGTTGCGCCATAAATCTATAAGAATTTAAATTTTAAGTCTCATACATATATACATTAAGGGGCTGGTTAGTTGCTGACCAGGCTAACTCGATCAACAATCAGTGTGTTTACCAAGTCACAAATTTGACCGAGATCTGACCGAAATGTTGAATGAGATCTTACGCAACCAACATCAAATTTATGCTTACCTAGTCAGATTTTTGCTTTCTATACTTGCCCTGTCTAAAAGATAAATAAATAGACTAGTCTAAAAGTTACAAAAAATAATAAATAACATAATTTTTAATTATATTGATTGTTAAAGATAGAAACTCGTAAATAAAATGATTATTGTAAGTATAAATTCAATAATGAATTATATTTAGAAAAAAAATGAAAAGTTGGTTTATTAAATGAGAATTTTGATTTAAAAATGAAAGATAAATAGCAATATAGGTATTTTGATGTGCAGGTTTGTAGTTTTTTTTAACCTCATAATATTTCGATTTGGACTGTCAAGTGTATATATTTTGCGGTCTTACGTGAACCCAACCCTATATATACTAGGGATTATGTGAGATCATGTTGTTTTCGTGAGACCCATGAAACCACTTTTTTATGCTGTGAAGGTAACCTTCACAGTCTTTTTGCTATGAAGGTAACCTTAACAATGTTTTTTGCTGTGATAGCTCATATTTTTTTACCTTCACAAAGTTTTACTGTGAAGTTTTATGTGTAAAAATGTAGTCTCACAAGACTTACAAAACATGTTGATTTCACGTGAGTCCTCTCTTATATATATATATTGATGATATACTAATATTGATTGATATATTTATTATACATATGTATTGATTGATTTCTTTTATACATATTGCAAAAAAGCAAGGTAAATAAAAACAAAAGTAAACTAAAAGAATATTTATACTCATCGCACAACACGTGCGCGGTGTTGCTACGTGATACCTAGCGGGTCATAAAACATGGTTTTTTGTGAGTTAAAACAAGAACGGTTAGTTTGATCTCCCAACATTTCCGTATTTAAAGTATGCATTTTGTTTTTTTCTTCCATTAAATTATTAATAACAAAAATAATTACATATTATTCAACATATAATTACAAAATAGGGTTATAATGATCATTTAATTGTTGATAAGCACTTATTAAAAACATTTGGTAAACACTCTTACATGAGACACCACTTACTCAGGTCAGCACTATTACCCGAACAACACTTGGTAAAAATTGGTAAACGACCCCTAAGATGTTTCAATTAACTATCTACCTTCAAGCCAAAATTGAATGTTTATTCTCTTATTTAAACAAACTAATCACATGTTCTATTGGTTTTGATTTAATTAACGCACGAGACTTCTCAATTAATTTCGTCCCCAAGTATTTTAGTATAATTTATATTAACTATATATGTACACATATATGATGGCTGCATTCTCCATGATAATGATATGATATATATGATGTGGAGGGAGTAACTTTTTTTGTTGTTGCATATTTGAAGAAACGAACAAATATATTAAGAATTAACGGATAAAAGATAGACAAAAAGCGGAGAACAAAAAAGAAATTGGAGAAACCACCCAACGACTCCCCTATAAAGACAAAGACTAGACAATTTGAAACAGTTACAAATTAAATAAGAATTCTTGAACGTCTAGAAAAATATCCAAATAGGCGTATTAGTTCCTATTCCGGAACATGGATATTACATAGGATTAATTAAGTACACGAATGCTATTGAAGGGTAGACCGATGGATTTGTGAAGATAGGGGCATCAATTAAGATTGTTAATTACATATGTACTCTTATGCCTTCATGAAATTCCAACTTTCCATGAGGGCATATCTTGGCCAAGCATCAGCACATCATACTTGAAAGTTGCTAATTTTCCGGTGAACATCCACCGTAAACATAGGCCCTAATACCAAGTGGAAGGCAGCATAGGATAAAAGAAAAAAAAGAACACAGGATATTTTAGAATGTGCTGCACCTGAGAATCGGTACGAGCCACATCATTCAAAGTTGCCCCTTTTTCATTACACCATTTTCATTTGTCCATAAATAATGTGTTCATAGGCTTCAATTAGACACTCATCTCATCTCAACTCACAAGAGCTTAAACTCTCACTTAGATAGCTCTTTGAGTTGGGTTAAAAAAGCTATTAGATCGATCGAAGATGGTGAAATTCTCTAAGCAGTTTGAGGGTCAGCTAGTCCCAGAATGGAAAGAAGCCTTCGTCGATTATTGGCAACTCAAGAAAGATATCAAGAAAATTCACTGTGACTACACTTCTCCTTCTAAACCAAAACAAAAAAGCTCTTTAAGCAACACCCTCGTCTCCTCTATACAGAAACTTTCCTTATTTGGAAACCAATGTAGAGAACGTGAAGTCATTCATGTACACACTCTTTCTGAGTCTTATCTTTTAGTTACTGGCTAAACTTTGAACTATATGTGTATCTTCATCCCAGGGTTGCTCCCTGAGGTTGGGCCGGCCTGAGCCCATGGCTAGCTACTTGGTTTAAATATATGTATGGCTTTCCTAATGTGCATGGTTTGGTTTATCTGGTACCAGGTTCACAGTAAACTTGCATCAACAGCTAGTAAGGGAGTTCTATACCAAACAGAATTGTTAGAGCAGTTTGATGGTACTGAAGCAGCTAGTGAATTCTTCGCCCTTTTGGATCTTCAACTTAACAAAGTGAATGAATTCTACAGAAAGAAAGAGAAGGAGTTCCTCGATAGAGGGGAGTGTCTCGGGAAACAATTACATATTCTGATAGAGCTGAAAACCGCACTAAAAGAGCAGCACAAAAATAAAACCAATTCATCGCACCACGACTCCAAGGATGAGGACTTTTTATCGGGCACCATTTCGTGTGGTACGGAAGTAAAATCTTAAAATGGTCAATGTGGTATATTAAATCAAGAAAACAAAAAAGAGAAAATATTCCACCTTTTATGACGCCATTTCATTTTATTTTTGATTTTGGTCATCAAATCAATAGGTATTAATTTTTTCTTTTATCTGGGCACAGATGAAGAATCGAATAGGGGGATTACAGACCAAGATTTGCAGGAAGAGGGTAACATAGAAGAAGAGCTGGACCAAAATGGTACGCAATCTGATGACTCACCAGGATCAGAAGAAGCTGGGAAAATGAGAAGAGCCAAAAAGGAAGAGGAACGTCTCTCGGGTTGTATTATTAACAGCCATGGGAAAAACTTGAAAATCCGCATTCCTCTAACCAACCCGACTCGCGCATTCTCTTATTTACTTTGGGAAGATTTGATCAATCAGTCGTCCAAAAAACATAATGCTCAGGGAAGAAAGCTTCAGATTAATAAAACAAAGCTCCATCATGCGGAAAAAATGATTCGAGGAGCTGTCATTGAACTCTATAAAGGATTGGGCTATCTCAAAACTTACAGGTATTGTTTTGGTTTTGCTACATTATTCTTTCTTGACGAATTTATCATTCTTGAGCCATCATGTAGTTATTTAGAGGTCCAAATCTTCCTTTAATTGTCCCTATCCTACTCCTAAAAGATGTCCATGACAACCAAACATTTGACTTTAATTAGCAATATTACATTCTCTACTGAAATACATTAATATCACAGAGATGAGACAGAATCTTCTTTCATTGTAAACAATCTAAAAACTCATTGACATTAATTAACAATTGATTATTTGCAGGAATTTAAACATGCTTGCCTTTGCGAAGATTTTAAAGAAATTCGACAAAGTAAGACATCGCGTGGCTTTGATTTGCAAGTTGATCGATAAAATCTTTATATTTTTCTCTTGCTAACTAGATTGGATTGGCCACCTTATGTTGTCGGTGCTTTTCTCAGGTCACAAATAAACAAGTTCTTCCAATTTATCTTAAAGTTGTCGAGAGCTCCTACTTCAACAGTTCAAACAAGGTAAGGTGGAAAAAGGAAAATAATCAATTTTAGTAAATTTATTAGTGCCTCATGTCCAAGAGATGATTGCCATCGAGTAGCAGATCTCCCATCTGTGATTAAATTCAGACACAAATGAAGTGGCTTCATTTCACCTGACATCAAGATAATTTATGTGTACGGCAGACTATGAAGTTGGCAGATGAAGTTGAGGATACTTTTGTGAAACACTTTGCAGAAGATAACCGAAGGAAGGCAATGAAATACTTGAAACCGACTCAGCGCAAAGAGTCTCATGCTGTCACCTTTTTCATAGGTGTGTTTCTTTTTCGTTCTTTTCGGTTTTTGAAAAAAAGAAATGATGATCAACATAGACTTTATAAGTAAATAATTGGCCACTAAGAATTAAAGGATTAAGAATTTCAAGATAATATATAAAAACCTGAATAACACATTTTCCAAATCATCTTTCCATTAGTGCGCATTTATGTGGCATATACCTTCCTACTCATGATTGAATTGATACTCAACGATTTTGTTTAAAGAATAGCCCTTGTACATATATTTACCGCAGGGTTTAGTAATTTAAACTTATAACTACACACACACATGTGTGTATATATATATATATATATATATAATGTGTGTGTATGATTTGAGATATGTAACTAATTGGACCAACAATTAAGTTGATACTCACCAATTCACCTATAAGGATCATCTTTAACACACTTACCCAACTCCAAATTCATATCTAACACTTTCTAGTTTACATTTATATTGTTTCCTTTGCTAGATTAATTTGATTATTCTTTTTCAGATTTCTTATATATGTCTATATAATTAGCATCATCGTCTCTTGTTTACTAAAGAATAGTATTTAACAGGAGTTGGGTAGTCAAAGATATAGATCCACTTTTCTAGCTAAAGGTGGCTTGAATAGAGCGATTACAAGCTAGATTTATATAATATATAATAAAACTAATAACAGGCGATTGACCATATATATATCTTTAATTTGACCCTACAAAGATAAAGGCGGCATTTCTGGATTTCCCCAATGTCGTACTTGGCTTTTTTGGTTGCCACTAAACCTTGTGTGGAAAACCAACACAGCATAGATTTCTGGTACATCAATTAAAAGTGTGATCTTTCTCAGCACCAAGTGTTTGTAGAAGCACGAAAACGTTAATTTGTTTGTCTGTTAGTTGCAAGATACACTGCACATTAGGCGGCAAGACATTAGAGGTTAAGGTTCATTTGAACATAATCGAGCATTTAGAAGTAGCTAGATAAGAATAATTTTTAATGTTAGTTTATGGTTTTTATATAGGGCTATTTACGGGATGTTTCATTGCGCTCTTTGTTGGGTATGTCATCATGGCTCATACCACCGGAACATATAGACCACAAACTAATACAATATACATGGAAACTGTGTACCCTCTTCTTAGGTACGTACGTACATCATTTTATACATTAATTAATATCAAAAAGCTAACGAAATAGCGTTGATGATCAGGATGACAGTTTTAGTCTTGGTTTTGCAGCATGTTCAGCCTGTTATTTTTGCACTTTTTCCTGTACGGATGCAACATCTTCATGTGGAGAAAGACACGTATAAATTATAGCTTTATCTTTGAGCTATCACCAACGCAAGAACTCAAGTATAGAGATGTGTTCTTGATCTGTACCATGTCGATGACGGCTGTAGTTGGTGTCCTGTTTGTTCATCTTTCACTGATGGACAAAGGATATTCCTATTCTCAAGTTGATTCCATCCCTGGCCTTCTGTTATTGGTAATCACCTAATAATATATTTATCTAGTCAATTCCCCTAATTCATCAACCTTATTCCATGATCTTAAAGATTCTGAAATTAATGCGTTAATTTTACAGGTTTTCTTGGTATTGCTTGTGTGTCCCGTCAACATCATTTACAAGTCAAGCCGTTATCGTCTGCTTAGCGTACTAAGAAACATCATCCTATCACCTCTTTACAAGGTTGTCATGCTGGATTTCTTCATGGCTGATCAACTTTGTAGCCAGGTAATTAAAACACTACTTTCCATTTAGATTAGTCGATCTGTGAATCCAGCTGCCATTAAAGCTACATGCTTGATGATGTTAAAACCACACTCAACTTCAGATATCATTGAATCTTTTTATACATCATGTCCCAACAAAATGTTAATTAAAGATTGGTTTTCGGGAAACAGGTGCCGATGCTCAGAAACCTCGAATATGTAGCATGCTACTACATAACTGGAAGTTACAAAACTGAAGACTACGGATATTGTGTTCGCACCAAAAATTATAGAGATCTCGCATACGCAGTTTCCTTTTTGCCTTATTACTGGAGAGCTGTGCAGGTTTGGCTAAAATCTGTTTTTTACTTTTGTTTGTAAAAGATACTATTAATTTATATATGATTTATGACTTTATATTAGCAGTACTCTGCTGATATCCTGTTTTAATTCAGTTTTTAAAATAGTTATAAAGATCTATAGTAATAGACATAAGTATCAATTGTTGTGTAGTGTGCTCGGAGGTGGCTTGATGAAGGCGACACAGGCCATTTGATAAATTTGGGGAAGTACGTATCTGCAATGTTAGCTGCAGGAGCAAAAGTGGCATATGAAAAAGAAAGGAGTGTCGGATGGCTATGCTTGGTAGTCATAATGTCGAGCATCGCAACTGTGTATCAATTGTACTGGGACTTTGTAAAGGATTGGGGTTTGCTACAGATCAACTCCAAGAACCCTTGGTTAAGAAACGAGTTGATTCTACGCCGCAAATTCATTTACTTCTTCTCCATGGTATATACATAAATATTTGCCTACAAATCTTGATTGAAGTGATCCATATAAAAAGTTGTATAAAAAAATTGATGAAATTTTGAACTCAATTATCTTGTTACAATTGTTTTTGCAGGGATTGAATCTTGTTCTGAGGCTAGCTTGGTTACAAACTGTCCTACATTACAAATTTGGGAGCATTGATTACAGATTGACAGGGCTATTTTTAGCAGCCCTTGAAGTCATTAGAAGAGGCCAGTGGAATTTCTACAGGTAAAAAAAATACGTACAATCAATTAGGAGTTGGAGAGCATTTGACTTGATAAGAATAAACAGAGTTCATGATATCGACTTTTGAATGGTCCTGCCTGCAGGTTGGAGAATGAGCATCTGAATAATGCCGGCAAGTTTCGAGCAGTAAAGATGGTACCGCTTCCATTCCATGAAGTGGATGAGCAAGATTGATATATATATATATATATATATATATATGCAAATTCTCAACAAGAGTTGATGGTAGAATAGGATTCTTAGACCAATGGTTCACAAGGAAACCTCTGTGTTGATGTATTTTGTTCTTCTTCAACTTCCTTCCTTGTGGTCAGTTAATTGTGCACATGATTCATATTTGTACACAATTTTCTTTCTCCATTTAATGAAACTGTACTGCTTTTTTGGGCCTATTATTAATATTAGAATTTCTTTTGTTATGTTTATTTTTTCATGAACTCATGCATTTAATTAAAGGGATGATTTTGTTGTTCTTCGAAATCATTTGAATAGACAGATGAAGGAAGTAACTGGTACCCACTTAAAAATGTCGATGCCTGTCATAACATTTACCCGTGAAATGGGATTATATCTCATCCAAATAGATCAAGGGGGGTGAGTGCTTCTCCCACTTGACGTACGTACCATTAAGGCAGCTCTAGCAATTCATTACACTTTCCACTTCAATTTACTTTGTTCCTGGTCTATAATTTGTTACCAGCAACCTTTTCAATTGATATATATAAATTTAAATTTCATTTACCGGACCCTACACACACACATATATATAAAGATAAAGATTATATTAATGGATAGACAAAGCTAATCATAATTCAATATTTTAGAATTCCCAATCCATATTGTGTCATTTCATTTCTCTTGGTTCTTATTTTCATATATACAAATATATAAGATAAACAAAACAAATGAAATAAGCATTTCGTATTAATTGTAAAACAAAATAGAAATTGTAACTAAAATTAACTATTTAATCCAAAATGAATTAAGGTAATCATAAATAAAAAACCATGTAAAGAAAAAGTTGTCATCCTTTTCTTTATATAATCACCTCCAATGTTTCAACATATCATCTTTTTATCAATATGAGATGGACAAAGTTAATTACAATTCAATATTTTGGAATTTTCAATCTACATTGTGTCATATCATGTCTTTTGGTTCTTACTTATAGATTATTGATATATAGATTATATATTTATAGATATAAAGATTTAAAATATGTTGGATACATTCTTATGACTTGTACAACTAGTTAAAGTGGTAAAATAGTGAGAAAAAAATCCGGAAAAAACCTCAATGAACATTCATATTTTGAACGATAAAGTGGTAAAATAGTGAAAAAAATCCGGAAATATATTTTGTCAGTGATTTTTTAAACTAAAAAAATAAAAAAATTATAAAATATATTATTTTTAATTAAAATAAATTTCACCAGTAATCTTTTTAATTTTTTTTAATTTAAAAAATCACATACACGATATATATATATATATATATATATATATTAATTAAAATAAATTTAATAATAATTATTTTTTTTGTTTGAAAAATCACCGACAAAATATATTTATATTTTAATTAAAATAAAATTTATAAAAATCTTTTTTAAATGTAAGTACTTTTTTGTTATATTTGTTTAATTTTATAGATCTAAATACTTTTTGGTTCAAAAAATATTTAGGGGCTTAATCGTTCAAAATATGAATGTTCATTGGGTTTTTTCTGGATTTTTTTCACTATTTTACCACTTTAACTAGTTGTACAAGTCATAAGAATGTATCTAACATGTTTTATAAAAGTTCAAGAAGTTATTTAACATGTTTTGGATTGTTCAAGAACTTATTTGTTCCAAAAATTATCCAAGGACTTATTTAACATTTTTTGGAATGTTCAATGACTTATTTAACATATTTTGGAATGTCCAAGGACTTATTTGTTCTAAAAAATTATCCAATGACTTATTTAACATGTTTTGGAATGTTCAAGGACTTATTTGTTCCAAAAAAAAGTTCAAGGACTTAATCATTCCAAACAAGAAAGTTCATTGGTTTTTATTGTACTTTTCTCTATGTGTAATTTATATATAAAAAGTAAATGAAAGGTTCATTCATTTAATGATATGTTTTTATTTTAAATAATTGAAAATTTGGAAAAAGTAGCAACTAATAACTTTAACATTCATAGTCCCAACACTCGAAAAGAAACAGATACAAGTCCTAAGAAAAAGAATTTATCCAAAACTCAATCTAATATTTTCAAATTAAGCAAAAAAATAACTTAATTGATGTAATCTATTGTGTGTTCAATTACAACTTGTAAGAATTCAAAGCAAACGAAGCTAAGAGATGAATGCCGGTTGTTAGAACCAATGTTATCGCACCGGAATTTTCACGAACTTGTGTATATGTTAATGCATACACGTTTATACAACAAATTCTTATCAAGTAAAGTAAGAAACTTACTTAGAATCAACGATTGAACGGTAAACAGATAGAGGCATGCTACGCAGTGTTCTTAAACAGAATTTCGCCCCCACTCGTGCGTAGTCTGAGCGATTGTTCAAAGGATACAACTATCTAATTCGCATTTTTGCACGAGAACGTGAATTTGGAGGGAAACCAAGAATATATATACTTTTGGCAGTTTTCCAAAATTTTCCACGAACAGAGGCCGGTTGGCACGGGTGCCGAGAGTCTGTTGTTCCAAAGAAACAATGTGCGGCCACTGTTGTTCTCAAGGCCCTATCTTTGACCATTTAATGTATATGTGTCAAGCACCAAGCCCAATCCATGTGTTAGAAGGAGTTGGTCCAATTTGATAAGGCTTATGGAGCTAGACTTGTAAGCCTCTCCAAATTTCCCTATCCTTCCTATGTGAGATCAATTAGCATGGTAAAATCCCAACACCGGTATCATCTCAAATCAAATATAAAAGCATGAATTATCTAACAATGTGTTTAACTTTTTAAGAACGAAGTTGAATTGATGAATGAGAAAACTAAAACACTAGATCATTGAGGAAACGGAATCGCACAGCAGGGGATGCTGCTAAAAAGTTGAGGCAAAATGGAGAAACTTACTCGAAGACTATCCCGATGGTTTCTGAGTAAAGAAATCTCAGCTGCAAAGTGGTTTGAGTATTCAAGTCACAAATGGCTTTTGAGGTGTCGAATTCAATGGTGAGTCAGGTAATAGCGTTGAAGAGAGAGTGGTTGAGTACGCTAACAATTGATTGATCGATAACGTACTGTTCTTCAATAAGCAGGATTGGGTTGCGTGGAACGGGGTTGATTGTCGGCAGTGGATTTTGGTTATAGTCGGGGGAGGTTCTTTGATGGTGCCATCGATATACCCCGAAGTTTTTGGCTATGAAGCGATGGTTTGAATTCATGGAGCCAAACCAGATACTTGGAATCATAAGTTTGATGAATTGGGCATTGGTATGAAGAGGAAGAGTGGAGAAAGAGGACATTTGAGAGGTTAGAAATCAATGCATAAGAGGAAGAAACCCACGAGGTAAGATCCTATACTCTGATACCATGTTGAAAATATAATTTCCATTTATTTGTGAGTCTACAAAGTTTATAATATATAGGGCAACTGTTCCAAAATCACAGTTTGCTGTATAAATTAAGCATAATCAAAACTGATCTTAGATTTAAGTTATACAAATACATGAATTAGTTGTACTTGAAATCTATATTTTGATTCGAACTTAGTTTATGCAGGCAACTAGGTGCTTTATTGAAATGTGCATCTCGAAGTAAATAGCCCATCAAACTTGTAGTTTTTCAAAAAGTTTGGTAAGTAGACGTCATATGAAGTTTAGGATGAAAGCCCATACTACAATAAGAAAAATGGACCCTTCTGCTTTGCCAATTAAGTCCATTGTCCATTTGATTAGCTTGGAAGCATGCTTCTCAGAAGTGTTCGAAACCTTTTCCATTCAAGGGTCGTTTAAAGGATTTAATCCCACGTTCTAAGAGCTTAATTATACTAATTATATCATGTCTTTGTTGTGTCCGTGTTTTCAAAACGGGGGTCAGCATCCCTTACATAGATTGTACTTGTTCAAAATCATTCACTGTGGTTATTCTTGGTTTTTGTAGTTTCTTTTTGCTGTTATGAAAAACGGGTGTGTACATTTGTTATCATAATTGAGCCACAACAATGCTTCAAATGCAACCAAATAACAAATCTAATCCCCGGTAGCAACTACAGCTCATTAAAACTGATCAAATTTAAACAAATTAATGCAATAACGTCAAGCAAGCATCTAATCTACAAACAGTAATATATGGAAGCCATCAAACGCATGCATCAACTTAAAGTAAAGAAGGAGAGACTAGGTAACATTAATGAGATTTACGTGGAAATCCAAAATGGGAAAAACCATAGATAGAGGCGGTGAAAGAACCTAGCTACACTAGACGTTGATGTTTATGCATGTTTGATACACAAGGAGATAAGTGTAGTTATATTGAGAGGATACATCAATAATAAAAGCCCTAGAAATCCCATAAAACCCCCTCTCCGCTTGTGATCCACCTTGGAGGTGAGCTCGAGCTCACACTTTCAGCATCAATAGTTTTAATGCATAAGATATAAAAACTGTAGAAATCGAGTTGGAATAAAAGCAATATACAATTACAAGTAAATTAATTGGACTACTACTAATTAACTATATGCATCAAATCCATTAAATATTATCATTTCTTTTTCTCTTAATTACTTTTGGATTTATTGACACAAACAAGTAGAATTCGAGGCTAATGAATTAGTGAGATTTGCTCATCCTCAGTGCTACATAAGCCAGAAGCCTGTACCCAACCAACATTACACCCAAAGCGGCCACATCCCACCACAAGTGACCGATACCCAGATACTTGATCCCTGGAAAATCTACAACCCTACACTCAGTGCCTATCCCGCACCTATAAACCTCATTTTCGCTGTATTGCACTTCCACTAACAGCTTAAAACAATAATGGCTAAATGAGATGTATTTCAACCAACTGATGAATGATGGAATTTGTTGAATATAGTAACCACCTGCAAGTAAAAATACTAGCATGATCACTGATGATAAGGTGGTTGCTTGTTTTAGGTCCATAAGTATGGCTCCCAGGGCTAGTCCAAGTCCTTGTGACACGAGCACGTTGAAAAGAATGATTAGAACTGTTAGCACAAATGTGGTGAGTGAAGGTTTGAGGCCACCCATCCAATAGGTAATTGTTACATAAACTGTCGGGAGAACGAGTTCCATCGGCAAGTCCCCTGCCATTCTAGCGAAGTAATAAGAGGATAGACGGTACATTGCAGAAGATCGTTCTCTTGTTAGCATTGGCCGCTCTTGAGGGAATGTGAATATGGCATTGGATAGAGGGTAAAACCCCCAAAATATTGAAAAGAAGAAGAGAAGTCCCACCTGCATATCATATACTCAATCAGTAAGTATTTCAAGACCAATATAAAGTACTAATATTGATATATTGGGACGATTTAAGCATCAAACTGAAATGATCTAAGCATATATTAATTTTCATCTTGAAGATCAAGTCCAACGAATTATGTTTTAGATGAAGAAACAACCACACTTGGAAATGGAAAACCCCTTTCGGCCATTCATGCAATGATTTCTTTTAAGGGTATTCAAAACTTGTTAATTAAAAATTAATTAGAAGTTCATGAAACATGTATGAACCATTATTTACAACCGTATTTTGAAGATAGAATAATAAACTTAAACTAAAATAGACAACTATTAAGTGATAAAGGTCATAGTATGTATAGGTATCATCGATCCACAATTAATAAGCAAAATTAAACCAAGTTTCAGGGGTGCAAAACAACAAATTAAAGGACAATCGTGGTACCTGATCTTGCAAGTGTGATGTATCAGAATGCCACCACAGAAGACCTGATAAGATTGAGACAGACATCACTTGGAAGATTCGTAAACCCGAGTACGATTCGTGCCTCCTCTCTCTCAGACCTCTTTTGAACAACACTTTAAATTGTGTCCACCAACTTGTGGTCCATATGTTGTCACAACCTGCAATTGCGCACCACTTATATATTTATCTTTGCACCAAACTATATTTCCTTTACAAGCAAAAGTTATTAAGATCACAACACAAATCCTTTCTATTATACTTTTCAATACTTAACCACCTCCATGGCCTAAATCTTGTGAAAAAATTAAATGACTAACGAAAAGAGGATGTTGATATCAACTTACGTCTTGAAGATTTTGGTCCTCCAATAGCACGAGTTGTGTCATGGATATTTCTATGGATGTCGTCCTTAATGAGGGGGTGAAGGGTTTTCTTGTAAGAAGATATTAGGAACTGTTTCACTGAGTTGCGATCTTCCGGTCTACCTTGATTATATTGTTGATGATCCTCTGGGTTTGTAGAAGGAGCCACACCTGTAAAAGATAAAAATTATATGGATATATCTCAAAGAGTAAAGTTTCAAGAATCAGAAAAGCTAAGAGATTTTTAAATGTTAAAGTTAAATAATTAAGGGTCTGGACTGACACCAAATAATTATTTAGTGAATTAATACCATAGTTTTACAATTTGCAGTTGCATTATATTAATATTTATCTTTGGTTTTAATAAGAAGAATACGAGAACAAAACATTGGCGTACCATTGGCAAGATCAAGCAGAAAATCAGCAGGATTCATCAAGTTAAACCCGGGCACATACCCAATGGAAGCAAGATACTCCATAACCCGGCTAGCCTGCCCACTGTAAATCGGGAAGCCATCAGATAACACGACGACCTTATCAAACATCCAATACAACCTACTTGATGGTTGATGGATCGTGGTCACCACACTCCTCCCTCCACGAGCCAACCCTTTCAATGTGGCCATTAGCCGTAGAGCCGTGGTGGAGTCCAGGCCAGATGTGGGCTCATCCAAAAGCAAAAGGCTGGGGTTCACCAACATCTCTTGTCCAATACTAACCCGCTTTCTCTCCCCACCTGAAACCCCACGTATAAGTGGCCCTCCCACGATGCTATTACGGCACTTACTTAGCCCGAGTTCCACTATGATCAGCTCAGCTTGCTCTACTTTCTCTTCTAGGGTCAAATTCTTAGGCAACCTCAACAGCGCAGCATAGGTTAAAGTTTCTAAAACCGAGAGGTGTGGATATAATACATCATCTTGTGTTACAAATCCAATTTTTCTTTTCACCGAGCTTGAGAAGGGCTGGCCACTGTAGGTTATGCTGCCCGAAGTCTTTCCGGGAAGTCTACCACCAAGGGCAGTTAGTAAGGTGGTTTTTCCACTCCCTGATGGTCCAAGCATGGCTAGTAATTCCCCTGGTCGGACTACTCCACTAACTCCATTGAGAAGGGTCCGGGTTCTCTTTGATTCAGGTGAAGTAAAACAATGGTCATCTCCAGATTGCAAGTTTATAGTGTAAGCCAAATCCTCAAACTACAAATTCACAAACCAAAAGCTTATCAATTATTTAACCAAAAGTTTCGATCTTCTTATGCAAATTTTCCAACTTTAATCATCATTAATAAATCAAAAACATTAGTAAAGCTTGCGCAATTAATTAACAGAAAGTGTGACTATTAACTAATTATAGATATGTGTTTTGTATAGTACCTTGAGTGTAATCGGGCGTAAAGATTCGCGTAAAAAAGGCAGCTGTGATGGTGTGGATTGATTTTGATTTGCAACTGATCCAGATTCGAAGGTAGGGTCCATGTTCTTAGTCGTCGACTCCCTGGGTGGCTCGGCATGAACTGTGGACTTGTCCATAATAATTTTTGTGTTAACATGAGATCTAGTAGCAGCTGGACTTTCTGCAACACCAGAAATACTGGGCTCAAGCTCGAGAAGTGGCATGTTAATATACAAAGGGAAGAGAAGAGAGAGAAATATTATGTGAAAATGGGATTAGAGCATGAGAAAGGTAGATAGGTTCACATGCAGGGAAAAGGAGAAACGGGGGAGCATTTAAAGAGAAAAAAAGTGATGTGGATGAGTCATCAGATGGCTACAGGAGTCTAAGGCCAGGGGCAGGGGTGATGCATCATAGTTTCTTACTTTAAATTTCACTGAGACCAACTCTAACAACAATATAAAGAACATGTCATTTTATGTTTCTTATCACAAATATTAACATTAAAAACACATTTTTTTATAGTTATGATAATAATAATAAAAATAATAATATCTCTTTACTATAATTTTAATTGCAATAAATTATAGTAGGAAAAGTAATTGTTTGTTTAATTTTAAAATATGTTATAAAAAATTTGCACATAAATCTTAATAATTATTATATTACTAATTAAAAGAACATCATATATTCACTTCTAAAAATTAGTTAAATTTATTGTTATTGTGATATTTTCATTTTACATCATAATAAATTAATTAGATTTACATTACAATTTAAGAAATAAAATAAAATAATTACTAAACTTAATAAGTATATTAGTTCATATATAAAGTATTAATAGATATATTAACTAAAAAAGTAAACAAATTAATGATTTGCAAGATGGTAAAACAAAAAATTGAAGTTGCTCTCAGTATAATAAAACTTTACATTTTAATTTAACGTAATTAATTGATTAACAAAGTAAATGTAAATAAAATACGTACTTACGAGTTTTCACTAATTACTTGATCAACCGTTTGGATTTGATTAATTTTTAAACAAATTGAAGGTTTAAATTTCACACTAACATACTATATATTTTCTGAAAATATATAAGTACTAAAAATTTAACGTTATGAAGCAATGGAATTTCTATTGTAATCTGAATTGTGATATGTATGTAGGATGTTAATCATAAGGACCTTCAAAATTATGAATTTAGATTGAGCATTCTTTGTGTTCTTTTTAATGAAAATAAAAAGGTGGTGCCTAATTGGTTTGAGCTTGTACCTGGAGGTTTCAGGTTTAAATCCAAGGAGGAATAAAAAAAATTTGTGGCCAGGAGGTTCAAATGCGGTGACTCCGGGCTATCTGCAAAGCAGGTGGTCTTCCTGAGATTAATCGGCTCGCATAGCGGGTTGGATATCCAGGTTAATAAAAAAATAACCACTGAAATGTTGAGGAAAGTCCTTTTACTTGAGCATATTTCTAATGCTTCTTTTTTAACATTCTAATAAGTATATTTATTAATTAATTGAAAATGCAGTGATTAAACTAATTCAATTCCGTTCACCGAATAAATCAGAGTTTGTCGTTTTGCAACCCAAAAGAGATTATTAAACATTGACTAACAGTTCAAACTATTATAGAATTCTCCTAATCGTTCAAAATATTCTATATACATTTTAGTTAAGTCATAGAAATTGTTTGATTTTAGGTTTATCAAATCTTTCAAAGATATTATAAACCGTGGAATTATATGATTGTTATCATATTTAAGATTGGATTGAAAATGTATACTTGGAATACATGGACTAGAATTTAATTTTAAGTTATTAAATAGAAATTTTAATTACTATTTGTTTGAAGATAAGTTGAATGGATGCAGTTTAATTAATGGAAAACTCTTATAATTTTAAAATCATCATTAATGGAGAAACTTTAATAACCATTTGTCTCTAAAGTGTGCATACGTATATACAAGTTATGAAGATGTTTTCTAGTTTTTTTGTACGTATGCATGTTTTGTATATATGCATACTGAAAAAATTACTTATAAAATTACTAAGTATTCCTTAGTTTTTCAATTTTTTTATGGTTTTCCTTTGAATACATATATAGAGAGAGACCTCAATAAATAGAAACTAAAGAACACCTTTGTTTCTTTTGGATCAAAAGGATGGTCATGATCTAAATACACTTGTAAATTTTGAAAGGATAGGAGGCATTATGGGGAAAAATTGCAAAATTCATACCATAATTATAGTCAGAATCATTGCTGGAGTACTTCCAATGGCAGATGATGGTAATAAGTTTTTAATACCCACAGACGATCATGAAGAAGAACATAATTTTTTTTATTAAAGTTTAACTTTCTTTCCTGTTTTCAAGATTCACAACAGCTAATAAAAAAGACCGACTATCGAAAATCATTCTTTATTTTATGGGACTGTGAAATTTCAAGACCCCTACTAACTATTTGATTTTTTTTCTATTTGATGAAATGCTTGAGTGAAAATCCAATTTAAGCATCGCAGAAAATGAATGTTTTTGGGGTTTATGCACATACGAATGTAAGGAGGAATTCAAGCCTTCATTTTGTTTATATGTTTTTTTTTTCACATACATGAATAGACATGAAGAATTTAAGCATTCATCTTTATCTCCCTACTCTAGTTTTTTGTGTTTTTATGCACACATGAATATGATGAGTACGGTGTCTCATTCACATGTTCATGTTAAATATTGAAAGACATTGAATATGATATCTCATTCACATATGCATTTAACTCGGAAGATTGACGGACATTGAATAATGTGATTCATTCGCAGTGCATACAACCCTGAAATGAAGAATCGTGAATACGACGACTTATTCACATATACATATAGCCTAGAAAATAAGGAAGGTTAATAAAACGATTCATTTGCATGTACATACATGATACAACCCAAAAGTCGAAAGATGATGAATGCAGTGCATGCATCCCAGAAGTTGAATGAAAAAGTCAGTTACGAAATATATTATTTATAGATTGTTGCAAAATGAATCTAGATTTTTTTAGATGGTAAATGAAATTTCCATAAATTGTGGTAACTTTTTTGTATTTAAGAATTTTAATAAATGGAAATGATGATCTCTTGATAAAATGTACCATTTGCCATTTAATAAATTGTTAAATTGTTATCTTTTAACAATGTTGGATTAGAACTAATCGGGTGTTATTATAGTGTTTCTTATTTTTTCATTTTTTTTTTTTTTTTTTGCAGTTTTCCTCTGAATCTAACCCTATGACCATATGGCAAGGTCCCATGCTAAGGGCACGTGAATAACTTGTGATTTTGTACGCGATGTTAGTGTAAAATCACATATAATTAGACCATTCTCTTATTTTATTTTTTAAATATGTATCATTCTCGTATGAACCTGACTCACTCTCTCTCTGTATATATATATATATATATATATATATATATATTTCAATGTTTAATTTGATTCATTATTTTTTAAGCTTTAAATCACATATAATAGGAAAACTTTCTGAAGAAAACAATTGGTAGCCTTAATGTCCCTATATATATAATGAAAACATAATTACATGTGATGTGTAGCAAAACACATTTGAAATGTATAAGATCACATGTACTTCAAAACGTAATTTGTAATTTGCGCATATCACATGTAATGTTGTAGACAACTTATATTTATTTTCCACTATAATCAATATCACATATGATACATTGACGAACATTAACGATTCTTTTTTGAAAAAGAAAACGTCGATTAATTGCGGATATCATATATGATTTTTGACAGAAATTGTTAAAAATTTCTTAAATAAACTACTTCAATAAAATTATTAGGTATGATAACATTGTAATAATTGTGTGATACGTGAACCTAATGAACCAAAACAATGTGTGTCGTCGGGTATAATCGTTTGATAATTGATAGGGTTGAGATACAGAACAAATTGCAGTCATATTAGGGATAATCGTCTAATAATCTATACACAATTGAGATGTGATAATCATGTGATTGTGAAACCTAATCGAATCGAACAGATTGTAGTCCAACCCAAATACGAATCGTATCATATGAAAACTGTTTGCTACCTGATTCGTCATTGGATTATCACATGATTATCACACCCAATCGTCCAATCAAGTTGACAAGTTAACTATAGTCAAACCTATAAATTGTACTTGGCATTCTTGTGATAATCATGTGATTATAAAGTCTAATCGAATCGAGCAGATTGTAGTCCAACCCAAATACGAATCGTATCATGTGGAAATCGTTTGCTACTCTATTCGTTGTTGGATTATCATATGATTAGCACAACCAAATCATCCAATCGAGTTGATAAGTTAACCCTAGCTCGAACCAATAGATTGTAGTCATCATTCTTTTGATAATCGTGTGATTTCTCTACCCTAATCGAACCAAACAATCTTCAAATCGAGTGATAATATGAGCGATTGATGTTCTAAGAATGGTAGATTAGTGATAAGCAAACCTTGAATGAACCGTCTTTGCAAACTTCTCCCTCAATTGTCTTGATGTTCGATTTCTTCCTCCAAAACTTACGACACCTTCTTCCTCTATTGAGATAACCGATAACCATAGTAGCCCCTGATGTTATCAATTCCCAGATGATTGGAGTCTTTTTTGATTTTCTTTTTACAATTTTATCACTTTGGATTCCAAGATTACCCTTCCGTCTCTCAAAACATTTTGAATTTTTTTTAATGTTATTGTTATCACAATATGAGGTTAGTTGGCTCTTCTCGCATTCTCTTAAATCACAGAGGTTTTCGTTTGAACCATTCCATATATATATATATATATAAGTTTAGCTGTAAACCTGGGACAAATGAGAGCATGACACGTGCTCTAATAAACACGTAATGCGCTCTCACTAGTCTATGGTGCGCAACGCAAATCAGCTTCACAACCGAACTTGACCCCATATATAGGGTTGTTTTAGACGAGAACACCACCATTTTAAAAAATAATGCAAGAACACCTTTTAATTTATATAGTCAATCACATGTAATTAATGAGTATTTTTAAAATTAAAATCAAGGTGTGTAGGCCACTTGGCAAGCGAATCAGGAAGCGACCAATATTGCCCGACTCTCTGATATGATATCACATGTAACTACATCATCCCTTCTGATACACGTGTTCTCATATTCGTAAATTGGCCGACATCCAACATGATCATCCATATATATATATATATATATATATATATGTATATATACATGTATATATATATACATCTATACATGTATGTATGTATATATATATATATATCTACCTTACCTCCATCCTCTTTTTCCCACTCATAATAAAGCAAGATGCTAATATGCTTTGTCTCTCTTTTTCTTCATGGTTGCGTGGACGGGGAGGGGGAGAGACCAAATGGGACATTTCGAAAGTTGTATTTCATCCTACAGACACCTATCATCCCAGGTCCAGCTGCTTACTATATTTTAAGGACATCCTGTGCCATTTTGAAATATTGCATGTACTTACCTACTATATAAATAATTTGAAGAAATAATTGAAATTTTAACATAAATTACATTAGCATTTTTATGAAAAAAAATTTGTGTGTGTGTGTGTGTGTATATATATATTATATATTCATATATCCCAAACAATGGTATATGGATTCATTTTCACATCTTCTTTTGTGTGTTTTCTATATTACTTAATTGATGGAGTGGCGGGATGGTGGCCAGTAGGGGGTTACAGATGGTTTCACCATCGTTTTCCAAATCCTCTTTATTTATTTTTGCTTGCATGCCTTTTACTTTCGGCATATGTATGGTTTGTCTCATCACCACCTACCATATCCATGCATCGATCGTTTGTTGTCTTCTCCTTGGAGCATGAATTCCTACTATATATAGCTTCCATATATGGTGTTGAGAAACAAAGCTTAATCAAATTGTTAGGCTTTTATCAGTCTCCAATTAACATATTCAATTTGAAGTTTATAAATTCCAGTTTCAAGTTCTTCTCTAACTAAGTATCATTTTCTGTTTGATCCACACGCGCGAGATTTTTCTAATCATTGTGCAATTAGTTTGAGATATCGATTTGATCCATCATTTTGCTAGTTCTTATACGTAATTAACGTCACACCAATGTCCAATGTTAATTCAACATTTATATGACTACATTTCTCTTGTTATATTTTCTTACATGATTACGGAATATGATCATATATATCTTTTCGATGTCAATCAAGCATCTCTCTTTAATTCTCTTATCTTTCAACCTATGACGATTATATATTAAGCACAACTATATAACGATCTTATTCACATGTTTCTCATTTTTATGCATATAAGTGTGATAGAATAATCACAACACGGCTATAAGGGTATTCATGCATTATTTTCTTGTTTGGTGTAGGGTAGAGGGACAATATTCACCACAAAATAACAAGTCAAGCAACGAAGGGGGCTCAATTTTCCTAAAAAGAAAACCAATGAATAGTTTATATATTGTGGGCAGGAGCTTTTGGTTTGGCCAATTGATGAAGCGCCAAGTGTCGTCTTTCTTTTTCTGGTTCTTGAAGCTTTTTACGTAAGGGAAACCTTGCTTTAATTTCCAACACTACCACTCATCACCTTTTCTCCCTCTCTAGATCTCTCTCTCTCTCTCCCTTTTTCTTTTCTCTCTCCTGTAAAATATCTATTCCTTCATCGTGTTCTCTGGTTACTCGATTCAAATGCAAATTTCTTTTGCCATTTCGGTTTGGTATGACACATGTCGCCATGGCCTCCTTCATGTTTCCTGTTTCCACGAGATGAAATTTGACAAGGTCCAAAAGTATGTATATATCTACTATATATTCAACTAAAAAGAGGATTATATATTTTTCTTTCAGAGAAACAC
The DNA here is from genome assembly GCF_001531365.2 of Cynara cardunculus var. scolymus. Lineage (NCBI taxonomy): Eukaryota > Viridiplantae > Streptophyta > Magnoliopsida > Asterales > Asteraceae > Cynara > Cynara cardunculus. The sequence continues at coordinate 4,767,555 of NC_037539.1, forward strand.
GTTTGTGCGTCTTTAATCGTTCGTCGCTTTGCAATCTTTTTGATGCAATATATATATATATATATATATATATATATATATATATATATATATATATATATAAACAAACAACCTACAAGACTCTAATTAATGAGATAAGGAAACAATTATCCTAATGAAATAAGGAAATTAAAACATATCAAAGACTACCAAATACGAGTTTATCTTGTGCTCCTATATATGAATCCGACCATTATTTTATGTTTTCTCGTTAAGTGTCTTGAGAACTAGCTAGGGTAGGATCGATGTGTGAACGTGAATTGACTAGGAATTAGGGACGGACCCAGAATTTTTTTCAAACGATGACACTATTTGACTTTAAGGAAAAAAAAACTATAGCGAAAAATTTTCAAACAGTGGCACCGGTTGACTATAAGAAACAAATATATGTAAAAAAAATTCAATCGGTGACACTATTTGACTAAGAAAATGACACTAACAAGATTTGAATTTGGGTCTGGAGTGAAATAAAAGCCTTGCAAACCAACTCTACCAAATAAAACTTGTTCTCATTGTAGTTTCAAAATACATATGGTGGCACACAACAGATTAATACGGTTGCACCTTTCATGAACCTAAATTTTTTTTCCCTTCGACGGAAAAATAATACGGTGGCACGTGCCACCGTAACCACCATGGTAGGTCCACCCATGCTAGGAATGTGACAAGTTTGATCACAAAATTGATAATAAAAAATTGAGAATTAAATTCAATCATGCTCTATTTTAAGATGTGAATTTCAGTGGTTTATGTTTCATCTAATTCTTGAATGCTAGTTATAAATATATATGCTTTGGTCAAGGAATCTCTCATGAAGGGTCCCGATAACAAACATGATGATAAGTATTTTATGGACACGTGTAACCCTATTAATTATTCTTGAAAACAGCACTTAAAGGTTCAACATATATTAAAAAAGAAATAATACAAGTTTAACTGATGTAGAGTTCCAATAGGATTCCTTCAACAAGGATTATACGAGTTTTTTTGTAAAAATAGGGTAGTTTTTAAAATCAGCTAAAATGTTTAAAATCAAATCAACGTAAAAAGTTCAAAAAGCGTGTAAAATCAAATCAACAAAAAAAATACTGTCTAAATATCGTGTGTAATCAAATCAACATGACTTTACTTTTTAAAAATGTGTAAAATCAATTAAGTTAAAAGCATTTAAAATTATGTAAAATCAATTAGGTTAAAAACATTTAAAATTATTTGGACCATGCTAACAACTTGATCATAATCAAAGAAATTGTCCAAATTCTCAATCAAGATTTAATTTATTGTGAAAGCTAGTTGTAATATTAATTAATTGGTATTGTAATACCGTCAGATAATAATTTTAGTTTGATGCTTCATTTTATCAACTTATTGTATTTTGTATTTTGTTTATTTAAATGAAGAATTATGTATTTATGTTTTATGTATATCCACATAAATTATTGTTTATAAATTTTTTTTATAATGTTTTTTAATTTAAAATAAAGTTAAAAATAAAATAACAATAATATTTAATATTGGTATCAATTTGAAGGAATTAGTAAAATCATTTTAATAAAGTAATATGTTGAAATTAATTGAAAATAGATAAAATGATGTACTTGAAAAGAAAATGATGTAATAAAAATAAAAGTCTTGAATAAAAGTTTTAATCAGTGGCAGGCCTTTTGACTCAGATATCATTTAAAAATATGTATAACCAGAATGTTCTTCGCAAAAGAGTCACTGAAAAGAGAACGAATGTTCTAACATACATTGATAGGAAATGGTCAAAGTATGACGAATATGGTACTTCTAACATTTCCTATACATATATTGTTTCCAAGAAAACAGGACTATTTTGCCGAGTTGATTAGAGAGAGTTGTCTTGATCGAAAACTACTTGAAAACGGTTCTTCTACTCATAAACGAAATGTAGAGATCAAAAATTGTTGAAGACGATTTTTTACATCCGTTTTTATAAGAGCACCCTTTAATGTTTTAAAGTCAACATTGATGGACATGATCCGACCGGTGCTTTTTTCTGTTGGTTTTGGTTTTTTTATTTTTAGAAAATTAATTTAATAAATTATTATTTTAAAAAGTCGTACCATGAAAAAAACATGTAATATTATTTTCGATAACATTTCATTACAATTAACTTCTTAATTATCACATATAGATAAGCAACAATTAAGCCCTAAAATAGTCAGACAACTTTTGATTAATATATGTCATTGGAATTTTTATCATTAATTATCTATAAACTTATCCATTGATAATATTAGTACCCCCTTTTATCATCTAAAGAAAAGGGATTATAAATAGAATTCTCATTTTTTATTTTTTTATTTCGAATTTGGAATTCTATTTATTAGAAATTGATCGAAATTGAAATCGATTTCTATTATCCTTGGATTAATTAATCAATTTAATCTCAAACATTTAAGCAAATGTAGATCGAATGTCAAATTTAATATTTACCATAAAGACAATAAAGAGCCATAAAAAAGAAAACATAAAGATTAAGAATATTTATCAGAACAACGAGGGTTTATCATGTAACGTACACGTACAAAACACTACGAGACCATGTGGGGAACTTCTTATGAAAGACGATACATAAAGCTTGGAAAAGCTACGGTTCCAACAGCATTGACAATGTTTTTTGTTTATTAACTAATGCATATACCTATCACTTTAAACATTGTGTTCCCTCTTCCTTAACTTTAGAGAGCTTCATCTTCCTAACAGTTTCACATATTCCAACCTCTTGGATTTAAATTTCTGATTTGAAATCTTGAATTTTAGATTATAAGAAAAAAAAATACAACCATATATTCTAATTTTATAGAATTACAACTAATTAAGGATGTATTTGGGTATGGCTCATAGACTTAACATCACTACAACAAAATTGGGTTTATAGGACACATCCAATCTCTAAGCGTCCCAATAAACCGCTTTATAGGACCAAAGTATAAAGTGTCATATTTAAAGATGTTGTAATAAGTTTATATGACACTTTTGGGCGTCTTAACAAGTTTTTTAGGACATTTTTAATACAAAATGTTGCATTAGCAACTTTATAGAACATTTTCTAGAAAGTGTCCTATAAACTCAATTTTTTATAGAACATTTGTTTTTATAGGACAGTTTTTAAAATAATGTCCTATAAAGTTGCTAATGGGACGTTTTATGTTAAAAGTGTCCTAAAAAACTTGTTATGAAATCAAAAAACGTCATATAAACTTATTACAACGCCTTTAAATAGGACGCTTTATTTTTTTGGTCTTATAAGTTAAGTCTTATAAGGAGGTCTATTAGGACGCTTAGAAATTGGGAGTGTCCTACAAACCCGATTTTGTTGTAGTGCATGTCTTGTTTTATCCTAACTATGGCATAATATTGAAACAAACATTTGGTTATAAGTATGTTTATCATGATACCTTAAACAACATAGGGTGAAGCTTTCTTGATTGGAAAAAATGTGATAGTTTTGACATCTAACAATTAATATGAAACCTCTTTTAGAAATGGATACAAAGTGGCATGGCTTTTGAGTGGCCATTAAAACATAAACACCACCCACTAACCATCGTGACACCATTTTCAAAGACAATAAGAAGCTCATTCAAACATATGCCATGTGGGAGGTAAGGGTGGTGGGGTTAATTTTTGAAGAAAATATGGAAAAAGTTATGTATGTTGGAGATCGAGGCCAAAAAAGAGTTAAAGTCACCTACGGGTATTGGTCCAATCTTACGTGCTAATTGTATGCATTATTATTGTAAAAAATTGTGGTTGCTTTAGTATCTCTTCTTTGAAAGGGATACTTTCTTTTTGATACATATCTACATATACAATCTTAGTGGCAAGGTTTGATGGCCTTTTTTCAATTTTTATTAATATAACATTAATCACTTAATTGTGCTTTGATGCATATCTAATCGTAAATCGATGGCACGCAAAGGAAAAGATACAGTTGGGTTTACGTGAGAACACACTTTTTATGAGAACCGTGGGAACCATGGATAATCGTTGATCCAATGGCGTCAATCCACATGGGTTTTTTTTTTTTTTTTGTGAAGAAGGGACACTTTGGTCTTTTGGTTTTCGACATTTGGGCATGTCGGGATCGATTTTTGTGAATGTATGTTAATATTTTAACAATTTCATGTTAACCGCATATTAACATATGCGACGTAACTTATATGGACATTTGATCTCTTTTTACAACCATGTCATGGAAGTCCTCTTTATTATAAAATTGACACCACGTTATTTCTAGCCTTCTAATTAAAAAAAAAACTCATACGAGGATTACATGATGGTTTCAAAAGTGAGCTTTAGGGGGTTGTTTGTTTACTTCTTAATAGTTCCATTAAGAGGCATCATCTGAATCATTAAGAAGTGAATCTTGTTTGACAAAAAAAAAATCTGTCTCTTAATGGTTTCAAAACTCTCTGAATGATTTTGTATCATGGACCTCCCTTAACCATTTAGCGCTCTGATTTCATTGTAAACAATTACCAAACAATTATATTTCATTTTATAGTATATTATGAAAGCATATTAATCATTCTGACCATTTAATCATTTTGCATCAAACCATTCAGCAACTGTCAAACAACGTTTATATTCAAAAGTGCTTGTGGAAAAACAAGTTATCAAATCTAAAAGCAGATCTAGTTATTGTCCTAAAAATTTCACATGTAAAGCATATATAGGCAAACTCAACTCCCATCATTTCTATGACTTGTTTAACTCGTGCCCAAACTTATAAATATGGTGGAATTAAAGCTAATTAATTGTTTATAAGAAAAGAAAAGCCATTAACGTAAGTTATATATATTTGACTTTGCTATTTATTTCCATGTTTCACTTTTCCATCTAATTAAATTCTGACTTTTGAACCTCGTATATATCTTTCTAATTAGTTAGCTTTTTTAATAATTTGAGTTGCTTTAATTTCTTCTAAACAAGGTAAGTTAATTATATGAGAGGGAAATGAGAGTTGATACAAAATTTATTAAATTAAACACAAATTTTTTGTGATATTGAAGTCGAAGATCATGATTAGTATTGATGAGTACAAAATTAGTTTTAAAAATAATAAAATTGATGTTAAAAACTAAATTTGTACATACGACTTATGTCTTAACAATTTATGCACACATAACTTGTGTGTTTAATTGCACCTAATTATTTGATCTTTATGTTATATTAAATACATATATATAGGGTTGGGTTCACGTGAGACCAAGGGTTTTTCGTGAGACCCGTAAAACCAATTTATTTATTTATTAACTGTTTTCTTTTCTTATTATGTAAATAAGCGTGTATCATAAATTCACAATGAATATAATATCTCAGCCTACACTTAGAAAAATATATTGTAATTAATTCCATGGTAAATATTAACGTTGCCAGCCTAAGTTAATGTGACCTGTTGCCTTGGATTTTTTTTTTTATAGCCATGGTTTTTTTAGGGTAGTTTATGTGTACTAATTAATTAATCTTCTAAACGATTACCAAAAATCATCACAAGTAAACTTTCACGACTACAAAAGCTTTAGTAACCTTTGTATTAAAACCATAATAGATAAGATTTTTTATTACATGCTTTAATTAAGACTTAATCGGTGTGTCGTATCCTAACAATGACGGCCAAGTGTGACGGATCCATTTTTCCTCCACAAAATATTTGTTTTTTTATTTAATCTATTTATTTATTAATATTTGACTATAATAATTAATATATTTATAAGTTTATTAATTTTATATGTATTTTCAGTTATGAAGCAAATGTAATTATTGTAATGAAAATAAGAGTATAATAAAATATTTGTATCCTTTTTCTTACTTTGGTTAATATTATAAACTAAATCAAAATTTCATAATAACAAACTTAAATAAAAAATATTTATTTTTTATTATAATAGTTAATTATATCTTACATTTTTTACATTTTTGTAAAATAAACAGCAATAGAAAAATATAATATAATTATTATAATATGAAATGGGCTAGATAAGATCCACCTCTATAAATTGTTAAATGCACTTATACCTATTAATTTCTTTATATCTATAATATCTTATTAAGCAAATTTAGCAAAAGTTTTAAAGTCTTAAAATACTAAATGACCAAAATACCCTTTATACTCATTTTTTCACCCCTCATCTCCTCACATACACTCACCCCCTTACATACACTCATCATCTCACAACCGATTTTTTTAAAATTATAATTTAAAATTTACACTTTATACTCTTATAATTAATTAATTAATTTACTTTACGTATTTTACTTTTAAATGTTTATTTTAAACCTTTATCAAATTAACATACATAATCGTATATCAATTAAAACATGTTTAAAAAATACATTTTTATTTTAACAAGTTACACCATTATAATCTTCTCGTTAATACCTTCAAAATGAGTCCAATATTGAATAGTTTTTTACTTAATTATATTATTATATATTATATATATTGTGAAATTTTTTTTTTAATATTTACGATTTATACTTTTATARTTATTTATTTATATATATACTATATATTTTGGGGTTAGGCTGTCCAAATTGCACTGTATAATATGTTTTGAATTAATATGTTCTTGGGTTTTTTTGAAATATATATATATATACATGTATTAATTCAACCTTAATCTGAGTTTTTGGACAAGAAAAAAGGTAAGCAGTTGAAATTTCATTCTAAAATCCATATTTTTTTGTCTTTTCATGGCTTATGATCTGTCAAATTTGTAGTTTTTTTTTATTGGTTTTGAGTGTTTACCTTAAAACTCAAGTTTCTTGGTTCTTTGCTCTTGGTGTAAATCGAATATATTTGTGGAGTCGTTTAAATATGTTGGATTTTAAATATATTGGATTTTAAACTGTCATACAATTTTTTTCCAATGATAGTCTGTAATTGAAATCATAACTCTTATTTATTCAAATTGTATTAATATGCAAAGACCAATTGTAACCTATATCATCGTTAAATCTTATCTTATAAAACCAGTGGAACTTCAAAATCGTTAAAATTCATGGTTCCCGCCGCATTGCACGGGTACACAACTAGTATATATATATATATATATATATATATATATATATAGAGAGAGAGAGAGAGAGAGTTTGGTTCAAATACTAACCAAGATTTTTGTGTTAACCTTGTTAATCAATATTGGTCATTGATTCTTACAATAAAGGGTTGTGATTAATCAAGAGAAAAAAATTAAATTTTTAAATTTACAATTTCAAAGAACACATGTGAACAAAGGGGAAAAAGGTATTTAGGTAATTTTTTTTTTATGTAACTCCCATATCATTAATTGGGAGTTATAAAATCAAAAAATCTCATTATTTTTATTAATTTATTTTTGTTAATGTAAGAACCATATGAACACACACACACACACACACATATATATATATATATATACATATATGAACCATTGTGTCAAATACGAACAAAAATTGACATATATATGAACTTGGACTGTATARCATTTATGAACACAATATGAATATAATAAGAATAGTTGTTACACGAAAATAAATAAATAAAAAGGTATGAACACAATATGAACAGTTTTTGAATAATAGTTCCTTCATTATGAACACATTCAGGAGCAAACCAATGTTGAGATATGCAGCTAGTGTACATATGAACACAATATGAACAGTTTGTGAATAATAGTTTCTACTATTTATATATTTAAGACATGATTTAATATGAATTTTATATTATCGAAATGTGTAAATATATAAATTTTTTTAGTTTATATCTAGAATTGAAAGAATATATATATATATATATATATATATATATATATATA
>NC_037539.1:4775522-4811728 GCF_001531365.2 Cynara cardunculus var. scolymus
AGGGTATTTTGGTAATAAATCCTCACGCATCGTGAACTCGATATTCTCCAGCCGATTTGTAACCTACGATCGATTATGAACATATTCACAACTCATGTTCACATGTCGGCCCTATGCTCGTGTGAACAGCATCTGTGTCTTGCAATGTAAACACTATGTTCATATGTTCATATATGTTCACATGTCGGCCCTATGTTCGCGTGAACAACATCTGTGTCTAACAATGTAAACACTATGTTCATATGGTGTGATGTTTTTCAATGTCATACCGTATGACATCGTCACGGGCTCGTGTGAACAACGATTGTGTTTTTCAATGAAAACAAGTTGTTCATATGGTGAACATATATGAACATAGACTGCAAGAGATGCACATATATGAACATTTTCAAAATCAAGGATCGTTGTGCATGTGTGTAGATATGAACATAGACTGCAAGAGATGCACATATATGAACATTTTCAAAATCAAGGATCGTTGTGTATGTTTGCAGATATGAACATAGACTGCAAGCGTTTATCGTTTTCATTATTCTGATATTCTTTTACAATAGGTTTCTCCATGTATCTTGGACGAAACGAAAATCTTGTACACTTAGACAACCAATTTCAATATATGTAGAACATAACTTGAAAAGAAGAACATGAACATGAAATAATAAAGAAATCAGAAAAATCTCATGATCAATTAAAGGTATCTTTTAAGATTTGTAACTCCCAATTAATTATTAGGGGGTTACAAAAATGTTAAATTACAAAATTACCCTTATCATTAATTTATAATTTAGATTTGAACCTAAAATGAAGAAAGAATGTGATTGGTTAAGGTTGGTTAGCTTAGTTTGCACCATATGGTTGGTTTCTATTTGAACCAACCTCATATATGAGTAAGTTCATTTGTTAACCTCAATTATTGTGTTAACTTCAATTATTGTGTTAACTTTATGGACTAATCATGACCATTGATTTTTAAAATAAATGGTTGAGATTAATTATATTATAAATTTAATTTATTAAATGTGCAATTTCACTAACATATGTGAATATAATTGCTTAAGGGTATTTTTGTACAAGATAATGTGTATTCAATGACATCGGTTACAAACAGTAGAAATCGTACATGTTCAATTGTGTTCATAATTGCCACAAGTGTTCATATATGTTCAATTGTGCTCATAATTGCCACAAGTGTTCATATATGTTCAATTGTGTTCATAATTGCCACAACTGTTCATATATATTCAATTTATTTTCATAATTGTCATAAATGTTCATATATATTCAATTTGTATTCATAATTGAGACAAGTGTTCACATATATGTTCAATTTGTGTTCATAATTGCCACAAGTGTTCACATATATGTCATTTTGTGTTCATATGGGTGCATACATGTCTATTTGTGTCATATATATCAATTTATGTTCATAATTACCAAGACACTCGATTTGATTATTTACTTCACTTCCCGATCTCGAACTCCAACTGTCACTATAAACAATTTTAACCTTTCCAATGTTGCCATGTTGTTTTCCAATATCTCTACTCATAATTGTTTGTACGATAACAAACATTTTACTAGATGATCTCCTCCACCAATTACAAATTTATAAATATTAAAAAATGAAAAAAAAATCATAAGATCAATATTAAAAATGCAAAAATCATGAGATTTTATGGATCTTGTAATTCTCAATTAATGATATAGGAATTACAAAAAAAATTATTCATATACCCTTAACATTAAATTCTTAGATAGTGAAGAACCTAATACTAAAATAGATTGTGATTGATCTAAAAAATTTATAAAATAATTAACACAATATTTTGAATTAACATTTGAACTAAGATATATATATATATATATATATATATATATATATATATAGAGAGAGAGAGAGAGAGAGAGAGAGAGATGGGTTATTATACAACCCTTTACATTTATACAACATAATCTAACCGTCCATTTAATTTGATGAATATGTGATTTTATAAAAGTTTTGATTGTTTTCTAATATAAAGTATTGATCATAATTAATGAACTTTATTCATCTTCCATAAATATTCAAATCATAATAATAATTGAACTTTTATCATTTTCATAAACATCTCAATTTTTTGGATTGTATTGGTTATATAAATATAATGAATTACATTTAAAACGAAATATATATATATATATATATATATATATATTTTATGTTGTGGTTTAAGTTGACCTTAAACTTACTTTCAAAGACATGGCATATGCTTGCTAACTTTTTGAGTCCTTTTGTATTTATTTATTTTGAGGCTCCTTTTTATTTTGTATCTGTAATTAAGTACTATTTCCTGCATTATATTCTTATTGGATAATCTCAAGACACGCGTATGGTGTAGGCTTAAAGTTCACATTGCCACTGTAGTCTAGTTCTCTTGGTCTTCGAATTGCTTCACAGACGACCAACCCCATCGAATATCTTATAATAATCATAAAATGCTCAATCATTTACTCACGCAATATATATATCCTTTAAAACATTATACAAATCACAACTTCTATATATATATATATGTTGTTCGTCATAAATTAATAAAAATTTAACCTTAATTTATTAAATGGTTTATTATATACTTGTAAGTTTTTCAAAAAAAAAAAAAAATCAATGAGCCTACATTAATAGGCTCATCGTGTATATGCCATAGCTGGATTCGAGCAACATTAAGATAGATGAGAGAATTGACGAGTTAACGTTACAATTATAGGATTTTCATAAGGATTCCATGCACCTAGACATTGTAGACATTTCTATTGTTGGTAATTAAGGCCAACTTGAGATAGGATGTCAAAAACATATTACGTTTGATGAGAATATATTCACGATGAATCAAAATAATTAACTTCAAGTTCAAGAAAATGATTACCAGTGTCACTGTCTATAATGATCATGCATTCACCATAGAAAGATAGTAGAATAGTACATGTCCCATTAGTTCATGAAATAGGCCTAAATCATCACTAGATGAGAAACCAAATTAACAAATTGTGGTACATAAAAATGAGGTAACATAATAATTGTTATCACAAAAATGAAAACGAAATTTTCTTACTTGATCCGACCAATATTTTGATGATTGAAAAGTGTTGAGACCCTCAAAAGTCAAAAGCAATTGATGTCTCATAAGAACATAAGAATTGAACATAATTTTGTGTAATTATTGTTATGATTTTAGATATAAGTATCATAAATTTAAACTTAAAGCCTGAAGGCTATCATACATAAAGAGAGTTCAATTAAAAATCATTATAAGTTTAAACTTAAGATCTGTATTACAGATGCATAAGAAAAATAAGTCTGAAACCCGGACCTAAGAATTGAACAAAACAACTTCATCAACGGAAAAATCAACCGATTGATAATTTGCCCAAATAAACCATCATCGGCAGATCTCACTAACGGAGAAAATGTGGCCATTAATCATGATTACCGGCGGATTAGCCATCACCTACAGAAAAACGCGTTGGTAATTCGTCTGAAATTTCATGCGGAAAAATTCGCCGTTGAAGCCCTTTCGTTTTGTAGTTAACGAGGCCCAGCCTTAAAATTTGTTCAGACATACTTTTTTTTAGCCTAATAAAGTCCAACCTGAAGAAAGCCGATACGACTCTCTTTCAACCACAAAGCTAAACATCCAAGTCTTTGATCACGGAAGTAGACTGGGGTATGAATTTTTTAAAGCAAATAATTATAAGAATAATGATGGGGTTTTTAAATTAGGTATGAGAAAAATTGAGCCGACAGATGAAGTTCTTGAGCACCAACAAATTAACCTAAGAAAATTAATTAATTAATATTATGCATGATGATCGATGTCATTTTCATGGTGTTTCATCTAGTGACAAATTAAGTAAGTTGAAAATTTTATAAAATTTTCGATGTTTTATTCTTAATGGCGCATTAGTGACTTTAAGATTTAACCTAATTGATAAGACTTTATTGCCCCTTTTATAATGACATATATAGACTTGTAATGTGGAAATGCTTCCTCTCTTTTAAGTTTTAAGTTACCTCAAAATCTCGTATCTATATAACAAATCAAATTATAAACATATATGTTCAATATGTTCTATTAAAAAGTACGTTTTAAAGTACATATAATACTACAACAAAATTGAGTTTATAGAACGTCATCAGTTTAAAGCGTCCTATTACACTATTTTATATGACTCGATTTATAAAACAAACAATAAATGGTCTTATCTAAAGTTATTGTAATAAGTTTATAGAACGTTTTAACGATTTTTAAATGATGTTTTTCATACAAATCATCTCATGATCATTACCTATTTTGTAGGACATTTTTTTTAAAAACGTCTTATAAACTTATTTTTTATTGGACAGTTGTTTTTATAAAACATTTTTTCAAACAGTGTCATCTAAAAGGTATATGCTATTCATAGTAAATGATTATAATGAACCAAATAATGTGGTGAAAGCTTGTTTGAAATGCCTCTTGTTGTTCAATGTATATTAACCATTCATGGTGTTTAGGCTTAAATGGTTTCTATTTGATTTCTTTAATTATAAGTAGTTGTGGTGTACAAATTCAACATCGTCCCTTTTTAGAGACGTGCTACGTTAAAAATGTACATATTGAATTAAATTAAGAAAACCTAAAATAAAACCATTTGTATAGATAACACGTGGTTGCTTTGACTTTGTAATATCAAAATTCTATTAAATAAAAAAATCTAGGAAAATTCGATACACTTTTCAATTTAATTTGCGCTATTGGATTAAATTATTTTTTTAATAAATAAATATATCTTTTTAACCTATAAAATAGATTAATATGCTAAAATCATAGAAAAAAAATCTAATAAACCTTCATATTTTAATTAATTAAATTTTTGAATTTTTTTTAATGAGTAAATTAATGAGCTTTTAGAAAACCATAAATAGAACCAATAAGAGAGAATAAAAATATACTATTGTCATCGGTTATTACAAAAGCATACATAAAGATATTTTCAAAATATAAATGATATTCTTCCACTTCTCATAGCTGCTCTTTTTAGACCTCCGGATATCTGTTGTCAAATCGACTATGAGGTTGGCTGCCCAGTATTGGCTCTGCGAACAAGCTACTTAGGCCAGATAGGCTGAACTAATAGATGAATATAAACGTTGTGCAACAAATTGTGTAACTTCAAATTTTGGTCATGTTTGATGTACATTTTTCTTTTTCTTTTCTATTGTACTATATATACATATTTATCCACGTAATAGTTATGTGTCAGCTTTACAGGTCAAAAATGATTAATTTAATCAATTTAAAAAAAATAAAGAAGTATATTTTTTTTCAAAAAGAAAATATTTAGGCATTGTTTGGCATACATAAGCTAGTTTTATTCTTTTAGTACGCGTTTGAATGAACATAAGCTACCTTATTGAAACGTTAATTGGAGTGAAATTTTAGAAATTGTTTGATACGTTTTCCAGTTATAATTTTGATTAATATTAATTTCAATTTATAATTAAATTAGTTGTTTTCGAATATTGGTGGTAAGTGGAGAGGCTTAACGTATCAATATGCTTAAATGTTTTAAAATACTTCCACCGCCCTAATTGTTTATGTGAGTTTAATTAAGAGATATTCGTGTTATCTCTTGGGTAGTTGGTGAAAAAGCAAGTAATAAAGAAAGGAAAAAAAAGGTCTTCTGTGTGATTTTGAACCGAAGCAAAAGTAGAAGTTGTTTTCTGTGAACTTTTGTCTGGATACTTATTGCTATTCATCTTCTTATTCATCTTCATCTACGTGAACACATAAGGTGAGTTTATTTTTATGAACTTTCCTTAGTTGGAAAGTTGTTCTAGAACCGTGTGGTTTTTTATATGAGATGATGTTGTAAATATTTTTTGATGTCAAAATTTGACAAATTATGGGTTTTTGGTATGTTTATATCATATGTGAAATAAGGGTAGCATATCAAGAAGACGTGTATTTAGGTTATAAGGGTGACATATCAAGAAGAGATGTATATCAGGATAAGGGTGACATATCAAGAAGATGTGTATATCAGGATAAGGGTGACAAAATCATTGATTTATAAAATATGGGTTTTGATCAAGTATTCATAATTATCGCATACTTATGATGCGATAAATTTGAGTTGTTGCAAAGTTATCATATCCTATTGATGAGATGAAGTATGGTTATCGCATTTTGAGTTGTTGCAAAGTTATCGTATCCTATTGATGAGATGAAGTATGGTTATCGCATCACTATGATGCGAGAAGTGACTTTTATCACATCCTTGAGATGCGACAAATTGGTTTATCGCATGATAATGATGCGACAAGATTGGATTTATAGCATCAATGTGATGCGATAAGTTGTGGTCCTCGCACCAGTGTGTAGCAAGGAAAATGAGAATGCAAGAACCTATATGTGCGACAAGGGATTTCTCACCATGTAATTGCATCAAAGGAATTTCTCACTAAACTTTAAGGTCTAAACCTCATTTTGTGATTTAAAATGTGCATTACAGATCAGGCACTACCAGAAAATAAGGGGAAAGGAAAATTGTGAAGTGATAATATTATGCTTGCATGGAATTTTGGACTAGCATAATTTTCTTTTATATTTGAAAACTTGTTATGTATTCTTATGTAGTATAGAAATTTTATGAAAAAAGTTGATTAGCTATTTTGTAATATAGTTTTGGTAGAAACCGAATGTGTAAATTATATTTACTGATATATAGAAATATATGGTTATATGCAAATGTGATCTTGGGGTGTTACAAATATAAATTTCAATTTATTAACTAATATTGATTTCAATTTGATAATTAATTTTAGTTATTAATTAATACTAATATTAAATTGTAAATTATCCATTTGTATTAATTACCGATTAATAAAATGTTAATTTAATTATTATTTTAAAAAATTATTAATTAACTAAGATATATAAATTGACCAACTATGTTTACATTATATTATATGTAATGGTAATTTAAAATCATCATTTAATATAGATATTTTCTTAAATTTGTATCTTGTTATACAAATTCAAAAAAATTAATATTACATACACACACACACACATATATATATATATATATATATATATATATATATGATCAATCACATTAAAATCTATAGATTAATATATTATATTATTTAATTTTTTTACCATCTGATTTATATTAATTAAGATATTGTATTATTAGTGAATTATATTAAATATATATAAAATGTTAAAATTTATTTATTTTTAAACATGACCTTTTTAATCATTTTACAATTTCAACTAACTTATCAACTATTTTTTTTTATCAAACATAACCTTGAAACTTAACCGTTCAACCTTTAAATCCTTTTGATTTCTATGGTTTTTTTCTTTAAAGGAAAAGCTCTAAAAGAATTCTCAATCCACTTTCTAATAACTACAACAAATATGGCTATAGAAGACGTATAGATTAGTTGAGTGTCCTAATAGCATACATTATAGAACTTATGTTTATAGGATCAAACTGTAAAACCTCCTACCTAAAATCATTACAATAGGTTTATAGAATGTTTTTAAGCGTTTTAACAAGTTTTTAGGACGTTTTTAGATAAAGTGTCATATACGCTATTTTATAGGATACTTTTGAGAAATGTCCTATCAACCCATCTTTTTATGGGATACTTGTGTTTATAAATCAAATTTTCAAATAGTTTCATATAAATAGTTAACAGGACACTTTATGTGATAACTCAAATATTGAATTTAAGTTAACATTTTAAAAGTCTAAGGGCTTGAGAGCTTCTCGGTCTTTGAGGAGGGTTTAAATGAAACTCTTGGTTGATATAAAAAGTTTAGAGAATTACAAATTTGGTCCTTGTGATTTGGTGATTTTTATGAATCCCTAAACTTCATTTATTACAGATTAGGCTCGTGGTATGTTGTTTTGTAACGGATTGGTCCATCACTCTAACAGTCATCTAATTCCTCCAGTAACCTTGAGGGCATTTTCATTTTTTTTTTAATGTTTTTACTCAAGAGACCAATAATCAAACAAACCACAGGGACCAAATTTATAATTAACTCTAAAAAATAAAAATTAATATTTTTTTATACTTTAAGTCTATTGAATTAATGATCGTTATTATACTTTAACGTATATTATTATTTTACTTTAAGTTTAATATATAATATATTTTCTTTCAAAAAATGTTTTAGGTACATGTACATATGTGCACGCACGCGCACACACACATATATAATGAGGTTTATGAGAAAATGATATTTATCAACCATTAGATTGATTGATTCAATTGATATAATTAAATAGAAGTTTACAACAACATTGTTTAAATTAAAAGAACCTCATGCCCCCTATTTTTTATTCAAAAAAAAAACGAAATATAAACAAAATCAAGCGTAATAAATTGCACTAAAAAACAACAATATTTTTCTCATTAATTTGACATGTAGGGAGCTTTGAGCGGGTTCGGTGAAGGTGATAAAACCTGATCGGGTTTCAAGGAGGGGTAAGGAATAGTCGACCTCCATCAAATTTGGCTAGGTTATGATCGGGTTTCGAGGGAAATCGGGTTGGTGGGTTCGGTGGGGTAATAAATCGGGTTGGGGAAAAACTGATCACTTGGGAGTTGGGACAATGACCTGCATTGTAGTGCCACATCTAAAACATAAAAATCAGATCACTGCATGCATATGGAGCCAAATGTAAAAGACTAAAACATAAAAAATCATATATATCACTAGAGGTATATATGAGAGTTAAGACTGAAGAGTTGGGAGTGTTGGCCTGTTGGGACGACGAAATGCATATCGTCCACATCAGTGCATTATATCTAATATATGAAAATGAGATCATTGCATGCATAATTGCATAAAGGCATAGAGGCTAAAGTCATGGAGATAGCTATATATATGTGGCATGGTGAATGAGATAACGACATGCATACAAATGAGATCATTGTTCATTGCATGCATAGAAATTAGATCACTACATGCATAATTACATCTCCTATAAGCTATAATCCCATGCCATAACCAATAATGAATTAATTATTCCAAATCCAATCCTTTAAAAATTTCAACGCATCATAAGTTCATGACCGCAATTGTTCACTACTTTATTGCATTTGCATGTTTTAAAAAAGGGTATTAATGCACACCCATTTGCAGTTAGGTAATTTAGGATTTTAGGTTATTATTTTATTGGATATTCAGGATGGTTCGAGTGGCTAATATGCAAACTCAACCCTAACTCTACGCTCCTATTTATTGCTCCGATATTGGGTGTCGGGTTTTCTTTATTTTTGGATATCCAGAGAATGTGCCGGTTCGGTTTAAGTCGGGTTTGATCGGGTGTGCAAACTCAACCCTAACTTCAGTTTTGTTCTCTTCTTCTGACTTTTATTTATTGATTGTTCAGATTAATAGAGGACCGGGGCGGGGGGTGATCGAGCTACGAGGAACGATGCACGGAGCGAAACTTTTCAAGGTAGTGACACAAAAGTGTTTATTTGGGCCGAACGAATAAGCTGCTTTTTTGACCCACTAAGCCACTTCCAAAAACGCATGTATGGCTTACCGAGTAAGCTATACATTTCATACAACTCATTAAATCGTTACCCAACAACCCCCAAGTTTGATTAAGAAAGTAAGATGCTTTGTGATAACACCACGTCTGGTTCAAAAGGCAAAGGCCTCACTTCAGAATACATGACTTGGCATCTGAAAGCTAGTCGTTTTCTGAACTTTAGTGTAGTGTGCAACAACGGTTTTATATCTCATATGTTAGTAGTTATTTTAGGTAGTGTTTTGTACACTGTACAAGATATAACAGAAAACGGATTACTTTTTCACGTTTGACATGATTTTTATGTGAAACAAAGTAGAACAATCGTGTCCCTCTTACATTTTATCCATTTTTTAAATTATATTTCTTGTATTTTATGTTTTCTAAACTTTCACTTTACTGATTTCAAAATATTATTTTTATATGGTTTCTTATTATGATTAATTTATGTAATATATTAACTATTAATAATAAAAAAATAATATAGAAGAAGTATAAATAGAAACTAGGTAAGTTTTTTATTTTGATGTCTTTTTAATCGTATTGACGAAAACTTTCTAATGATATATTTTGTTATACAAAATACTTATTTTATTATAATTTAATGAATTACATAAATTAATCAGTTCTGTTTTGTTATGTTCGGTTCTGTTTATCAAATACTGAACAGTTGTTATGTCATGTTCTATCATATCTTGTCTAGATACCAAACACACCATTCACAACTATTTTTTTCTTCAAATAATTACCTATCTAATCATATCGTGGATTAACTTCCCATATAAAAAGGGGAATTCGATTTCTATTTTAACATACCACACACACAAATAATATGTGTGTTTATTAACGGTTTTGCCTTAAATTCTTGAGTACAAATTTAGATTATCCCAAAGTAAATTTCATAAACACACAAAGATGAAACAAGAATATTACTTACGGGAAATGATTTTGTTCCGATGCCCATTCCATATACCATAATATATATATATATATATATATATATATAGAGAGAGAGAGAGAGAGAGAGAGAGAGAGTTTGTTTCAAATACAACCCGTCACATTTGTACAACTAACGCAACCCAATAAATTGAGATATTTATGGAAATGATGAGAGTTCATTTATTATGATTTGAATATTTATGGAAGATGAATATGATTCATTAATTATGATCAATACCTTATATTAAGAAACAATCAAAACTTCTATAAAATCACATGTTAATCAAATGAAATGGACGGTTGAGATTGAGTTGTATTGATTGCACAAATGTCAAGGGTTGTATTATGACCAATCCCTATATATATATATATATATATATAATTAAAAAAAATGGGGTGGATGCCAGTGAAATGAAGGTGGTAAGCATTGAGGAAGCAGAAAATAAATGTTGCATTGATTGAACATCACTCGCATATTTTTTGCAGGAAGGGTATCCTCCTCAAAAGAACAAATGATTTCCCAAATATTTCCGAATCTCATTCCATTCAACCTTTTTCTTTTCTCATATATTTTCTTTATCTTTTTGTTGGTAATATCATTACATTAAAAATGGGTTATTTAGTATGTGGAGCCAAACGTCTTACCAAAATATATATATATATATATATATATATATCATGACTTTAAGTTTTAACACATGTATCATATAAAATAGTGTTATCATACCTTATTAGGACCAAGTTAAAAGAACCAACAATATCCCATAACGATCACCTGCTTTGCAGAAAGCCCGGAGTCACTGCATTTGAACCTCCGTAGTCACAATGAGATTTTTATTTATTCTTGGATTTGAACCTGAGACCTCCTAGTACTTTTGATCTTTTGAACTTTTTCTCTCTATATGTTACAGTACGGATGATCATTGACGTGAATTTATACAATGAGTTCACAACTTATTTCATATTTCGTCTTTAATTAAGCGGTTTTTTTCCTTGGTGTTTTGTTTTGAGCATACACATGAACAAAAATAAAATGCTTGTACTTATTCGTTGAAGCAAAATTTAAAAATTGGGACAACTAGAACCAATTATAGAGGATATTTCTTATTTTGGAATCTCAAAGGAATTGTTTTTCCAAATTTGATAAAATATTATCCTTTTTTGATGTAGAATATAAAAAATATATTTTCACTTTCAAGATTGAAAAAGAGAAATTAAATTCCATTTCTATGATATGTGAAGTGTCAAGATCAGGGAGTTTTAACAAAAATGTGTTTTCAATCGAATTAAAGTGGTATTGATGTAGTTTGCTCAAAGTCTGATAACATGGTTTAGAAAAGTCCGAGCCAATCTGGAGTGGACAAGATGAAGACTGTGCTCCGATAAGTGGTCTAGTCTAAGGGGTTGTTTGGTTGATATTTCATTAAGTCGTGTATGAATAAAGTTGTTTGTGTGAATTAATCTGTCTGTGTAGATTGGTAAAGTTTTTGTTGGGGAGGTTTTTTATGGATGAAAAGAATGTGTTTTTGGATTAGGAGGAGCAAATTTGGAAAACCTGACTTTCTACATAAAGTTCTCTCCTAGAAGCTTACTAAGTAAGTCATTTTCTATATCATTCAGTTACTACTAAACAATAATGTATAGCTAATTGAACAAGTTGTAAGTCTCATTAAGCTCATGAAGTTGTTACCAAACAGAGCCTAAATAAAGCCCGGACTGGTGGAGGTACGAACCATTTTCGTCTGGTCCAGGACTTATGTGTTCCCAAAAAGGTTTATTTTTATCCGGTCCAACTAAAAATATATTATTCTATGAATTAAGGAATGTTAGTCTGAACTGATGGCATGATGGTTCGGTCTTTATCTGATTCGTTGAAATGGGTCCAAATGTCTATCTCTAGATCCAATTATCAAATTTATCTAAGTGTTTGAATAATCGTAGCGTCATGTCAAGTTGCTAACATGCCAAATCATGTTCTCAGGCTTAATGCGTATATATATTGTTGCATTACATACAAAAAGATGCAAAAAGAAAACGACATAATCATTTAATTTGATTTTGGAATTGAATTCGTTTCATCGGACAACAAATAAATTGGTCTATAGAATATGTTATATATTTACAGTTGTAATATCAACATAAACTTCATAAGACAACGTAACGAGCTCAAGATAACGACACACTAAGTGGAGGATGCCTTATGCCACTTGAGTCGTCCAAGCACTCATAAAAGATGTGTCAAAGTGTTCTTTTTGTAATGGTACAAATGTAGGCTTAATTATCAACTATTTGCTCTTTTTGACTTGTCTGTAAGACGTTCGATGCATATTGCATTGATTAAGTAGGCAATATTCGCACTAATTAAATGTTTCGTAGAGTTTATGCATGCTAATTTCTAACGATTTGTGTCTTTTGCCCCCTAAAACATCTATATGTACAAATAGTTCCGAACCTTCATACATCAAAGTCAACTATATTCGCATAGTACAAATTGAACGTGTGCATCTACTCTCTCTCTCTCTCAAGAGTCAAGACGATTCTTGAATTATATGCATAAACGTAAAGTAAAAGATGGAAGTAATTTTCTGTGGTTCAAATGTTAGACGTGGTGTACATGAAGATATTTTTATGTGAATGAAATACGTTAGTGTTACGTTTCATACGTAGGTTTTGGTTTTTTAATCAATGAGTAGTCTGATGTTATTTCTTATCTTTTAGTAATCATTGTAAGATATTAATATGTTTTTCTAATCGCCGTAAATATTTGATCAAGAATCAAATATTTTGTTGAAACATATGAAATATCATTAAATATAAAATATATGGTATAGTTTTTTTACTACTGTATTTATAAAAATTGTGCACAATCAATTATGAAGATTCTCATAAAACGAACAAAAATATTAGAGAATATTGATATTACAAGTCATAACACCCGTAATTTTCAAAGAACAGTCGGGAGAACAATTGGGGAATAGTCAGAGAACGGTCGGACGAATGTTTAGGATGAGCATGGGAATGGCCCCAACCCTTCGGGGAACCCGTTCCACCCCCTTCGGTCGTGGATGGGAATGGGGACGGTATAACACTCTCTGCCCCGCTCCTTACCCATTATAATATATATATATATATATATATATATATATATAATTTATATTACTTATTTCAACTAAATTTGTAGTTCATAATTTTCTATTTTCTAATTAGGTTTAGAATATAAAATTGTTAATTTTTTTAAGTTTGTAATATTTTGGATGTTAAGTCAAAATACAATTGTTCAATATGTTTTGGATATTACTCAATATGTTTGGTACGTATGATGTTAATATTTTGGAGTAAATTGAATTTCTTTTGGTTTTAGTGTGATTAATTATTATATGATGTGATTTTTTGGTATTAAATCGAATTCCTTTTGATTTTAGGTTTATTAGAAATAAGTAAAATTTTAAAAATATGTAATGTCTTACATATTTGATTTAAAATAACTTACATAAACTGGGAAAAAAATCTCCGTTTCCCCGTTTGGGATCCCATTCCCGTTGAGGATGGGGTGGGGATGTGATCATATTCGTCGGCAGGGATGGGGACGAAGATGAGGGATCGGGGATCGAGGTCTTCGCCACATTCCCGTGCATAGTTCTAGAAACTGATGGAAAACGGTCAAAAAACGGCTGGTCCGGAAACCCTGGCATGGACCGGACGACCTAAGTAGCCCCAAACGTCCAGATCAGTTTTTAAGCCAATTTTCTAGGATTCCTCCAATTTATCCTCCCTCACTCCATCTTCTCTCTTCCATGGATATTTTGGTCCATGTGAGGTCGATTTTTGGGAAGGTTTTGGAGCAAATGGAGAGTGGTTCTTAAGAATTAAAGATCTAAGGAAAAAGATGCAAAGTTTTCAGGAGGTAGCTTCTTTTGGGTATTTTAATCTATATATTTGGGATTCTTGACGGGTTGTAAAATATTTGGTGTCTCTTGGTTTGAATGTTGTTCTTAGGGAGCTTAGCTTGTGGAACTCAAATCTTCATTTTGGAAGCTAAAGATTTGGATTTAAAATTTAGATTTAATCTAACCTAGCAATGTGAGTTCAAATTGTTTTGTGAAAATTTTGTACATGCCAAAAATGTACATTTTAAAGTTTTAAAGTAGTTTCTTTGATATTTATCAAATGTTGTTGAGTATTTGGTGAAATTACATCTTTAGTACAGTTGATTTTATAAATCTTGAGAAATGTTTATATTTGGGGATTTTGGACATTTGAATAATTAAATCATAAGAAGCGTAATCTTTTGACGATTTATTAAATAAATAGTTTATTTGACTTGATTTTATAAATCGTGTAGGAAATACATATTATTAGGTTATGAAACATGTTGGAAGTATACGTTGTATGATTTTATTTGGAAGATGATTTGTTCCAACCAATGATGGATAAGTAAGAGGCTTAATGTTTGTTAAGTGCATTTTATGCACCGAACTTTGTAAATTTTAGTTGTGTCTTTTATGCATTTTGGTCCTTTCGTGCCATTTTATTGTTCTTTTCCGTTTCTTTCGCTAATCACGGTTGGAAATTCTTTCGGGGATAGTTTTTATGCTTTTGGTATGCATTTTTGTATAGATTATGCTTAGTTTTAAAGACGAGAAGAGTGAAGGCATGCTCAAAGTGATTAAAGAAAAGATACATCAAGGGAATGTAGAAGGTGAAGCCGAGAACGAAGATAAGAAGAAGATAATCCAAAGTGAAGAACATAAGCCATTAGAAGAGAAATTGGAAGGACGTATTTGCTGCCCATGCTTCCCTAGTGCAAAAGTCTGTTTGCCAGACGTAAAGAAAATGCCTTAATTCTTGATGGAAGTTTCTGCCACGATTTCATGGGAGTGAAGATTTTTTCACGGTCTGGAACAAAGCTTTATTTGATGTTGCACTTTCACATGCGTGAAAGATTATTCCTGACCGTGAAAGTCGGCTAGACTTAATTTATTTTGGGCTTTTCTTGTGGGCTTTTTGGCTTGCTTTCTTCTCCTGAAACAAAGCTTTATGAATCTTGTTAAGTGCATTTTATGCACCTAATTTTCTTAGGTTTTAGTTGCATTTTGCATTTAGATTAACCGTTTGCATCTAGCTTTTATTCGATATTTAGTTAATTTCCTTTTAATCTTCGTGGGGGTAGGGCTTTGGATATTTTTACTGTTTTGTGCACTGTTTTTGACAGGATTGATTCGTTTAATCGATGATGTTGAATCGAGCTTTGAAAATAGAGAAATTAGAAGACAAATGGTGCAAGAATGTGGATAAAATGTGAAGAAGTCAAGTGAAGTGAAGTAATTGGATATGGGTGATCAATTGCAAATCAATGAGCCCAACAACAAAGTCAAGGCCTTTATCATGGAGCCCAAAGAAAGAAGAGGAATTCTACACGGTCAAAAAGCAAATTTTAGAAGGAAAACAACATGGACATGTAGAAATGGAATGCAAATCAACATGATCGTGCATGGCGCCTAGAAGTTTTCAAGCCCGCTCTTTTCAAGGGGTATTTTGGTAATTTTGTCTTGTGGGTATAAATACATCCTGTAGGGTTGTGTAGAGGGTGTGGCCAATCATTTGAGTGTGCTCCCATTTTGATTTTTTCTCTTATTCTTCCCTTTTCTTCGCAGCGAATTTTAGGTTTAGGATTCTTTTGATTTTAACGTTTGGTTCCTAATCTTCTTCCTTTTAGCATTTTAGTATCAGATTTCAATTAATATAATTTTCTATGTGAGTTCTTAGGTTTTTTTGCTATTTTGGAGAATTTACTTTTTCATGGATTGAACTCTGACCTCAAGTCAAGTCGGGGAATCGCATGTGATCCTACACATGATATTAGTATAAAATCATATGTGATTCGATCGTTTTACTTATTATTTTATTTAGTTATTATTTCTCTATAAACCTGACTCTTAGTTTATAAGTGGATGTCGTAGTATTTACGTTGGATGTTCATATATTATAAAAAGGAAAGAAAAACGTTGAACAGGGCTGGGATAGGAAGAAAGTGGGCCCATTGGGCCTGATAAAAGGTCCAGGGAATCAAACACGGAGCATATGAAACGACATAAAATGAAAAGTTATGGGCCGTTTACCAAATACTTACCCGGTAAGCGATTATCGGTAAATTTAGCACTATCATTTACTTACCAGGTAAGATTTTAGTCCACTAAAAGGTATCATACGCAATAATTTAACTAGTAAGAGTCGTCGTCCTCACTTACCGGGTAAGACTATTATTCTTTGTCTCGTTCTTACCGGATAAGATTTTTTGTCCTTACCATATTCATCCGGTAAGATAATGTAATTCACTTATCCGAGTAAGCGTTTGGTAAACAGCCGTTTAGTAGTTGTATAATTTTACCCATCTGTTCAATATACCTCACTCTGATTGATTATTCTCCACGACAAGCCTCATTCTCAGAGCTTATGAAAGATATAACCCTTTGCCAAAAAGTCTTCCTGCTTATTCATATTTACATACAAAATGCGAGAAAACGCATATCCTAACTCCAGACTCGGATACACATTCTCGACTTTATATATTTAAATATAATATACACACAAAACTAGAGAGATGCTTATGCTTATGCTTATGCTAAACTAACCAGTATTCCTCATCCCAGCTGCAATGCCGTTTATGGTGATAAGCAGTGCATCTCGAAGTTTATGGTTCTCGGTATCACTTCTCAACCTTTTCAAGATCTCCACCTGCATCATGTTAAGTGGATTCAGGTAAGGAAGCCTACTCTCGATCAGCATTCTCAGACTCTTGTTGTTCGCAGATAGCTTCTCGTGCCCGGTTACAACCAGCACGTATTTCTCTGTTGTCATAAGCTCGTTCCTTAGTTGATCACCCAGCCCCCTCCTACTCGCAGATACAAGCACTTCATCATAGTGTTTCACAATCGGAACATCTGCTTTTCCCAGAACCATCTCTATGAGATCCAATGTCGATTGAAAGAAAGGCCATTCTTTATAAGCAGCTTTTAACTCCTCTGTATGTCCCATCTCACAGACGCCCTTTAACCCGGCTCCCACTCCTAGCCAAGCAGGAAGAACGAATCGTGTTTGTGTCCATGCAAATATCCATGGGATGGCACGCAGGTGTCCAATTCCGACAGAAGTTTTCCTCCTCGTTGGACGGCTACCGATGTTTAGGTTTCCAAGCTCAGCTTGTGGGGTCGCCTCTTGGAAGTAAGTAAGAAATTCTGGGTTTTCGTAAACTGTGCTTCGGTAGCTTTTACAACTGATTTTTGAGATATCTTCCATAAGGTTACGCCAATTTTCATCCCTTGGAGGTTTCGGGGGACGAAGGGTGGCAAGAAGCACAGCTGTTGTGTACACCTCTAACTGTCGTACAGCTATTCCTGGCAGCCCAAACTTGGCCTGCACCATTTCTCCCTGTTCAGTTGACCGAAGTGTACCCTGCAAATGCAAGCAAAAGAACGAACGTTAGACAAAGCAGAAACAGAATGGCTAAAAAAATTGGATTTCAGAAGCTAGATTCAGATAAGAAGATACCATTACGGAACCAGGTGGCTGGGATTGAATAGCAAGGTGTGTAGGACCACCACCACGGCCGATACTACCTCCACGGCCATGGAACAGAGTGACTTTAATACCAAACTCTTTGCATGCAGCTACAACGTCTTCTTGAGCTTTGTAAAGTTCCCAAGCAGCAGCAAACCTCCCTGCATCTTTACCAGAATCAGAGTATCCAACCATTACCTGCATAAATTGCGAATAAGGTTAACAGCTTCTAAAAACTAGTGCATACAACATATTTCAATGATTGTCATCCTATACCTCTTGGTGTCCACTGTGATTCTTTATGATGTGGTCACGATACCAATCAATCGATAATAATCTCCTTATCACTGCGCCAGCACCCCTCAAATCCGTCACAGTTTCAAACAGAGGGACCACGCGCAACCTATTTTAGAGAGGAAAATTCATTTATGAGAACATAAATCCACATGGACGATAGAGGAAGTGAAAGTGGAGCCTTACATCCCACCAACACATGGTCTGCCTTGCTCCCCAGCAACAGCAAGACGAGCATCTTTCTGCAGAAGCTCCACCGCAAGGACATCACTTGCCTGTCAAGTGAAGAGGAGAGGATAAATCTTTTATTGATTGCAAAAGTCAGATAAGTTAGGAGAAATGAGAGCATATGATGGAGAAAAGAATTATCAAATTTGTATGCATCATACATTTGAGGCCATGGAAATCACATATGCTCCAAGTGAATCACTTCCCAGCTCTGCAGCAATATGGAAGGTGTCCAGGACTTCTTTTATTTCAGAAGAAACCTGATAAAACAAAAATCAGGAATATATACAATTAACAAGTGCGATTCAAACTGATGCTAGGAAACAGAATGATAATAGTGTACACATGATCGGCTCAAGGAAGCCTTGTATAGAATGTAAATAATAGTAACAGATACCTGCCCAAATTTATATCCAAAAGGGAGAGAGAAGCTACTTCATACAGTAACTAGGGACTATTAAAACCTAAAGTTTAGAACAAATTGTGGGCCAAACTCCTTGATTTATGGCCTGCAACATCCATAGAGGAAATGTTAATCAGCTATTACCTCTATAGTTGGTGGAACAAGAGGCCTCTTCCCCTTTAGCTCTCTTGCTAGAAACTCGAGTTTTTTTCCTTCATCCCATTCACTGTACTTGCCCATACCAAGATAATTGGTGACTGCATCAAGAGTCTCCGAATGTCTACCTGATTCCTGTCGCATCTCAAAAGTGTAAAACCAATGTGGTGGTGTCATCGACCTAAATATGGAACAGAACAAACCTGACGTAGGTCAAGCTTCATTAAAACCATCCCAAAGACAGAAACTCTTCTTATTAAGTCAGCAAGCCGGCCATCAGCTAGAATTCCCGACCCGCAGGATTGCTGTGGCAATTACAATTTTAACATCAGATTCACAATGAAGTCATTGGAAATACAAAATGATAAAGAAAGGAAAAAACTGAAAAAAGGCGACAGAGAGTTTAGGGAAGAGGTAAGCTGATGGAATTATGAATAAAAGAAAATACAAAATGATCCAGGGAGAATCTCTCTCTCAATGCAACATGCAAAGAGCCAATACAACTGAAAATACTAATGACATGCATAATACGTATCCCCTCCTTCCCTTTTAAAAGAGACTAATAACTAACTTTCTAGCCACTTTCCACAATTGCTCTTTTAGCCCTTCTAGAATAGACTTTCCACTCTCTTGGCTTATTCTCATTAGACTTAATGATTTCTGGGTTCGTATCAAGATCACTGTGTTTTCTTATTTTTCATATTTTTCAGAGTTTTGACTTTTCATTGGAGAGTGGGGTCAAAGCCAGCTAGTGGGTGAAAGTGACAAAAAACTTTGTATCATACCAGAGATTCATAGCATAGAAGGAGTGGTTGCAACAGCTGGTTTGGTGTGTCATAATAATCATTAGGATCCATGTCACATGGAAGATCTTCAAGAAGCTGCTCTAACCGCCTTCGGGTCTTCATAAGCTGGACCAACATGAAAATTTTCATATCATACCGTCCCTCACAAGAAGAATGCAATTAGATACATTACAAAAGAAAGAAGCAGTTCAAAAGCATTACTTCCTGGTATATGAAAATTTACCGATACTTGTTACTGTATGTATGATGCAGAAAGCTAGAAACTGCAGAGTCTAAGATGATCATTTTGACACACCTCTTTTCAGTTGCTCATTACAAAGCTACTGATATATATATATAAGCTATGACAAATTCTAAATAGAAAATTAAGTTTTAAATAACTGAAATAATGATATCCGAGTAGCAGCTAAAAAGATCTCTGCCTCCGTGATGTATTCCTAACTTTATTTTCTTTTTAGAAAATATCTTATTTCATGTATTCTTTTTTCTTTCAGGGTCCAAATTCTATTGGAGTAAACTAGTGAGTATTATAAATTTATTGCTCAACAGACCTCTCTATGGATCGTTAACTATCTACCAACAAGGTGCTACCTCATGGATGGACAGAACACGACTGCAGGTGATATCAACTGGAATGAAGCAAAGCTATATAATTTAAGAGTACCTTTTCTTTTACGTCCCCAAGAATGATTCTGTAGGGAGAAATCGTAGATTTCTGAGGCATACTTGGTTCAAGAAGCCTCTGGAAGCTGGCTCTTCCTACTTGTGATTCAGCAAACATTTTCCTCTGAGCAAGGAGTTGAGATCCTTTTGGTGTCGTAGGTTGAGATGGATTCCCACTTCCTTGCAATTTCTGAGAATTTTGGCTTGAAGTTGGGGATGAAGTAGCTTGTTCATCCTGCAATTTGCAAATCATGATTCACTCAGGGAGAAAAAGTATGTTCTGATGCTAGTGGGAGGAGGGTATAGTATGAATGTACTAAAACCAGGGTACATCTCAGTATCAGCTGTGCTTTACCTTGTTTTTCAGGCGCTTGTACTCGGACCCAGGAACATCTAATTGAGGACAATGTGATTCCACCTTATTGCATTCTAGGAAGCAATTAAAAGGTAAAACTATATTATTTTAGAGAGACAGAAAGTATGAAATATGTTTATGGTTTTCAACAAGCATTTCAGCAAAGTAACGAAAAGTAAATACAAAAGAGCATGGTTATCAAATATCAACTGACCAAAAAGTTCCTATGGGTGTAGAGGAGACACAGCATGCCCTGAGCTCTACCTTACATGTGATCTCCTCTCAGGCTTTCACACATAACTGCCATTGGACAGACAGAACCATACTATGACTTCAAAATGCACTACAGGGATGCAGGAATGGCAGCAAGGAAGAATAGATAATGATAACATGAAAACCAACACTTTTTTACACCAAGTCTATCAGCTTAAGCTGGAAAATAATTCCAAAAATCTAAACCATGTTTACCACTAATTTACCAATAGAGAAGTATAAACTTCTTTTTGGGGCCATGAAACTTGTTCAAACACTCCAATTGCCTTGAACAATTTGTGTTGTTATAATCTCTCTTTGGATAAAGGATCTAGAGTTAATAGTGCACAGAAATTAATATTTAATAGATTGAGGAAACTTCTAACATAATCCTTTCAGATATGTACAGGAAATATTTGGTCGTAGCAGGTCATCAAAGATGAAACTAATTATAGCAGTCCTAATGCAGTAGGGAAGAACACAAGGGAATAGAATTCATTCATTGCATTCGAAGAACCCAGGGCATGCGGTATTGGAGTACTATAGTGGTAAACTATGAAGCACAAGGAAACTAGGCAGTTACAGAGGCGGTCTCCTTTTCAACCTTATAGTGAACCCAATGACAACATCCAATACAGACTATACAAAATGGGAGACTAAAATACATTATTTAGGAGAAGCCTCCACAAAAGAAATGATTGGTAAACATATTACCTGTATGTGAGGGCACATCAGCACCAGAAGGCAGTTGTGTAGGTAAGCACTGAACATTGTGACACTTTGGCTGACTACGGGTCTGAGTAAGGTTCCAACTCTGATGTCGATCCTCTTCGGAGTTCTCTGAACGAAATTTGCCAACTTACTTCATTAGCAGACAAGTACTCAAGCACCTCCCTTCACAGTGAATAGAATATAATGTCTATGTTGAAGCAATAAGCAACATTTTGAGGCTATCAGAAAACATATATGGTGGACCTTTTCGAAGAATATCATGTAACAAACTTGCGAGTCTGTCACTACAATGGTTCATAGAAAGTTCGAATCTAAGGTTGTCAACCTCCCGTGTGTAAAGATCAATAGCCATCCATCTTGATAGAAGAGAGACATCTTTTGTCACCTGCACAATTAACACAGGTACTTTAGTGTACTGGTCGGACAAGGTAGACTAATGCGAAAATGGAACCATTGATCACTCTACGCACAGAAGTATGTTTAACGTATTATAAATGGTTGCTGCAGTATCTGATTGGTGCAGAACAAAAAAGAACATTCTTGTTGCCACCTAGGACCAAGGCTGGCATCCATCTCAAACATCACCCTCACAACTTTCTTTAAACAAGATTTTTTGAAGAAACATGTGCACATAAACACACACACACAACTTTGTTGAATGAATCCAATGAGACGCCTTTAGTACCTGATTTGTTATGATTAACAATTTAATTAAGTCAAACTGGAAGCATTTGTTGAAGTCCAAGTAATCAGTCCACCGTCTTCTAAGCTGGCCTTCTTGAACACTACATTGATGGACACATTCATCCTATATCAAGGATTTATGTTCCCTAGTGTCATATGCAGCTATATCTTCTACGTCCTGAACCCTGATGTATGGGAAGATGATAAACCTTATTCACAGTCAGACACTACTCCATAACCTAGTCATCTCTTGCACATGGCCACTCAATCAAAGAGTTACACTTAGATGGTAAATGAAAATGGACATCTGCAACAGATTTCTACACTAACATAACATCCACAGATAGAAACGTGTTCAGAAACATTTTATAACGATTTATAAAACAAATATCATGTGAGGTAAATCAAGTTATATTGAAGGCAAAAAGATATAATGTTCAGCACCCCAAAGTAGTGACAACCAAGAGACCTTGACACTCAACGGATATCCAAGAAAACAAACTTTAAAGAAAGGTTGGTAGTCACATTTTCTATTCACTTTAAAGCATTGATGAGAAACAACCCATTGAAATGCAGAATTGCACAAATATTCAATAGGTGTAGTTTATAATTAATTACCAACAGAAACAACAAATTAAGGAGAAACAGACAACTCTAGATGTATTTTAAATTCAAACTATATCAAAAATTGATTTAGCAAGTGAAAAGGTTCTGTCTGTTTTTTTCTATGTAGAATTGGTAAGTAGTGGCGTACATGAATCACATAATCACCAAACAAGCTAATCAGTCTGTTCTGGAAAAAGGGTGGTACCCCTGGAAAATTTATTTAACAAAAATAATAATAAATACACCTAACCGACCTGGTACTACCAAACATATAATCAATCTTCATCATAGTCAACAGATTTTCCTGTCGAAGCCTTAACCCCACTGGGATCCATGACAACGTACTACACACACTCCAAGCATAGGTTAATCACTAAATGTGCAGAATGTACATACGCTTTTGTTGCATATAATTCTCCCCAACAAACAATTGAGATTTCTTCCAAGTAATTTGTCTTAAAACACATAAATTAATTGATATTATCCCCGAGAGCTTTTCAACTTATTTTTGAATATTGAAATCAAACTTTAGTTAAAAGCTGAAGTTAAAACCTGACCTTTGCTGTGACATTCGGATTTCCATCTCTATCACCCCCCATCCAAGACCCAAATTTTATTGGAGTGCATGTCAAAGGAAGTGGCCTCCCAGTATGCTGGCAGACAGAAGAGAAGCTTATAGGAGACTGAAGTTGACATAAACACAGGACACTCACATCAGATGATCTAGGGATGCAGACTCAAATAGTACCTTTTTGAGAGCATTGCTGACTCGTCGTAGGTAATGAGGTATTGCTTTCCAAAGGGACTGCTCGATATAGTTTAAGCCTATTTATACAAATAATCAAACAACTTCATCCTTCTTGGAAGAATCCATATATCAGTTGTACCTTATAAAAACCAAAATGTTTACCAGATCTAGCCTCATCTACTGGTGTTGGCTTGTGGCGTCTAAGTTCATCTGTCTGCCATATAGAAGTTATCTCTCTCGCCTACAAAACGAAACAAATTATGGATCATCCAAAAGATAAACAAGAGTGAGCTCTTTCCTTTTTTTTTTCCTCCTTCGCACAAGTTAAAAGAGAAAAGCACCAGATCTTCAATCAGTGTGTCTTGATCTTCCTGTGTAAGATCTTTGCGGTCATTAACCTCCAACAGATGCTGCAAAAATCAACAAAGTGAACTCAAGTTATTATTACCTGGTGACATAAGAAAAAAACTTGATGTAAACAATCACTTGAACAACTCACAGCAATTCTAAGGTGTTTATATTGTAGAGTACGTCTGTTAATTTGGGTGGGATGTGCAGTGAGGACTATCTCAACCTCCTGTATCAAAAAAGAAAAACCACAAACAATGCAAGTGAAGTCTGCTGTATGTCTATATGTATGCCTTAAATACATACTACAGAATTGGAAAAAGAAGGCATAAAAGTATTTAAACCAGAGAAGATACCGCTAAATCACACCTGGTTGCACATGGTGTCATACAGCACATCAGGAGAAAGCCCACCTTGAATCAGTTGATTGAAAGTATCATCACAAGATTTTGAGACTAGTGCAACATTCTTTCCCTTACGCGACCTGCAAGTGAGATGTTCTGCTACAATAAAGTGTGACTTTCATTTGGCTAGAAACCCAATCAAACAGGGGAAGCATGATTAAGAATTTAACCAAGTAAAATTACCATAGGTCAAAATGATTGGCTATCATTGTTAACGACAATATGAAATAGGTAGTAACAATCTAAGGACAAATTTAGGTTCCAAGGAAGGGTGCCTTCTACTTTAGTTAAAACATAATAGGTACGCTATCTGAAAGGGATTAGGATACTAGATGGAAGGTATGGCTCATGCTGATGTACCCTATGCATATACAGTATTACTTTTTAAATAGTCCACTTCTCTCACATTGCATAATTTAAATGTAAATGTTATGCACTGCCTGTTGCTGACGTGAATGAAAATTAATTGATAATTCACGGTGATGATTGATCGACATAAACCACCACTTCTCATATTAAGTTGGTCACTGTTAAAATTTAGTGACAAAGTGACTTTAGACGCCTTTAAACTAAGAATGGATGATGGAAATTACCTGTGATGGTTTTCAGCAATACCCATTAAACTAAGAAAATGACTGAAGGCTCTGGCAAGCTTCAAGGCTTCCTCTAATGTCATTTTCGATAATTCAGAAGCCAATTGTTTCTCAAGAAACTCTGCAGTGTTCTCAATCCCAGCTGCTCTTATAAGACATGCACTCTGCAAAAACAAACACGAATTTCAACATAAATTACTATTGTTATCGCTTACCAAAATAGCATATCCACTACTTCATGAGTGATATTTACAGACATAGCAATTAACATAAACAAAAAGAACCAATTCTGCGATTTCAGAAAACTACAATAGCCTGGTAAGCTACAAAAATAGCATTTCCTTATCAAAGCAAAACTGGATTCAACTCTACTCTCATAGCAAATCAAAGCATAATAACAAACACATTAATTACATGTTCTCATCTCCGAAAATACCTGCGAAGATGCCATTGATATTTCCATTCAACAAACCTCCCCCAATATCATAATAGTAACTTAACCATGGGCAAGCAAATAAATAATTTTAGT
This sequence comes from Cynara cardunculus var. scolymus, assembly GCF_001531365.2. NCBI lineage: Eukaryota > Viridiplantae > Streptophyta > Magnoliopsida > Asterales > Asteraceae > Cynara > Cynara cardunculus. Next base: position 4,801,402 of record NC_037539.1, read on the forward strand.
TTGAAATTTTGCCAAAAACACATTAAAAAAAGTTCAAATTTACATAGTATCATCATTGTTTAATTGCTATAATGATTTTGTTGTGATGAACTTTTCAAATTAATGATTAACAGAAACAATAATAATTTCTCTCTAAAATGAACAATAAATAAACCGATAAACACAGCGAAAATCTGCATCACACGTAGCATTTTTTTCAAATTGCTGAAACGATGAACATGGATGTAAAGAAAACAATAATAATCAGATATATTGAAGATGACCTGAGAGAGAGTACGAGTATGTTCGACTTTTTCCATAATAGTGTAGCCGACTTCTCGCTGAAGAACATCATTGAGAAGGCTAAAGAGAAGGCGGAGATCATCCTCGTAACTCTGAAACGATATCTCCTCTGCTATATCGTCCATGATGTCCGTCATCTTGTTCCTTTATTGTGCGAAACGCAAAGCGTTGATGGAGTTGCACAGAGACAGAGAGAGATGGCAATGATGGTGGTGGTGGTGGTGGTGGTGGTGGTGGAGGGGATGCGGAAATGGAATGTATGAATGTATAGTGTGGGGGAGGGTGTGGATGGATGCTTTTACGGTATCAAGCAACGACGAAGGGCACGGCGACATGTGGCTAGTCTGGCCGGGATGATCGGAGCGACAATCGGAGACCCACTCGGCGGTGAACACACTACGGAATCGGAGATTACTGGGTCAACCGGACGGAATCTGACCTATTTGACCACCAGATAAAATAATACCAATTTCGTAATTTCAAGAGTAAATTACATTCCTGGTCCATGTGGTTTTTTTTATTACTTTACCACCCTTCTAGTACTTGTGTATGCAAAAGCAGACACTTTGAGTCCCTTTCTTTACAAAATCTATTAATCCAGTACCTCAAGGGACATTTTTCTTAAAATGTTTTATGGAATGTTGTTATCTTTTTATCATTAATTCCCCGTTGACACCAACTCAAGATTCAAAATGGTGTTAAGGGTAGCGGTGAAGTCAAATCTTATACATCCAGTGAGGACATGGATTAAACATTGCACCCACCTCGCTTGGAGCAAGACGCATCCCCACCCCACTATCAGTCTTTATCTCCCACTCCAGCACACTTATACCGGTCACCTTCTCACGACTTGTCGACGACTTCCATCTCTATCCCACCTTCCATCCCTCTCTACTTTTACAAAAAAAAAAATATCTAGTAACCAAAGCTTTTGGGTCCAAGGTCGAGTTCATGATTCCAATTGTCCCGTCATTGGCAAAAGTGATTTAGGAGGGAAAAGAAAAAAGACTAAAGAAACCAAAATATCATTGATTTAACAAGGTTAAGAGACTCTTTTCTATTTCATTAGAAGAAGGGACTCAAAACGTGTAAAATGCATACCACAAGTACCGAGAGTGTAATTAATCCGTTTTAGGGACCTTGGTTATAGAAACACCAAAGCATAGGAACCATGTAATTTAAAGGGAAAACCTCATTTTCCACGTAAGTGTGCTTCTTTCGCTACAAGAGTCAAAATTGTTGGAACTGTTCGGATATCGAGAACGGACCAATGTCGCCGGCGCCGGAAATTGGGATTGCAATTTTTCTGTTGAAGGATGATAACAAAATACTGTTCGGCCGTCGTCTCGCCTCCTCAATAGGCGCCTACACCTTCGCCCTCCCCGGCGGCCACCTTGAGTTCGGTCAGTTCTATAAACCCCTTATCACGCCATTACTACATCCTGTTATTCGATTATGTCATTTAAGCTCTGATTTGAAGATGAATTGGAAATCAGACTTCAATTTTTGAAATATCATGCTAATCTATATCTATATAACGTTTTCTGATGAGTGATAACTTTTCACCCCGAAATCCATTCCTCTCGATTGCATATATGTGCAAAACTAGAAAGAAATCGTATACAACTAAAATATGGTATATCTATTCAGCATTAAATTTGCAAAATTCAGCGCAACTACAATGATTAAAGATGAACAATATGTAAAGCACGAAAACGATTGACATAAGATGAACTAGTTAGGTTTGGCAAATGATTTCAGAACTTTTGAAGGTCTAAATCGAAATTAACATCAAGTATCCCTTGAGTATGCATCAAAATTTATGATGGTAGTGATTTCAATTTAGAACAATTGTTTTCAATTATGAACAGAATTAATTCAATCATGGCATACCACATCTGACCAAAATATCAATATGAAGTGGAAGATTATGAGCAACTGGCGAAGGCTTGATAACTAGGGTGACCAAGCACAATACCATTTCATCATTCAATTAAAACCCCATAATTACCAACATATATGCTTTCTAATTAACATGATTTAGGAAGTTCATTATTCGAGTAGCTGCAACACCAACAGCTTTGTGATTTGGTTCAAATGGGATCCCAGGTGAAAGTTTTGAGGAATGTGCAGCAAGAGAGGTGAAAGAAGAAACTGGACTACACATCAAGAATATAGAGTTATTAACAGCAACCAATAACATCCTTCCCGATGCAGTGCATCTCGTTATTGTTTACATGCGTGCACATTTATCAGACCCAAGCCAAATACCTCATAACCTCGAGCCCGATAAGTGTGAGGGTTGGGATTGGTATGACTTGAAAAACCTACCTGAACCAATTTTTGGACCTTTGGGATTAATGCTGCAAGATGGCTTCAATCCTTTCCCTACCATTACCAACTCTAAAGAACCTTTTGCTTAGGTAGTTATGCAAATGGGTTTTTAAGATTAAACCCTCACATGTCACAAGTTTTATTTTCGCACAATAACCATGCGATAATATTAGTTCGTCTAGGTATTCTGTTGACATGGATTGGATAGAGTATTTGTGTTAGATTCATAGATCTTTGTAAGAAAATGTATCTTAGAACTTTGTGTTGAAGTCTATGCATATTTCAATCTACAAAGACGATGGGATTCGTCTTTTTGATCACCTTTCTTGTGTCTACAACCGATGAATTTGGACTCCTATATTGAATTTGTAAGAATATGTAAAACTTTATTAGATTACTCTTCAAAGGAGTAGTGCAGTAAATAATGAAGGTTCCAACATATGTCGAACATAAATGATCTGATTTTCCAAGTAGGGCTCTAACATAGTAACATGCCCCCTCCAACATAACCTAGACGCATCCAGATTGTCCTAAATCGGTAGACCTTTGCTCTAATATCATGTGAAAATACATACAACCTTACTCTTCAAAAGAACCCTTGAATAAAGAATGGAGGTTCCAATATATATTGAAATAGAAATGGTTCAAGTCTAGCTTACATGAGAGTTCGATTAAATTAGTTTTTAAGCTCTTGTTACTGAATATACAGTTTCCCTTTATTTTATTGTATTTTGTCATTAGTTATTCGAGCTTTTGATATGTGCATTTGGTGATATAATGTTGGAATTCAAGATAAAATGAATGGTCGTGTGAGAATAGGAGTTAACGTGAAAAGCATAAAAAGAAATATGGATCCTTGATCACTTTGAATCTCACCCCACCAAATTAATTGCCCTTATCACGGGAATTGATATAGTACATCTCAGTGCATCGCATTAGTGTTGACCTTCGATTAGAATTGATATAAAGATAGAGATTTCTTCTTATTCTTCTTACTATAACTTCCATTCTCATTGAAATTCAACCCTTAGTGATAATATATTTTTAGACGTTGAATATTGAGTGTAGAGATGGCCAAATGGGCCCGGTGGGGGACCGTTTGGGACTGGTAGTCCGAGACTGGTTACAGTTTTCAAAAAGAAGGCCCGGCCCCGCCTGTGACTGGTTCAGGACCGATTATGAGCCCGGCCCGAAACCTGCCTGATTTTTCAAAAACATCACCGTTTTATCACTAATACCCAACGGCCATATGACTGTTTTTCCCATTTTTGATTCTTTTTTTGACCTGCTTATCCTCTATTCACTATATATATATATATATATATATATGCGTGCGTGCGTGCTCGCTCGCAAACGTTCACAACTCTTGTTATAATTCGTGATTTTGGCTTGTATTCTCACAAAAAAAAACATATTTTTATGCGTATTTAATTGACTCAATTACATATTTCAAATGTAATAGAATAACACTTTTGTATTATTCAAAAATAATTATGTAAAAAATCGAATTTAAAAAAAAATACATAGGACTAGCTTATTAACGGGTTATAAAGTACTTTAATCGGACCTCATGATCGGGACCGAATTTTTGCCAGATCTAATTGAATTTGAGTGTACGTTGTGGGCAGGCCGGTGACCCTTTCCAAAAATTAGCCCAAACCCAGTCGCTTGAATTATTTTATCTTCTTATGTTTTTCATTAGTTATTTGTTTATAAATATAATAAATTAAAGAAAGTAAATATTAATTTTTTGAAAATAGCAAGCAAAAATAATGATTATATATTCTTGAAACACCAACCTATATAGTTTCAACAGTGACCTCAACGAGTTGTCATTTTCTGAAACCTATCTATGATGTCTTGATTAGCTACCTCAACAAAAACATCTTTTTCAATATAAGAAATCAAGCAATCGTTCATCCATTGATCACCCATTCTATTGCACAACTTATTCTTCACAATGTTCATAGCTGAAAATGCTATCTCAACTGTTGTAGTTGCAACAGGTAACATCATTGCTAGTTTTATAAGCAAATACACTAGAGAGAATACTTTATCCCTTCTTGTTTCAGCCATCTTTTGCTTGAGATCACTGATTCCTTTAAGTTAGAACTCTGTCAAAGTCCACAAATCAACAATATAAGTCTCAAGTTGATCATCAAGTGCCATAAGTTCCATCTCATAGAAATCATCCGGATATAAACGTACAAGGTGAATCAATTCTCTCTTATCAAAAGCCGAAAAACAATCTTTCGGATTTAGACAAGCTATGGAAAGAAGCATCCGAGTGCTAGTCTCACTAAACCGATTCTCCAACTCCATAAGTTGCAATCAATGACGGTATTAAATAACTCAACACGATTTAATGTAAGTTTGTAATTTGTGGAGCATTTCGATGTGACCATCGAGGAAGTAAGAACATCTCATCCATGTTACAAACATCACTATCATGCTTTTCAGAACACAAAGTAACTTGATTAAGTAGAGAATCTCACTTGTCATTGTCAACCTTCGGTTCTTATAGTTGATGTTTGCAAACTCTCCTCTCCTCTCTTTATAACATACAGAGACGTACAATTAAATGTGCACATAAAATGAACACAGTATAAACAAGTTTAAGAAAAAATTAACTAGTGTGTTCATACAAACAAATAATAACTTAATTGACCTTGTTCTCGATGGAAAATGAAGGTGGTAGGTTATGGTTTAACACATATAAACACATACCAAGTTAATGAATGAATTCTCTACCATTCTCGATCGATTTTGATAGGTTATCGCTCGGTCTCAATGGGTTCTCGATCGGTCTCGATGGGTGTTGGTTTACGGTGGTGATGAAGAATTTGGTGCCTTACAATGTTGAAAATGTGTTGAAGGTGATATTGAGTTACAAACTTACGGTGTCGAGCTTTGTACACACTTGAAAGTACATAAATATTCATAATGAATATAACATATATATATACCATTTCACGTAAAAAAAACAGTTAAAACGATAAATAAATAAAAAACTATATCGAGATGGATGTCATGTTGAAAAACATGAAATTCTCTTTTTTTATGTAATTTGTTTAAATAAAATATTAGTAGTTTTTAAGATTAATTATTTTAAACGTTTAAGGAGGTAAAAAATTTAATTAAAAAAGAAAATAAAAAGTCAAAAAAGGTAGGTATGGATTGAAGTTAAATGCCTTTTTTACCCTAATCACCTTATTTAATAATTTTAATTAAAAACTATACTTAATTTGAGTTGTTGAATCAAATAAAATGAAGGGCCGAGATTAATATTCACGTTTATAATGAAAATTGAGTTTACATTTGAACTTTTGTCATGGCTCAAAACCACATCTAGACAATGATAGTCTTGAAAGATGTTTATATAGGGTGTGTTTGATATTCAAACAAAATAGTACAAGATATGATATAATAGTTGTTCAACATTTGGTAAAACAGAATTGATAAATTGGTCATTTTACCCCTAATGAGTTGTTTATATATTATATATATTTTGATTAATTTACGTAATTATTAAATTATAATAAAACAAAGATTTTTTATAACAAAATATATTATTAGAAATTTTCATCAACACGATTAAAATGACACTAGAATAAAAGGTTTATGTAATTTACAATTTTTATTTTATACATTTTCTTTATTATTTTATTATTATTATTATTTAATAACTTAATCAAAATATAGAAACACTATAAAAATAATATTTTGAGGAGGACAAAATGAAAGTTCAAGGAATATAAAATACAATAAACACGATTTATAAAATGAATAAAATGTAAAGATAGAGATGTATGTGATGTTTTACAAGAAAATTATGTTTTATTTTGAGGTTATTTTAGTAATATATATATATATATATATATATATAGGGTTTGGTTCACTTGAGAACAGTCTGTTTTCGTGAGACCCGTGTGACCACATTTTTATACTTGAAACTTCATAGCAAAAACACTGTGAAGGTTAAAAAAAGTCGAACATTCACAACATTTTGCTGTGAAGTTTCAAGTGTAAAAATGTGGTATCACGGATCTCACGAAAACAGACTGGTCTCACATGATCCCAAGTCTCTCTCTCTCTCTCTTTCTCTATATATATATATATATATATATATATATATATATATATATATTCTATCTTGTTCCATGTGTGTGGATGGAACACGTTTGTTCCATTTTATTCTTGTCTATTTCCACATAAAAGTTTTGTCAAATGTGAAACAATGATTCATAAAGAAATTATTAGAATTGAACTCGAAAATATCGACATGTCAAATGTAGGATAGGTCATCTTAAGTTGTTCAAGTAACCAATGAAATCAGACAAACATATGTTAAACTTGGACCATGTCAACTTTATGAATCAAAGAATTCTTTCAACTTGAGTAGTCCTAGCAATCAGGGTGGCCCTAGCCATGTGCAGCCCGTGCAACCGCACAGAGCATCAAAGCCGAATGGGGCATCAAGTTTTTATCTATTACTAGTTTGGGGTTTTATAATTTGGGAATTGGGCAACTAGGTTTTAACTATAAACAACACGCCCAAGTTTTGGTAGTGATGGATACTGAATACGCCTAATCTAGATCTTGAACATCATGAACCGATGAAGTGTGAACGCCCAAAATTCCAACAACTGAAGTTGATTTTTATTGTTCTTCAAAGTTCGACTATTTCAATTTTCAAGGTATGGCATTCCATTTCTAGCCGATTAACGATCATGAAGCTGGATTCGAGATATTGAAGATAGAAATTCCAAAGGGTCAAATTCCTTGACCTTCCCCACGGTGGTCGTTGCCCACTTTATACATGGATACGTGATTTAGGGATTCAAGCAACTTTCAAATCTCAATCCTTCATCGGTTCTCAAATCTTCATCTAATAAATAATCATCGGTTGTATTTCGATTGCAATTGTATTTCTTCAAATCTGAAAGTGGAAGATTGGTTTAGGGTTCAGTGAGATGCGTTGATTCCTCACTTAAAATTCCCAATTAAGCCTACCACCAAGTCCTAGATATGAAATTGTTTCTAAATTCTAACATTTAGGGAGATTTTTTTAGCATGGACGGCATTTTTTTTCGTACATTTCCTCGATTCATTTGTTTAAAGATAGACATAGGAGCATTTTTTTTAGCATTAAAGTATCAAAAATTCCAAAATAGACCCTGTTAGCAATGATATACACAACTCAGATGGCCCTAAGGGTAGATGCCTAGTTACCTAACTCAGAACTACTCGACCCTATCACAAATTCCAAACTCGACCCTTAAGAACATGATTCACGAATTTAATTTTTTTATTAATACGTTTAAGAAAAAAGTGTTTTACAAAACAACATTATGAAATCAAGTGTTGTTGTGGGACAACAAGATCCCTTGATGTATGGGACTATGTGAAACTTCATTTAATTACGAGGATAAGACAGTCTGAAATATATAAATATATAAAACTCATAAATCATTATAAAATAGTTTTAACCGATTAACACGTTATTTTATATGTTTTATTTTGATAAATTAGATAGTTGTTTTGGTGAATAAAACGAAAACAAAGTTCCACGTGACCACGTGAGAATGTTTTCCAAACAATCTAAATTCACCCTCTTTTTAGCAATCAATTTCGCCCTTTTGCTCCCATGTGATGTGCAAAACTCTTCGCTAAAACATCATTTTAATATATACACATTTACAAGGGTCTTTTCGAACGTAAATATTAAATATTATAAGAAGATAAAAAAAAATCAAGTTTAAGAGGGTGTTTGGGATTGTTTATCCGAAACAACTTATGTCTTTCTATAAAAGTTTTTATCAACTTATTATAAGTTATAATTGTTTAACTTCTTCAAAAACTACTTATTACCGGTTTGACATCGATATAAGTTGTTTATCCAAACACTCACCCTAAGATAAATCATCAAAAGAAAAATTATTTAAAAATGTACATTTAAACCCATTTAAATAATCTATATCGTCGTTTCACATATGTATTTTTGAATAAAAAAGATCATATTTATACAATGATTCACATATAAAAACTGTAACAGTTAGTTCCATTTTTATTGAAAAATAGATGTATGAGTTTTTTATAATTTTAATGTTACAAGTTGTTGACATAATATGAAATTATTTCCTAGAAAGGCATTTTCGTCAAATTCTAACAATTTTGAAAACGTGGGTTTGACTTGTAATTTGAAAACAAAATTACTATATTGACCTTTTCTCTAAACTACAAAATTGAAATTCATGATTATATATATTAACACCCACCGACTCCTATCGTTTTGTAACCGATCAAGATATCGTCAAGAAATGACAGATTTGCAAGTCAATTTTAAATTGTAATTTTGTGATTAAAAATAGCTTTTAATCGAACACAACATCGTTTTTGTACGTAATATTTTTGCTTAATATTTTAAAATTAAGTATTTTTAGTTATTACAAATCTTTTCAAATTTCTTGATGACCTAATTAATTACTTTTCCTTCACTTTTTGATGGATGGCCAAAAGGTTTGACAACTATGAAATCGATCTACACATGAAGTTGTATGCAAAAAGCATCATAAGTAACGAAATCCTTTTAATCGATCAGTATAAGTTTTTAACATCATTTTTTTTTCTGCAGATGAAATAGTAAAAGGTTAGTGTTTCATGTATATCCATTGAGGTGAAGAGGGTCCAAACAAATGCTACAAATGATGTGTTATATATGGGTGTTACTACGCAAAAGCGTCAAATTCCCGAGTATTAAATGTCTGCCAAGCAAGAATGTAATTTGCCTAGTATCTTAACTTTTTGTACGTTCTTAATTACAACTGTCATACCGTCTCATTTCTTAACTTAATTTCTTTTACGTGATTATGAATTTTAATCTGGTTCATAACAATACCAAATGGGCAAATGTAACCCTTAGAAGCTTGAAAACAAGAACCGATACAAGTGCAAAATGCTTGAATATGATTGCAACCTTGATCATAAAGGTCGTTGTCATATTTGCTTCACGACTTTTTATATTGAATATTTAGAATCAATAAAACATTTGATTATTTCTATAAAAGATTTTCATGTTATACGCCTTTAATTCAATTTTATCCATTATTTCAAGTCATAAAAACTTGTTAAAATATTGTAACAAACCGAAAGATCATGAATATCACATGGACTTTTAGATGAGAATGCTTTGAATGTCACACGATCATGAGTTCTGTAAATTTTTTCCGAATTATTAAATTTCTGCAAAAGGTCTATTAAAATAATTTTATATCTGAAAGAATATAATATTACTCGTATATATCAATTTCATGAAGGCACGTTGACGGTGTTCGTAATTGTAACATCTCATTTATTTATTATATATAAATCCACAAAATTATTTATTTCAGTTAGTTGTGAGAAAATTAGGTAAAAGTAGTAATAAAATAAAGAATTTATTATAATTTCACATGAAACTAAAAATTTTATTTTTCGTCCATGTGAAATAATCGTACCAAATTGACTTTCTGACCGCCAAAGGTTTGGTGTCTCTCTCTCTCTATTATATTTATATATATACTAGAAGCGTACTCGCGCAATGCAGCGAGATATATCATGATTTTAATATTTATTTTATTCTTTATCTCAGTCGATGTTATAATATGACTTTATGTGATTTTGAGAAAGCGATGATGTTTTTATTTTTGAATAAAATATATGTTTGAAGATA
>NC_037539.1:4813273-4840150 GCF_001531365.2 Cynara cardunculus var. scolymus
TTTTTATATTTAAAATGAAACGTTTATCCTGTATTTGATTGTGTTTATCTGCAGTTAGTTATACGAATTCAGATATGGGATGAAATCGGATAGAGATGAACGGGTTTAAGAGTTTTTAAGAGTTTAAGAGTTTTAAGAGTTTTTAAGAGTTTTAGTCAAATGCTTTATAATATAGTATAGATATAGATATATATATATATATATATATATATATTAATTTAATTTCTATGTACCAAACTTTTTTTCAATAAAAAGTTCATTAATAAAATAGAAGAAATAAGTGTTCCATAATTAACAACTTAAATGATTAATAATACGATCAGTATCTAAGAATCATTCAGAGACGAAATAAGCCATTATGATTCGATTAGATGTAATGATGTATGCGAGTTGAGTTGGACGGTTTACAACAATTTTTCAACTCAACCTAATTATGATGGTTTGAAAAAATCTCAACCCAACCTAACTCATTCAAAAGTATAATCCAACCCAACCCTTACGGTTCTTACACTATTAATGAAGAAGAACCCTCTTACCAAATTAATGTTTGCCGGTTGAGAGACATTTACAAACAATTCATTTTGATAGCTAATAATGTTACCTAACCGAGTAAAAGAATGTGGTAACTTTTGACCGTAAACATTTGGTAGATTTTGTTAATTCAAAAACGAACAATGTAAATATTGAACTGAATCAATTTCTGAAGAACACGTCTTTGCTTTTTAACATTCAAAGATACAGAAGGGTCAAATGTACAGCAAAACAATCCAGAATAAATTGGCATACATACATACATACATACATACATACATACATACATACATACATACATATAGCTCCATTAACATAATCAAGTTAATTAACCTTCAAATCTTTGTAATTTCTTTTCTAATTCCAAAAACAATACCAGAAAAACAATCTTTTCCTATTCTTTTCCTATTCTTTTCCTATACAGTATTATCAATGTATATATCCCTATTCCCTACAAATCCATCACCCAAAAGGATCATCTCTGAATGGTTTATATGATCCCTTTTCACCCTAATTAACCCATCATCAACAAAATCTGGAGTAAAGTTTCCAAATAAAAAGAAAAAAATCAAGAAAATATATATATATAAGAAGACTTGTGTGCGAAAAGATCAATTATTTGGTGTAGAATTGACCACTGAGTTGTGCCTTTTGGAAGGACCAGAAGGAGGGACACGTTTCCCTTTGGGTAGCATACTGAAAAACAAACCAGGATTCGCATCATACTTTCTCGGGTGATGCTTCAATGGCATCATTGTGTTCCCACGGCTAGTTGCAGAGCTTTGGCCGACCAGAAGGGCCGTGAAGAATAGAACAACGAAGAGCTTCCATGAAACGTATTGAGATTTGGAAGACGAAAGGGCAGCCATGAGAGCGAGCTAGGGGTTTCTTGAAGGTTTGGTAATTAGGGTTTTGAAGAAAATGGTGTAGATAACTTTTTCAGAAATGAGGGCTATATATAGATATATATTGCGTATATATAGATGTGTGCATGAAGAAGAAAGAGGTGGGAAAGTTTGTGTATGTAAAAGGGTCGGAAACAGAAATGGAGAAGTGAATGGCACGCTAACGACTATTTTATTCTTATCGATTCTTGAATGTCAACTGCTTGAGAAAGAAATCTAGAGAGAGAGAGAAAGACAGATAGTAGATTTTAGAGAGAGAAACCCCATATGATCTTGCAACAATTTTTGAATGTTTGACCCTAATTTAATTAATAAAACCTTTTGATTTTTAATCCAAATAATTAGTAGTTGGAGCTTGCGATCTACGAATTCACAATTTGTCTAATAAATCTAATAAATGAATGTTAATTAGATTCCATTAACAAGTATATTTTAAAACGCTGCAAATTATATATACGTTCTATGATTATCCATGATTCCTAATAAGTTTACCATTTTTCGTTAGTAATTTGATCGATTGTTTTTGTTTAAATACATCGTGCATTGATTAAAAAATTTTAAAGAGATTTTCAAAATGATAGCAAAAATAAATAATCAAAGTTAGAAAGAATATAAATTTAACCACAAGAGCGGTGTCTGATTGGTTTGAGCTTGACTCCAAAGGTCAAAGGTGTCAGGATGTCCCGGGTTCAAATCCAAGGAGGATTAAAAATCCTCTTGTGACCACGGATGTTCAAATGCGGTGACTCCGGGCTATCTGCAAAACAGGTGGTCGCGCTGAGATTAGTCGGCTCGCATAGCGGGTTGAATATTCAAGTTAATAAAAAAAGAATATAAATAGTATATTACCTATAAAAATGAAATGGAATTTAAGGAAGGTGTCAAAAAATGTTAGTTTGAATAGTTTTGTAGGTCAACAAACGGGTTTAGATTTTCTTTCTTGATATTGATCCTTATACGTATGTAACAATATATTATATTTATCATCAAACGTAACTTCTTCATTCCAATGTTAGAAAATTTTGGAGTTTTGTATTTAAAAGCAAGGTTGGTGTGTCTTGCGACTTTTGGCAAATTTTCCGTCATTTCAATTCTTTTCCGCTATATAAAATCTAGCAATTAAACAACACAACTATAAAAAATAAATCTAACTATAATAAAAATAAATTGGGTTGTTCTAATATATTTTGGAATCGAGAATCGGATATGCGTGTTGTGGTTTGCATTTTGGAATCGAGAATTGGATATACGGTTAGATGAACACCCTTACCCTTAGGGGGTGTTTGGTTCATGAAATTTGGTGGACATGGAAGGAATTGGAATGTCCAAATCTTTGACCAAATTCCAAATGTCATGTTTGGTTCACATAATAGATGTGAAGGAATCCTTCCAATTCTAACAAATTCCTTAATTCATTGATTTCACAATTCCACCGCATATATCACGGATTTCAAATTCCAATCCGACAAATTCCTTAGCCCTCATCCATTCATCGATGTTGTATCTCGATTTGCTTTGTTCTGCTATGCACGATCTCGTTTAAAACTAAGAATGGCAACGGGCCAGGTTCGGGCCGGTTATTGGTATCCTCGTCCCAGAAACCTATAACTAAAACCGTCATCGTGACTGCCCTGATCCCTGTCGGGTCCCCGCGGTTTCCCTGATCCCCGTTGGGGAACCCATTAAGGTAAAAATTCTATTTTTCCAGTTCACCGTTGATTGTAACCGAACCCGAAACTGAAACCCGAAACCCGAAACAGATCTAAAAAAATTACATATGTTAATTTTCACAACTAAAAGTAAATTACAATTTTTTTAAAGATACAAGTATAAATGTCTCAAACATAATCGAACAATTACAAACAATGTATTATATTACAATATAAAACTAAACAGAACTTCAAACATCATACAACTAAAATCACGATTTCACAATTAGACAAATAAACTAGACTGTTTCGTGAGCTTTATTTGGGTTGTTGAAGTAAAGTGGATAAAAGTTTTTAAAATTTTAATGTTATTATTTTCTTTTAATGATATTATATATATATATATATAGAGAGAGAGAGAGAGAGAGAGAGAGAGAGAGAGAGGAGTGATCATATAAAAACCGCCCTCATTTGTGTAAACCGTGCAAACCACCTTCATCTGTCGATTTCATTGTTTAATCTTATGAAATTTTTTCATGAAACTGTTTAATCTTGTGAAATTGTTTCATATAATACTTTTTTTGATGAAGTTATTTCATATATGGTTGTGAAATTGTTTCATATAATACTTAATGAAACGGTATGTATTTCTCTAACATTAATGAAACTGTTTCATATATTTCTCTAAAATTAAAATAATGAAGATGATAATATCTATGATTAACACTCTCCACAATAAAAATGATTAATCAACCTCTCATAATTACAAAAAAAATGAACAAAATGAAAAATTATKATTGRTTGAATRHGGTTTGCACGGTTTGTACAAATTGAGTGGTTTGCATTTGATCGCTCTCCTATATAGATATATGTATATAAATTAAAATTAATATATATACACATATCAGGCCAGGCCAGGCCGATGATCACAGTCCCCACCCCCATCCCCGTTAAAATCTCCGAATTTGTCTCTGATCCTCGCCCCATCCCCGATAAGATGTCCCCGAACCCAGCCCGAAAGTTTCGATTTTCGGTTTTCACCATCAATTTCGGTTTTTTTGCCTGTAATTTTCTCGTTGAATTCCATGAAAGAAACAAAAAAATTCCAATTCCATTAGGAATTTCATTCCAATTCCATCCAACCAAATGCAATCAAAAGACATGGTCAAATTCCATCAAATTACATTCCATTCCGTCAAAGTCAACTTTATTTGATGAATTCCAATTCCATCGAATTCCATTTTATGAACCAAACGCCCCCTTATTTGGATCAATCTTAATTAAAGAGTTTCACTACATCAACACTAATGAAAAACACCAGATCAATTTCCTTTCAAAGCATAATTTATGGGTTAATTTGAAATTAAAAGTAATCAATGGACTAAATCTCTTCGCCTACATGTGTATATATATATATATATATATATATATGTATGTGTGTGTGATCTTTTTACTTAAATGTTGTACCATAAACAACTAATAACAACACTTATTATAGAAACCATCTTCATGTTGGTAATATGTGTTTACATGGTTGAATGGTTTAAATTTTAAAAGATGGACTTAGTATTTTACTGTTGAGTTATAAAAAAATCAAGAGTTGAAATTTCTATAAACCAAGGAGAATACATCCAAAATATCTATTTCGAAGTGATGTGCATCTAATTTTGTTGACAATGTGATATACACTGATCACCATGACATAATCGTTCAGATTACGTAAATAGACTCAAACTCCAATCAAAATTGATTTTTTTTCTTTTTAAACAACGTTCAATATTGAAAACAACGTTTTTGCTACTTTTAGCAGATTGAGTAATTAAACATGTATGAGTTAAAGGTAAATTTGATATTTGTAGTTACTGATTTTATAGAGCTCTTATGATCCAGTTGAGTACGTGCATTATGTATATGATTTTATTGATACATAGTTATTCATTTTTTTTAAATAAAAGAAACTCACTCCCAAAAGACATACATTGGTTATAGAGTAAGTTCGGCAAATCAAAATAGGAGACGGGATAAGACGTGAAACGAGAAGCTTGAGCAAGCGCATGAGCCACTTTGTTAGCTTGTCACCTAATGAAACAGACAGGGTAAGAGTCATGTTAATGGAGCAGCGTGTGACACCTTGAAATAAGATGATCACCTTGCCAACGCATACAAGAACTCGAACTCCCGTGATATTCTGCTAAAGTCCACATCGTCTTTGCTTTCAACGAATCTCGATACACCTCTAGAGCATCAAAAACAATCTTGACATATAATTTAACTTTATCAAAATGTTGTATTTTATTATATGCTACATCAAAGAATAATTCAGTTATTTTCCATCAATATTTTTACAACCACATATCTGTTTTTTAGGGATATTAAAAATAATAAATATTAAAATATTTTTAATTTTGGATTTGATGAAATGTTAGAATATAATTTATTTTGCGTGTGCTGAGAGAATCCGAAATAGTTTTACCAAATATATGGATAAACATTTGATTGGATGTGTATATATAAAACTTAATTAATATATTGCAAATTGTTTTCTATAAATTAATACCCACTAAACAAATGAAACGCAAATACCCAGCCCAGGTGTGCTCTACGCATATTTTAATATTGAGATATTAATTAAATAAAAAAGAAAAGCAGAAAAAAATTTGAAAAGTTAAAGAGCCACGTCACACGTTTGAATTAGACCCAAGAAACTACATGTGGCAAGCAACTATGACTTACTTCCTTTTTATATTCAAAGTCAACTTATTATTTTCATGATGGGAATATTATTATTTTGTAATCAATTATTTTCGTAAACTAAAACCGTTTCATTACAGTGTCAGAAGAGTTTTCGTGTCGTCCAATACAACAAGATATATTTTGATTTTAATGTTTCGTTTTATTCTATCTCGTGTCGATGTTATAATACGGTTTTATGTTGTTTTGAAAAAAACGATAATGTTTTTATTTTTGAATAAAATATAAATTTGAAGAAATTATAAAATTTTGAAGGATATTAACATCAAATTAACTTTTTTTTTTGTTCTATTGTGTAATTTCTTCAATTCAAAAAAAAATTATTGTAATTTAATTTAGGTTTAAGAACGAAATAATTTGATTTTGATTTAATTATATAATTTTTATAAAGATAATAATTAAATATTTTATAAAACACAATGATTATCCTAAATTATATTTTAGATTTTTTACATTTAAAATGAAATGTTTATCTTGTATTTGATTATGTTTGTCTATAGTTAGTTATACAAATTCAAACATGAAGCTTTAATAAGTTATACTTATGCGTTATTTTCTTGTAATCTTGAATTTTAAGTAATATGTATCAATAAACAGTACTTTATACATAAAAAATAATTTTAAAGAATTTTTATCAAATGTTTTATAATATAACATAAATAGGTATTAATTTTTTTTAAAGAACCAAGGTTTTCTTGGTTTCATTACAACAAATAGGCGTCTTACTAACTAACAAGTATAATACTTTGAAGTTTATAATTTCTAATTTTTTTGGTTTATATATAAATGCTACACTAAATTGTAACAACTAATTTTGTTATTTAGGGGTCGTTTACCAAACGCTTATCCGGGTAAGCGCTTAGCAAGTAACATTATCTCATCGAATGAATATAATAAGGACCAAAAATCTTACCCGGTAAGAACGAGACAAGGACTAAAAGTCTTACCCGGTAAGTGAGAGAACGACTCTTACCACGGTAAGCACTTACCGGGTAAACTATTGTATACTATGTTGTTTTTGTGGACTAAAATCTTACCCGATAAGTACATAATAGTATTAAATTTTACCCGTAAGCACTTACCGTGTAAGTGTTTGATAAACATACTCTTAAACAACTAAATAAGTTATTAGTTTCTTTAGACACCTTCTTTGAAAACGTTTTATGAAGTGTCTTAACATTTTCAAAGAAGGGTATATCTATACTATAAAAAGGCTAATGAATGTTTGGGTAAAAAACACCTACTAAACGATCGCCAATACCTTCGACGACGAGGATATGTATGACCAATTACAATCGATTTGTTCCATCGACTAACCATGTTGTTAGTTTATCTACGATTACAACTAACGTATATTTATCTTCAACGAATGTAATTTTTTTTTCATTTATTACGGGTTTGAAGATTAGTTACTAAAATCCGCTTCATCAATACGTCAAGAATAACCAACGGCTGGCATTCTCAATCACCATTTATTACAACAAAATTGAGTTTATAGGACGCCACCAATTTCAAGGCATCCTATTAGACTACTTTATAGGACTCAATTTATTGGACAAAAAAATAAATGATCCTATCTGAAGGCGTTGTAATAAATTTAAAGTCGACTGTTATCAAAAGCATCTATAAAAGAACAAGCATATTCGAGTGGAAGAGGAACACTCTAGAACTAATCTGATTACAAGCATCCACTAGAACACGAGCTATAACACGAAGTACAGTTCGTTGGATGCATTCAACGACTTTCTTGTTTTCTTAAGTTTACACACATCACGTGATGTATATCCACGACCTACTATCGTAATCTATGTTATTAAGGCTGACGTTCTTGATTAACATCTATAGTGCACCGACGATACTTGTTGTCGTTCGCAGTTTTTACTCTCGATAGGGTTTTCCGTGTAACCAAATCTATTGTCTCATTTACATTTTCTACATTGTTTGTCGTATCTATTTTGAAAATTATCTCTTTAATTGATAAGTTTTACAATCATAACCTTAAGTTATACTTATGTAATTTTTTAAATAAATAATAAGAAAAATTATTTAGGTTGTTCAGTTATTTTTAGAACTTGTTTTTTTAGCATTATAGAACCTTTTAACTTGTCTTTCTTTGTCCGGCTAATTTATAATAACATGTAATATCTTAGACTAACTGTACCAGATATTTTTTTTTTGTTTTGTCCACATCTGGACTTTTACGGTTTTAAACGTGTTTGATAGATGAAGTATCCAGTCTCTTTCAAGACAACCTTAATTTGACTGTAATGTTTTAATAATTCAAACAAGGTACAATTGAAATTGTCAACTTCTTATGTGGAATTTTCAAAAACTAAGAAACAAGTAATTGATTTTGATGTATTTAAAGAGGGAAAGCTAAAATAGAGACAAGTATTAAAGCTAACGGAGAAAGACATGCAATCTACAAACACAATTAATAATGCGATCTACAAAACTATCAATTTTTTGTTTGTTTGTAAAGTAACAAACAATAACGAATAATCGTTTTTGATGTATTTAAAAATCGGGGTGGTTTTTGAATAAAATTGATAAGTTGAGGGGTTTAAGTTGGTTAAATGTTAATACTCCTTTAAAACTTCACCGCCTATTTTCTAAATTATTTATTATAATGAGATAAAATCTTTTATCTCATTGGGATGATGTTTGTTTAAAAAGAAAAAGGTTGGTGAAACTTTTCTAGGTGTGTATGAATGTTCTTTGGTGCGATCAAACAGAAAACATAAGTAGGAAAGAACGAAATTGACTCTGTGATTTCATCTTCATCTGCATGAAAACATAAGGTGAGTTTAATATTATCAACTTTCCTTATTTGAAAATTGGGAGTAGAACCGAAAGGTTTTTTATATGAGTTGCTGATTATAAAATTGTTTTTAATGCTATAATGACATAATTGTGACTTTAATATGTTTATATCATGTGATGGAATAAGGGTAACATATCAAGGAGAAGTTATTTTGGTTATAAGGGTGACATATCAAGAAGAGGTATATACTATGATAAGGGTGACATATCAAATAGAGGTATATACCAGGATAAAGGTGACAAAATCATGAGTTATAAAATCTGGGTTTTGATCAAACATTCATTGTTTTCGCATCCTTATGATGCGATGACTTGGAGTTTCACATCTGTGTGGTGCGATGACTTAAAGTTATCCCTATTGATGCGATGAAGTGCGGTTATGATGCAATGAGTGAGTTTTGTCGCATCCTTGTGATGCGACAAGTTGACTTATCGTACTTGTGTCATGCGAAACAAATATATGTTAATAAATACACTAAATCCAAGACATAGATGGGAAAAGATCGTGTAAAATTGCACATGATACACTAGTTCTCAAGATTATCACAATTATATATATATGGTATATTTCAAATGCAACCATGTCCATTTGTACAACCAATGCAACACAATCAATTGAAATATTTATAGAAATAATGAGAATTCATTTTTTATTATTTGAATATTTATGAAAAATGACTAGAGTTCATTAATTATGATCAATACTTTATATTAGAAAACAATAAAAACTTTTATGAAATCATATATTTATCAAGTTAAATAGACGACTGAGATTAAATTATATCGATTATATAAATATAAATGATTGTATAATAACCTACTTCTTTTTCTATATATAGTTGCGATCATATTTGAAAAAGAGACCGACATTTACGAAAGTGGGGGAGTAGGGACAAAAGGGGTAGTTGAAATAATATATTAAAATTGAATATTTTTGTTTTATTTCAAATATTCAAAGGGGGACTTTTGTAAACTCCTAAATTCTTCACCAAAGAAAAAGTCTATTTTGACCTTTAAAAGGTGAATTTATTTTTGATGATAAAAATAATTTATTATATTTTTAGTTAAATATAAAATATAATAATAGGCAATTTTATTATTTGCAAATTGAATTACATTTCATATATCCCTTACTAATATAAACATAGGTAACCTTATTTTTTGTGAAAAACGAAAATAAATTATTCATTAAATGTCTATGGTTAAAACCGTAGGGGTTTATATACATTTATTTATGTAGAATTAAGTTTGACTTTATATATACTAATTCAAAAAAGGAAAGAGAGGAATGGTTTGACCATCAATTTGTCAAAGGGAAATAGCCGCGGCCGCGAATGCGTCTTGTGGAGCAGGTCGTTGTGAAGACCCTACACATCACCATTAAATAATTTTATATATTATGATTATCTTAAATAAAACGATTTAAATTATTATAAAATATTTAAATAACTTTCTGTGACTTTTGATTGGTCCAACCCCTTTTACTTCTTGTTTAAGTTTTATCAACTAGTTGGAATTGAATTCTCTCAGGATTGACGAACTCCAACGGATGAGGGAATTCATCATTCTTGGGTATGTGTTATAGAATTCAATTGCATTCCGTGATGATATAATTTAATTAAAAGACAGGAATACCCTTGGATTAGTAGTATCAATTTTTAAATATGCATTTATAAACTAAGCAATAAATTGTAAAATTTTCATTAAAAGGTGATTATCTCATCTATTAATTTACATCCCAATAATAACGTTACATTATGTGATCCGGAAAGAAGTTCGAAGAAAAGGAATTGAATTTCAATACCTATGTCAGTCAACTGTATGATTAAACCAGATTCAGTTTCATTGCAATATGTCATAGGTTCCAATTAATTTAACAAAGTCTAATCCTTCCGAAAAACGTTATGTAATAGCAAAAATGACACACGTAAACCATAACACAATAGTGGTGCAGGTGCACACTACTATTGAATTCGTTTTTTCAAGTAATACAATTGTAAGTTTCAAATATCGTTTTCCAAAGGACTAGTCTACAAAGAATTGGAGATTTTTACGAATTTCCAGTACAAAGTATAGAATTTATAAAAATGATTTGTGTTGGGTAGAATACTGATATCTTAAAAATAACAATTTATAAACGACGGATATGGGTTTTAAGTTTTTCCCTGAGAGTATAATAGTAACTTAAATAGGTTGACAAAACCAGTCACAAAATAATCTCATTCGATTTCCTCATCTCGAAGCTACATCATATGGGTTGCGATTACGGTTTTCTCATAAAGTTTCCACATATGTTAACTTTCAGTTTTTCAACCGTACTAAGTAGATCTCGAAGATCTTAATTTTGCCAGTATGGAGAGAGGCACATATCTCTATGACACACCAACTCGATCGACATCTAAACCTTAAAAGAAGGGCATACACAAAATAAAATGAGCGTTATCACAAACCATATGTCATCTTAGATTTAAAAAAATTGCAATAAAGAGCAGGTGACATTCATTCCCTACTTATTTATTAAAGTACAATACAACTGTATATGGTATCAATTTCCATAGCAAGACTAGTGTTTCACACGGAATAACTAGTCCAAAGTCATTCATACGAAGATTTGTGCATGCATTAATTATCAAGTCATTACACTTCATCAAGACTGTGTGGGTTACCGTGCCAATTGGTAATTCTTAGTGGTTCAATTCAATGTTTTTTAAGTCAGAGTTCATCTGAAATTTCAAACTTTTTTTTTTGGCACAATTATGTAATTCAACCTATAACTAATTATATATATTTTGATTTGTAGCTCATGTATTAACTCGTTTCTTTCGGCCTTGTCCCTTTTATTTTAACTCGTTTGGGCAATTATAATATTTTAGCAACTCAGTCAAATCCCCCAATCCCTTCCCTCTTCTACCAGATTTGTTGATTCCTGATCACGGCTACAAATCTGCAATCCCCTTTCCTTAGGTCTTTATTTTGAAGACTGAAGTATCCTAGTCAGCTAGTCCTATTCATCTTTGTTTCCCAATGACTAATTTTATGATTGAAACACCAAACACGACATTGTTCGATAATCTCCCTCTTTATTGTTCTTTGTTTCATCTCTTTCTTGTTTGACGAACAACCCACACCGTAATTTCGTTGACTTCATTCATCGTTATACTAATTATAATTGTTTAGAGCACTATAGCCTCCAATAACATGTTGAAAAGTTGAGAGTTGAGGGAAATTGTTGTCTTGTAATCGAGCTAGAGTTTCTTGAGAACTTGAGGTAAACTCCTATATACCAATCTTTCTATTAAGCAACTTGTTGGAGGAAGTTGATTATGAATAACTGATTGAATATTTTGTTTTGAACAGTGTTGGAATAATATTTCTATTTTTAAGTTAATTTTGTATTTTAAGACATTTTTACGATTTTAATTTGTATGAACTTTTAATATAATATATGATGTGCACTCAAGGCTGTTATATAATATGTCAAATGTGTGATTTTGAACAGGACCCAAAAATTTAGGGCCTAATTTTATATTGTTGAGAGTCTTTCGTTAATGAAAATGACTCATTGTTTCTCTAACTTCTATCAGAAGACAAGATGCATACGTCTCATCATCGACTCTGTAATTTGTATATATGTATATTTGTTATCTTATTTTACAGTGTAATCAAAACGTTTAGGTATAACAGGGTCTCCAAAAGATTGGAATGTCCTTGTGTGCACTTTTATATTGTCTTAATACAAGTGCTACAAGGCCTCCAAAAAGATTGAAATGACCCTGCATTTCGGATCTCTCTCTCTCTCACACACACACACATATTTATAATATATACACACACACATATTTATATATATATACACACACACATATATAGAGAGGAGCGATCAAATGCAAATCACCTCATTTGTACAAATCGTGCAAACCACACTCATCCGTCGATTTAATTGTTTAATCTTAAGAATTTTTTAATGAAATTGTTTAATTTTGAAAAATTATTTCATATAATACTTTTTTTTTGATAAAGTTGTTTCATATAATATTTTTTTTGATGAAGTTGTTTCATATATGGTTATGAAATTTTAATGAAACTGTTTCATGTATTTCTTTAAAATTAAAATAATAAAGATAATAATATTCATGATTAACACACTTCACAATAAAAATAATTAATCAACCTCTCATAGTTACAAAAAAATAAATAAAATAAAAAATTATGAATGGTTAAATGAGGTTTGTATAAATAACGTGTTTTGTAAAAGAAAATATCAAATATAATTAAATGCAAAGCCGTATTAAGTCGTATGTACGGCTTGAAAAAAGAAAATGAACGAAAAGTCAAGAGTTTCAACATATTTTTGGGTTGAAAAAGTAAAAGTGGTAGGTGGTGTAAAAGTAAGCCAGCCAAGGCATGCAGCAAATTTCTTAGCTTTTTACCAACACGGCTCCAACATGGCTGGAATTGGTTCAAAGTGTAAGGCCGTACCCCAGCCGATGAGCCGGTGCTTATCAGGTCACCAAGCAGCCGATCGAGAATCTAGCATCAACCTACCCCTTAATTAATATATATTTATTTATATTTAGATTGGAATTTTTTAGGTGTCCAAATATTGATTTTCAATTTCAATTCTATAATCGTACGTCACTTTAACTATAACTTATGTCACGTGTTCGTATATTGTTAAGGTTTCAAATAACTTCATACTTACCCGAATAAATCAAGTCCAAAATCGATTTTCTATCATTCAATTAAGGTTATATATAGTTAATTGATTTTAGGGAAAAAAACATAAAAAAAAAACTAATAAAAACTTTCATATTTTGAACGATTAAATAGATACTCAATGCACATTTTTTTATCATAAAGAAATCTTTGTACATACTAAAACCGAAGATCTTGATCCGTAGTCTATAAAAAGTACCAAAAATCACTTATTACAATAAAAATCATATCCGTAAATCTAGGAATTTATTTGTTAAAATATTATGTTGTGCTTTTTGTTCACATCTTTCCTTTTTTGGACAAAGGCTCAAGGTGTAAGACGTGCCCGTAGACCGTCAACGAATTATTAGACGCAAGCCTTTCCCGAACTCGAATAAGATATTAAGAGGTGAAGTACATTAAAATACAACATCTTACTAAAAAACAACCTGACGGGTCAATTACCCGATCCAACCCGAAAGATTTGTTGATGAACCGAACCGAACCAAACCCATACTAAATCGAAAAACCCAATCAGGTTTTAATTTTACAAATTGACATGGTTGAGCCCAAATAAACACCAAACCCAACCCAATGTGGTTGACCTAAAACAATATATCATAATTACATAGAAATTGTTTTTTTCCCTGCGGGTACAAATTATGAGTTTTTAATTCATGTGTTACCATTTTATAAACATTTAAAACGTAAAAATGTTTGGTTTTAATGTGTATGAAACCTGTGTAAGAATGTGTAACATGTACTTACTTCGTCAGTTATTGTACTTAGGTTTTAATAAATTAATGTTTTTTTTAATTATACATTTTTATTAGCTGTTTGTATATAAATAAGTTACTAAACTTAATATTAATTCATATTATCTATACTATACTATAAAACATTTGATAAAATTTCTTAAAAATCATTTTTTATGCATGAAGTACTGTTTATTGATGCATATTACTTAAAATTGAAGATTACAAATAATTTTGCATAAGTACAACTTATTAAAGCTTCATTTTGAAATCCGTATAACTAACTGCAGATAAACATAATGAAATACATGATAAACATAATGAAATACATGATAAACATTCATTTGGAATATAAAAAATATAAATTATAATTAAGATAATTATTGAATTTTAACAGAATATTCAATTATTATCTTTATAAAAAATTATATTATTAAACCAAAAATAAATTACTTTGTTATTAAATCTAAATTAACATATAATAAAAAATTGAATTAAAAAAGTTACACCCAAAAAACGAGAATTATTAAATAGTTAATTTGATAGTAATATAGATTTATTTTTTTCAAATTTTTATGATATCTTTAAATTTATATTTCATTCAAAAATAAAAACATTATCGTTTTCTCAAAAGCACATAAAATCGTATTATACCGATAAAGAAAGATAAAAACTAAACATTAAAATAAAGATTTATTTCGTTGTGTTACATGAATACCCTTCTAGTTAATGTAATCACAAAAAAGAAATGTAATATATATGTATTTTAACAAATCGCCATCCAAATACAAAGGTCAAGATAAAGCCTTTTTTTTAGTGGTCGGTTAGAAAACCAATGAACTCCAATTTTATTTTATTTTTGTTTTAGTGATAGGTATTCACGTGCTTTAGGTTGCGTTTGGTACATAAAACGAGACATAACAAGATATGACAAAACTCATTCTCTCATGTTTGACGCAACATGGGACAAAATAAGAACTCATTGTCCCAGGTTTGACATGACATGGGACAGGGACAAGAGCTGGAACAAGATGGGATCAAAGAGGTTTTTTTTCCACGAAAATAGGTGGAACAATATAGGACAAGAATGAGACATAAATTAAAATATTATTAATCTACCTTAGTTTGATATATAACCTTAATATATTTTTTTAATGGTCATCACCGCTAGTTTCGGCTCCGCCATAATTGGCTGTCACCGACGGCCACCTCCACCTTCTCTTCCACTACAACAACATCTTCCATCGCCTCCACAACCACCGTCCTCCATCGTCCATCGCCATCTGGCCCACCTTTAGCATAGTCGACCATCGACTACCAGCGTCCATTGCTACCACCACTACCGCCGTTCGCCAACTCCAACTTCTCATCTACTACAACAACCTCCTTCAACACCTCCACAACCACCGTCGATCACCGATTACCATCGTTCATTGCCACCTTTACAACCACCATCGACCACCAATCACCACCTCCGATTACCACCAACACTACCACCGTTGGCCACCTCCAACTCCTCCTATACGCAACAACATCCTCCATGACCTCCACAATCACCGTTGACCACCAACCACAACTGTCCATTGCTACCTCTACAATCACCATCAACCATCGACCACCACCACTCCCATCGTTGGTCACCTCCATCTCCTCCTCTACTGCAACAACCTCCTCAACCACCATCGACCATTACTACTACCACCATCAATTATATCAAATTTTTCATTCAAATTCAGCACCATTATATATGTATGTATTCATTTATATGAAAATTGTGTAAAAATATTTATAAATTAGATTCTTTAATTATTTAATTTATTTGTGTTAGTTATAACTATTATATAATATTTAAAATCATCAAATAGTTTTTGAGGTAACTTGTCTAGTTTTGTCCCGTCTAGTCCTAGTTGTACCAAACACTAGACATACATTTGTTCTGTCCAGTCCTACCCTCTTGTCATGTCTACGTACCAAACACTACTTTAACAACATCTCCAACTCACCATATAAAAACACTAAAACATAAAACTCTTCCAAACTACACAGTAAAATACAGAACTTTAAATGATACATTTTCTAGAGGCAACAAATGGTAAGCCTCTAAATATAGGTCCTTCAATTTACCAAAAATAATATCAATATTTTTTCTGATTAACCTAGATATCCAACCTGCTATGCGAGCCGACTAATCCCAGGACGACCACTTGCTTTACAGATAGCTCGGAGTCACCGCATTTAAACCTCCGTGGCCACAAGAAGATTTTTATTCCTCCTTGGATTTGAAACTGGAACCTCTTGTTACTTTTAATCTTTGAAATCAAGCTCAAATCAATCAAATATCATCTTTATGGTTAAATAATATCAATATTTATAGTGATGCATTGAAGCAATCATGAGTTGATGACCTCTATTTTAGTGTTTTAGCATTGGGTTATTACTATACCATTAAAACTTACTTTTTGGTTTTTTCTTGATATTTTTAATATTATATATATATATATATATATATATTCAACCGATACACAATTTAATAAAAATTGAGTAACTTCAGATTTTTCTAAACCAAAATAATTGTGTTAAATTGTTGAACCCGACCCATATCGACCCCTAACTCCGAATCATTCATATGCACCCGCTGCCCCCATCCCCCAAAAAAAGGTCCACATCACATATACCTTCTTGCCTGCAAACCAAACCGCATGGTCCCCCATGGTCTGGACTCTGGACCACAACACACCACACCACCCCACACCACCGTCACCCATATTCCCTAACCACATGCACCTTGCAGTCACCCTTTCTTTCCTTGCATTTATTACCAACCCACACTTTACAACACCATTTCTTAGAGATATATTGAATTTGTTTGTAACATCTCAATACAAACTAAAAAGCAACTAATCAAATGCATTTGAACAATCGTCGATTTGTTTCCAGTCAAAAGACGGATAACTTTGCTTACACAAGGGTTAGATCGAATATTTGTTTCATAAGACAAAACACGTGATTT
The DNA here is from genome assembly GCF_001531365.2 of Cynara cardunculus var. scolymus. Lineage (NCBI taxonomy): Eukaryota > Viridiplantae > Streptophyta > Magnoliopsida > Asterales > Asteraceae > Cynara > Cynara cardunculus. Next base: position 4,830,393 of record NC_037539.1, read on the forward strand.
GATTTCCGACTTGGAACGGGATTAATCACGATGGTACCTCACTACATACCTTTACACCAAACGGCCGAATGTTGGCCGGCATCGTAGCAACCGAGAAACACAAGTTTGAGTTATTCCAAGCCCCGAATCGCCTGCCCATTTTACCATAGAACTCTCTCGGGAACTTGAGGTCTCCGGTGAGGTTATTTCCGTTAACATAAAGTGCATTCAGATCGGCCAACTCTGCTAGTTTCGGTGAGAGATTCCCGGTGAGATTGTTGTCATTTAGACCTAAAAAGCGCAGGTTTTCGAGGCTGGAAATCACCTCCGGGATGCCACCGGTCAACCGCATGTTCGAAAGATCCAAAACCATTAACCCATGAAGGTTTTCCCAATTCAAGTTCATAAGATCACCACTTATGGGGTTACTTGACAAAATCAACTCTTCTAAAGAACCCATTTCTTGAATTGGAAAAGTCAATTCACCAGAAATCTTGTTGTTGCTGAGATCCAAAAGAGTAAGATTCTTCATATAACTAATCTCACTTGGGATTTCCCCTTCTAATTGGTTCCTACTCAAGTCAAACTTCAAGAGAGAAGTCAACCCTCCAAAAGTCAACGGTAAAGTCCCAGATAATGAGTTTCTACTCAAATCCATGATCAATAATTCACTCAAATAGCCATAACTATCTGGGATTTTTCCTGTTAACAAATTATCAGATAAAACCAACCTCTTCAAGTGAGTCAAATCACCAATACTACCCGGCAAACCGCCTGAAAATCCGTTCTCAATTAATACAAGCGATTGTAGCCTCTTGAGGTTACCGAAGCTGGTGGGGATTTGGCCGGTCAGCCCTGGATTTGCCCGGAATTCCACGGACTCAATGGTGCTAGAAAGTGCATCCCAGTTAGCCGACTGAATCGTAACCGGACCATGGCTAGGTGAGATGATGCAGTTGAAGAATGAGAGTGATTTCAGGTGTTTGAGTTGAAACAAATGGGGTCTAAATTCAAGATTTGGATGACAGGGAAGAGAGTTATCATGGATTTGACCAATCCTAAGGTCGGTCACATACCAGAATCCATCAAAAACATCACATGTAACACCCTGTAGAAGTAAGAAAATAATGTTACTATTATTAAAAGGAACAAGAAAATATTGACCCACAAGATAGATTATGTTTGCAAGATTTCATGCAATTTTGAATGCAAGAAAGATATTGGAATTTAATTAAATATTTAAAAAGTTTTGATATTTCACTTTAAATATATGATTTTTCTTGATTAAAAAAATAGATATTTCATATTTTTTTTAGATGAATGGATAATAAATATTCCAATAATTGATTATAGTATAAATATAATATAATGATTATTTAACAAGTTTGATGATAATTAATAGTATATTTAATTTAATTTAATTTAATTAATTTATTGTTCCATCATGTCACATGGATGGTGGTAAGCTTCATCAATGATAATAATGGGTGTTATTTTGGGTAGGGGCCATGAATACAACCATGATAATTTAGGGGCTGTTTACCTAAATGTTTATCTGATAAGTGTTTAATGTTAGGAGTAACACTATAATTTATTTTATTGGGTAAGATTGTAGTACATCAAAACTTATCTACAACAATTTACTTGGTAAGCGTCTACCCGGGTAAGCATCGTTACCTTCACTTACCGGGTAAGACTATCTATTCTTATCATCATTCTTACCGGGTAAGATCCTTGGTCCTTGCCATGTTCATCAGATGAGAAAAATTACCCGTTAAGTACTTACCGGGTAAACGTTTAGTAAACGGCCCCTTAATAATCTAATTAATAACAGTAACAAAATTTCAAAATAATTATTTTATTATAATAATAAGATTCAGATGAGATAAGATGGAAATATTCAAGATTCCCTTGTTTCTACCATACAATTTGGAAGTGTTATGAAAAGAAGAAAAGAAAGGTACCTGAATGGGAGTCCAACCACAAGGATCAGGATAGAGATCTGAGCCATTCCACCATTTTCCCACAAACCCCTGAATAGCATAATATAAGCCTTCTTGCTCTGTTTTCGACATTGGAGCTCCATCTATTTGTCCATGAATGCTCTTTCCAATCAAACCAACCATTATCAACATCACAAATACAAAATACCACCCATCACTTCTAACATTCGAATCCATCACTTAACTTGTCTGTTTTACGCAGACAAAAAGATGTTGATAACTTTATCGAGGAATCGATGCTCAATTCTCTCTCAAGTGTGAGATTAGTGGGTGTTTCAGGTTTTGAATTGCGTAAATAGAGAAACGAAGGAACTCATTTGGAAATCTTAATAGATTTTCACCAATTTGGGATCAAAAGACCTGAAAGTCGGAAACAACACAGAACATGTGATGATGATGGTATAATGAAAACGAAATTGAAGTGGAGGAAATCAGAAAAACCCAAATGGGATTCACTTCAATTTGCATAAATCTTGAGAAACCCAATTAGATTTGAACGTGGAAAAGTCCAAAAACGGAATTGATGTGTTTGCTATTCATGAAAAAATGAAGAACACAAACAGCGAGCGCTCATTTCCATGATGTTTTATAGCAAAGCTAAGGTAGAAAGAAAGAGGGGTTAAATGTAGGGCTGCAGAGAAGAAGCAGGCAGCAGCCAGCAGTAGAAACTGGACACAAAATCAAACAGCTAAAAAGCTAATAAAGCACAGTTATCGATGATCCATAAATATAAGAGAAGAGTAGGAGGGTATAGGGGGTGGCTGTGTTTGGCTTTAAAGAGACGAGTGAAAGGCTTTTTAGAAGCTCCATTTTAACCAGGGAAAAAGAGAGTAATAATGGTGTTTCATTGATTTATACAGGGAAGATGGTAACGTGAGTGTTTGGAAGGGATTAAAGGTTGTTGAAGGTGATTCAGAGGATGTGGGGGACCAACATATGGACCGATGTATGTATGTCTATATCCACATGTATATGTATGTATGTTAGATTGCTATGTGTGGATGTGCATGCATGCATAACAAAAAAAAAAAAGAGGTGAATCACAACGTTTTATGTAAAAAAAATTAAGTGTTAATTTTAATATCTAATTGTATATTGAAAATAGGGTCGACGCTGTGAGCATCGGATACTTTAAAAACTTTTCCACAATAAAACTTTGAAGTCTTTAAAATAAAAATACTTACCAGGTAAATTGTTGTATCTAATATTGTTTTGGTGGATTAAAATCTTACCAAGTAAGAAAGTAATATTGTTGAATTTTACTGGTAAACGTTTACCGGGTAAGTTAGAATCAGGTCAAATCTAAAGATGGCAACAGGGTTGGGGATATTTGGGATCGCAATCCCTATCCCTGCTCCCTGCTCCCTACTCCCTATCTCCATTCCCGTCGGGGAACGTGTTTCCTTCCCCATCCTCATCGGGGAATCATATGGATTTTTTTCCTGTTTATAAAATTTAATTTTTTTTTTTATAATATCTTTATAAATGTCAATTACACGTTTAAGTGACATGGTAATTTTAAACTTCAATTAATCAAATGCTAATGGTTGCTTTTGTATAAGAGTAGTTCAAAAATAAATGTATCAATTACAATACTTAATAATTCAAAATTTATACATCTACATTGTTATATCACCAAAACTTTCTCCGAACAATCAGACAAATATTATAGTATCTTTTGAAAAGTTTCTCATCATCCAAGATTGATTATATTTATATGTTATATTACGTATTGGGTTCATTATTAGTATAATATTATATGTACACACATATATTTATATACTATACATTAGAACTTACTAACTTGAGGTCGGGTTTGAGGGTATCCCCATCCCCGGTTAACAAATTCGGGGATTCCCCTTCAGTTACAAGGTTTTTTCTTATACTTAGGTAAATCATGTATTGAAAATGTAAAAATAAGTTTTAATGCTGTATAAGAATAAACTTAACAAAATAGGAGTGCAATTAGTTTACTTCTAACAACAAATTTAAACACGCATCTAGCATGATTATGAATTATATATATTAATAATTTATAAATTTCTTATATAAAAATATCATTTTTTTATTTGTAAATTAGTATATCCATCATAAGCCTTCATTTTTATGCGAATAATTGGGCTGTATATATATATACATATATATATATATATATGTGTGTGTGGATTTAATTATTTGATAATTTTATATATTGTGATAATTGTGAATACTTTTATTTTAGTATATTGTTTCACATGATTTTTTCTCATTTAAGGCTAACATTTAATATATTGATGAACATATATCTGTTTCATAATGTTTTGTTTTATATGTATGTGATTCACAATGTTGAAACCTTTTTATGTGTAACTTTTGTTTCACAAATAAGTCAAAAATGTTCACATTGTAAAATAAATATATGTCAATCGATATTTTAAATCATAGTCTTTAATGGAAAAAAATTATACAAAGTAACACATGATGCATTAATTCTCAAGGTTATCACAATTTCATGAGTGCTTAAAAGAAGGTCCCTATATGTATATGGGATCATACGAAAAGCTAACTAATTCGCGAGAAGATGAGAAAAAATATTGACCACATAATCCATTAATTAAAAAATAACATAAAAAATAGGAAATAGGATGATTATCATTTTCAATTGGATAAATATTTGAAAATCTAATTATATCTTTTAGATTTATTTATTTTTTAATTTAATTAATTCATAATTATTATATAAAGTTTTATATAATTTTTTTGTCTAGATATACTTTTGATAAAGAAATTCAAAAATTTTCATCAAATATCATATGTAATATCTACACTTAATTCATAATCTTTTTCACCATTTTTTCTCTAATTTTTCGATCCACATCTTACATCACATTTGATAAAGTTCGTTTAACAGATGATCCAGTATCTAAATTTTGTACATATCACATATGATATTATACGTCTAAATATAAGTGACGTATTATCATATGTCATAACATTTACATCACAAGAAGATCTATAAATGTAAATATAATAATCACATATGTTTAACAAAAATGTGTATGATTATCACATATGAATTAATCGTAGATATCACATGTGACATTTCATAAAATTGTGAAATCATTTTATCAAAAATGTATCTAATTTTTTTTATAAAACAACTTGATAAAAAAAAGTTATTACTTAATTAAAATTAAAAAAAACAAATATAAAACATATAACAAGATTTTTAATAATTTATCAAATTCAAAATGATAAAAGCATCCCAATTTCTAAAACTATTTCTCATTTTTATTTATGACATTTTTTAATTAATGGATTGTGTGACCCATGTTTCTTCTCGTCTTCTCATAAATAAAACGTTTTCTCGTTTAAACATGACACTATATATATATATAATCCATAAGTATAGTAATAGGTATGGTACAAGGGGGTAGTTCAATATACAGTGAGGAAGATTGAAGTAGATGACACTTTGCTCATTCACTTTTAGCAATTAGTTACTATTCTTGACAAAGTTTGATTCCATTGTGCATACGAAATTGTAGTACACATCATACCTAGCTTCTACCATCTACCATCTACCATCTACCTATACACTTGTACCATATCACCACAAGTTAAAACACCCTGCAATCACCCAAATGGTACAAACAACCATAATGTGCCCAAAAGTACATGCCCCAATCATTTTCATGCATATGGGATTTCAATTTCTTACAAACCCTTCTTCCTCTTTTTTTTTTTTAATCCACAAACTAAACAACCTCATTTTATCCCACTCGTAACCCGTTTACGTCATCTCCCACGGACATGCCTAAACCACATCAGTCTTCCCATTAAAGATACGCGTAACACCTTGCTATGCTCGAAAAACCTCGTTTCATCCATATCTGCATCCTTATTTATGTGAGTTTCTTTCGTCTCTCATGCGGGTTCTTCATAGTTCAACACTCCGACCTATGCAACATAGTTGGTCTCATGGTCATTCTATAGAATTTTCCCTTTATCTTAACAACATTTTCCCGTTGTGCGAAATTCTTATGGTTGCCCTCCACTACGCTACACTCAACCGGCTTTTATGTGATGTGAAACTTCCTTGTTTTAACATCTTTCTCTTTTTGAATAGATCAGATTTTAAAATATGAAAAATAGAATACAGTTTATGAAAACAAAAATGATTGTTTGGAGAGGACCACATATGTTTTAGGTTGTAGTAAATACAAGAGTTGCATCTACAATTGTGATCGTGGACCACATGAATAATATACACTAAACTACAAAATACCCCCCCAATTTGCAGGTTAACTATCATGGTTGTTTTTTTCCCTTCAAATTTCATGTTATATATATTTATTAAATAAAAATGACACTCATACCCTTTATTTAAAGCATCACCTTCTTCACAAATGAAACACCTCATTGTCAATCTCTTTATGATTTTTTTTTGTTTTGATGTTCAAATAATTAATATTAAGGGTTAAATCGGTCATTTTATGTTCTTCAGAATGTTGGTTCAGATAAAAAAAATAAACAACAACACTCATTTATCCAGACAGACAAATTTATCCATACATGACTTAATAAAAAATTTGGTAAACAGCCTCCAAGTATTATTTCTTTTTTTCACATACCAAGATTTAGAAATTTCTCGAAAGTTCAATATTTTCACCCGCTTTCTCTTCTTTTTTTCTTTCTTTCATAGGATATACCACAGGTCATGTAGAGGTATATAGAAGTCGTAAAAGCTTCTTAATCATAAAGAAGTCGTGTAGATGTTCTTTAAAGCATCTTCAATGTAAGCTTATTGTAAAAGCTTTTTACTATTTGAAAAAGTCATTGAATAGCGTTGGAGCCAAAGGTTTTGTAAACGGTTATTAAGCAAAAGGTTATTTCACACCGACATGTTATTAGAATAGTAACTATTTTAATTTTAGCCCCTCTTTTTATATAATTTTCGTTTTAAACCTCAATACATTTTAATTAATTCCTTAAATTAAACCAAATATATTTTATAAGAAAATAGATTATTAAAAAAATCTCATCTGTAATATTTAAAAAAAAAAAGCAATTAGAATATAATTTTTAAAAGATTTGAAAATAAAATGTAGGTAAGGGCGCTTGAATCTGCAACGACTAATGAGGTATTTAATAAAGAAAATGTAGATGGATGGGGAATTAAAGGGCATAGACTAGTAGGATAACGAAGTATCATACAAAGTAGCCCACTCTACTTCCTTTCTCTCTCCCTCTCTCTCTCTCTCACACACATATACATATATATATATATATATATTTATCTAACACACATATATATATATATATATATAAGTAAATTTGAAAGAGAACTGATTAGTTTGTGATAACTGTAAGATTCAATCTCAAACATATATTAATTGATAAATTAGAAAACTAATATTTTTTATAATTTGACTTACAATTATAATTAAAGAACATTTTAGGTATTTTAAATTTTTTATCTCTACTCTCTCTCTCTTTCTCTCTCCTACCTTCTGCATCCGACAAACACCATATGATACCCAAAACATACCAAATAAACTTTGAAATCACTGTGATACTAATTATGATACCACTGTGATACCAATTGTAGCGGAATGAGGGAAGGGGAGATAGGTAGTGATGGGGTCACGGGGACAAAGATGGGACTAGCTATCGGGAATACTCACAGATAGGTGTTTAATGATCATTTATCAGAGACGACGTCTTGGTCAGACAAAATGACCAGAGAAGATCACCGGAGTGGTGGTAGGTGCCGCAGAAGACCACCGGATTTGGTCCCTACGTGTCCGTATGTGTATGTGTATATATATACATATATTAAAATAATTAAAGTAATTGGAATATTAAATAATTAAAGGAAATTGAATAATCAGTATAATTTATTAATTTACCCGTTTTATTTTAGTAAATAACAATAATTATTTAAAATGATTGACTCATATTGGACTTCACAGTTACAAAAAACTATATAGTTCTCATTTGATTAGGTCCCTATATATCAATATAGAGGGGTTACTTTGCAAACTTCCTATTTTATGCAAACAATAGAAATCCACCATCAACCAATAGAATAATTCCATGTTTTTCTCTTTGTTTTTTTATAAATAAATGTATGAATGTCATTTTACTTTGTAATAAATAATCTTGGTAATGTTTTAATTGTTTTAAATATGAAAGATTAAATAGAGTAAATATTTTTAAGAAAACTGTAAATCAATTGATTTTAATATATAATTATTATCATCAATATTTTATATTTTTTATTAAATTAAAAATACTACATCAATTACAAAGTCTATTTGTAATAGTTTATTTCTTATGAAATTATTTATTTCATTGTTAAAATAACAAAAGAATCGGTATTTTTTTTTTCAATTCACAAGTAATTACTGATTTATTAATAATATAATTGTGATGTTTTCCAGATTTTTAGTATATTGTTTTGTTTTCATTCATAAAATAAATGTCATTAATGAAACCATGTTATACAATTTTCAAAATGTTTCAAAAATGAAATCTAATTTCATTTTGGTTAGGAACCATGAAACTACTTTCATTAATGCAATAATAGTATCCAGGTCTTGAAATGTTTCATTGACTGAACCATACTGGTTTCATTAATTAAACCAATTTCATCTTGGCTATAAACCATGAAATCAATTCCATTTTGGTTAGGAAACATGAAACAAATTTAAAAACGAATGAAATATTATTATTCAGTTCTTGAAGTGTTTCACTGATTGAACAATATTTAGTTTCATATGTAAAACCGAGTTCATCTTGGTTAGAAACCATTAAACCTATTTCATTTTGGTTAGGAAACATTTCAACAAATTTCACTGCTTAAACAATTTCATTCAGTTTTGGAATTTTGGTGTCTATGAAACCAATTTCAATGATGAAACGAATTTCATTCACGAAAACTTGATATTCAGATTTTTGGAAAATGTTTCATTGACTGAACCATATCTGGCTCAAATTTCATTATACAGACGAATAATGAAACCAATTTCACTAATATAACATATTTTAATTATGACCATTGATCAAGAAAATGGGTGGATATGATTAATTTGTTAGGTTTAAATAAAAAAAAATGGTTTGTATTTGATCGTTTATATATGGATTATTCTAGTGAGTTAGCTATTGACATCTCTTTAATTTTCCATACCTCCGTCAATTTCTTTCCTCTGAGTTGTTTAATATATTTTTTAATTTTAAAATTACATTTTATATTTTTTTATTTAACTAAATTGTTTTATATCATTTTATTTTTTATTTTACATTCTTACCATATTAACATATATAATCGTATTTTAATTCAAATATGTTAAAAAAATATTTTAATATTAACAAGTCACATCATTATAATTGTCTTGTCAATACCTTCGCAATGAGCCCAATATTGAATTTTTTTTATTTGATTATATTATTATATTATTGTCTTCTCAATACCTTTGAAATGAGAATAATATTGAATATGTTTTTATTTAATTATATTATTATCGAAAAAATATTTGTAATACTTACATTTTATACATTTGTAGTTAATTATTTAATTTATGGTATGTCTCTTACTTTTTTATTTTTGTTTTACACTCTTATCACATTGACATATGTGGCCGTCTATCTATACTATATTATAATGCATTTGACTAAAACTCTTAAAAACTCTTAAACTCTTAAAACTCTTAAACCCGTTCATCCCTATCCGATTTCATCCCATAACTGAATTCGTGTAACTAACTGCAGATAAACACAATCAAATACAGGATA
>NC_037539.1:4841830-4858102 GCF_001531365.2 Cynara cardunculus var. scolymus
AAAGTCATATTATAACATCAACTGAGATAAAGAATAAAATGAAATATTAAAAACACGATGTATCTCGCTGCATTGCGCGAGTACTCTTCTAGTTAACTAAAATACATTAAAAAATACGTTTTAATTTTAACAAGTTACACTATTATATTTGTCTCGTCAATACTTTCGAAATGAGCCCAATATTTTATTAAGAAAAAATATTTTTAATACTTATACTTTATACCCGTGTAGTTAATTATTTAATTTATGGTACGACCCTTGCTTTTTCATTTTTTTCATTTTACCCACTTATCACATTAACATACATTTTTGTATATTAACTAAAATACGTTTTAATTTTAACAAGTTACACCATTATAATCGGTTCGTCAATACCTGAAATGAATCTAATATTGAATATTTTTTTATTTAATTATATTAATATCGAAAAAATATTTAATACTTACACATTATACCATTGTACTTAATTATTTATTTTTATGTTATATTCTTTGCTTTTTCATTTATAATTTTACACTCTTATCATATTAACATACATAATCGTATATTAACTAAAATACATTTTAATTTTAACATGTTACAACATTTTAATTGTCTCATCAAAACATTCGATATGAATCTAATATTGAATATTTTTTTACTTAATTATATTGAAAAAGTTTAGGAGCATCGGGATAGATCCCACCTTCTTCTAAACTTTTCCATTTTTTATATCTTTCTCATACACAAAATAATAAAATAGTGACACTTTTCATTAAATGGATTTGTTATCACGTTTTTTTTTTAATGGAAAATAAAAGTCAAATCTCACATGATATTGCATTTAGTTTCACACACTTTTAGGAGTTTAGAGATTTTAAATTTGTGATTATGATATTATATCTTGATTTTATTATTTTGTTTTATTTCATCTCCGTTGATATAATTCAGTTTTATGTGATTTTGAAAAATGATAATTTTTTTATTTTTTAATAAAATATAAATTTTAAGATATTATACTTAAGATTTTGAAAAATATATATCGATATTAATATCAAATTAACTCGTTTTTTGTGTAATTTCTTTAATTCAATTTTTATTATAATTTAATTTAAGCTTAATAATGAAACAATTTATTTTCGGTTTAATAATATAATTTTTATATAAATATAATAATTAAATATTTTATTGAACTCAATAATTATACTAATTGTATTTTAGATTTTTTTATATTTAAAATTTAGATGTTTATTCTGTATATGATTATGTTTAGTTGTAGTAAGTCATACGGACTCAAAAATAGGTGTTTAATAAATTGTACTTATGCAGAATTTATTTGTAATCTTGAATTTTAAGTAATATACATCAATAAACAGTACTTCATGCATAAAAAATGATTTTTCAAAAGTTTTTATCAAATATTTTATAATATAATATAGATAATCAAATTTTAAACATTTATTTATTAGTACTAAATTCCCATTTTAATGGAAAAAAAATACGTTAATTAATTTATCAGGTAACTAAACTTATCAACTAAAAACTAGTTTGTCAAATATGTCCTTAAAAAATTATACTCTTTTCTTTCTCAATTTTGGATACATTTCGTGAAATTTGTGAAACCCCAAAAATCTATTTAAATTGCTGTTATTAATTTGTATTATAAATTGCATTTGTTTCGTTATATAAACTAAGGTTTTGTTCATTTTAAATGTGGATGAAAAATATATATGAAAATAAAAATCGATAATATTAAGACGTAATAAATTAAAAAGGAGATGATGCTCAGGTCTTTTTCTCAACAGTTTCTGTCACCCTTCTGTTACTCCTTTGGTCTTCACCCTATCAACTTTCATCATTCATTTCTATTTTATTTTTCCATTTAAAAAAAAAATTATTTTAAAATATATCTAACATTTCTTGGTATCCATATCTATTTCAATTTTTTTAACGTCCATCTCATCAATGCTTATTTTCATTATTGATTAAAGGGTAACCTACGTTTTTAGTCCTTGTGATTTGATAAATTGCAATTTTTATCCCTCTACTTTCAAAATTAAGGTTTTCATCCCCTGTTTTCGTCTTCCTTCCAGATTAAGTCGCCAGTGCTTTACCCTGTTAGGTATGTCTTTAAGGGACAAAAACATGGAATGAAAATAACAATTTTCAACAAATCACAAGAACCAAAAACACAGTTTACTCTTAAATAAATGATCAAACATTGTTTTTTCCCCCGAGGACATTGAAGATAAAAGTCACTGAAAATTGACCGTAAAGATAACAACCAAGAAAATCACCAGGAGGCTTGAGAACACTGAAAATAACAGAATGGAAGATCCAATGGCCCCAACAAGACTAGAACTAACAACCTACGGGAAAAGTCCCTAGACAGAAAAAAAAAAGTTCATGCGGTAGACAAATATTGTACGATGAGTGGACAACTCCGACAAAATGGTAAGATATGGGGAATAAAAAAGGGAAAAAAGTAAAGTCTAAGCGCATATGGCACGAAAAGTAATGTTTACCTGTTAGTGAGCAAGTGCAGGAGTAGACCATACAATCTGCTCATCTTCAACACTCCATCACTATGAACTGCAAAACCTTTACAACTAAACAAGCAGGAGCAGCAGTTAAAAGTGCATGTGTGTGTGTGTATATATATATATATATATATATATATATATAGAAGCAAGGGGTAGGTTCCGATGAGAATGAAAGTTATGACGAAAATGGTAAGAAGGGATCTCCATCCTTGTATCAATCTTGATTGAAGATCGACAGTGATGAGATGTCCCGAGATGCAACAGATCAATTACCGTGAGAAACGCAATTCATGAGATGGGATGAGATTGAAAATGATCCAAGGGTCCAGATGCCATCTTACACTTCTCACCTTAACTCCTATTCTCACACGATTCTTTGTCTAGAAGCAAGAACCAATATTCAACGATAAATGTAAACCAAAATCTCACAATAAAGGAAACTCACCTAATACTACAAGTCATTTTCAAGAACATGCAGCAAAAAATCAATCATGTATATAACATTGATTGCACCAAAATGGACACTGTTTTGAGACTAGAAAAAAAAGTTTTGAGCAGAAGCTACACAACATACTAGCCTACATGATATGAAATGAATATTTTTTCCCATCTAAAATGAGGGTAACTCTTAAAACCTAGAAAAGTGCCATGGCTTGTTGAAAACAATAGCACGAAAAAGGACTACACAAAACTTGGAAAGAAAAGATACGCTGATTACGTTGACAAGAAAGTCCATATTTTCTTGCCAATGGACGCTTCACCAGGATGTTGATCTGATCCATCATTATCATCATCGTCGTCGTCGTCGTCATCATCCTGACCATCATCTTCATTATTATATAAGTTCTGGCTCTCATCTAGATTGCTGCCCTCATGGGTAACATTAACCTCCTCAATTATTTCTGTGTTTTCAACAAATTTCACAGCACCACTGCTACCAACGATATCCCCTGGTGTTTTAAACTGAAAGATAACAAATGCAAATATTAAGCATATCAGACCACGTGAAATTATTTGAAAAGGTGGAAAACGATAATTATATACACTTACAGCTGTATCTAATATCTCAGTGTCAACTCTTTTGCTAGTTGTGACATGCACCATAGCCGTGCTGCCATCCTCGCTAGCAACTTCTGTACCCAGAGCAGAAGCCGTTTCACGCTTTTGTGTTACTTCATTTTTACTACTAGTTGCAGAAACTCCCTTCTTTTTTCTATTATCACCAGAAGCTTGAGGTTGAGGGGCAACGTCTCCACTAATCATATTAGATGCAAAAAATGTAAGTTATCGGTCACCATAAAACACATATTTGACATGCAAAATAGAATACTCTACTAGTATATAGTATGGAATTAGATTCCACTTTCAATTTTGGAAACTCAAACTTGATGCTTTCAAATCAGTCAATTCTCTCCACCCAAAATGTTTCTATTTGGAAATACATTTGTTATAGATTAATGCGGTGCCAAAAAAATTTCTCCACAACCAAAGCAATTGCTACCAGTTTTGAAGTTAGAAAAATAGACATTAAAGTCAAAAGCCAAAAATAGACACTTTCTGGGGGAAGAAGGGAATATTTAGATCCATATCTAGAACACTTTATAAAGAAGACATATATTCCACAAACTTGTATATATCAATAGCTTTTATACAATTGAAAGACAAACCAATATAGGGTATAAACAAAAAAATTGCAAGTGTTGAGGAAAAAAATACAACTTGAGCATATTGTTAATATGGAAGTATTAGCGCATTTACGCTTCAGTGTTCGAATCATATTAAGATAATTTGGAAATGCACACACTCACAAAGTCGAGCATAATACTTGAGGTTCTACAGAATCCAATATATAGCAAAAGATACGCAAAAAATAAAATAAAAATACCGCACATCTAACGTATATATAGTACTCCCTCTGTCCCATAAAACTGCAATTTTGAGGTATCACATCAAAATTGCAACATCCGGTTTTTTTGTAACTTCTCAAACCAATTACTAGATACTCATTTTCATAGTTACAGTGAATATGATTTGCAGCCATGAGCTCCCCTAGTTTTGTGATCACTGAAAGGTACTCGAGACCATGACTAATGAACACTACCCAAATAAATTAGTTTTGTCGAACGTTGCAATCTTTGTAGACGGAGGGAGCATATATGATATATATGCATATGAGGACATATTCAAGGAACAGCACGGCAATCAATCAAAGGACATACTAACACATAAGTGCAAGTCTATGGCAGCCACCACAGGTAACAATAGAATCACCAGTTTATCTTTTATAGAATTGTGAATTTTGTGGTAATTTTGGTGGTTCATGGATTTGCTCTTAAATTAAACAAAATGGCATCTTCTACTGCAAAGCAATAAATCTAAATATACACCAATCTCGACATGTGGACATTCTAATCAAGGACTGCAGAAACAGAAGGATCAAATATAAAGAAGAAGCAAAATTACAAAGGAAGCAGGATGAGAAAAGAGAAGAAATGGTACAGTAACACAAGTACTCAAGTTATGCCCTTCCGTTCAAGTGGCATGGCTGCTACGATTTATGTGATTACGATTTTCATATCAATGAGTATTTTACAATTTGAGCCCGTTGAAAAAAAAAAAGATATAGCATTAATTGCTACTCCACAGACTGAAATTTAAAATTAACATAAAAATTATGCTTTACATTTTTTCCCCTTCATGAACTTCTCACATTGACTCGTAATTTCTTTAGTTAAGGAAGGACAACCGACACTCGTCGCACAGTTATCAAATGTATGTGGATCACAAGACTACTTGCTATTCGCCAGAAAACCTAGCATACATAAAAAGCTTAAAACTTACGTCTTGTGTCGTCTGAGATTATATCGTCTTTCTCCAGGAGTTTGTGCTGCGGGAGCAACTGTTTGCCGCCTCTTCCTGCGTCCACCTGTTGTTACACTTTCAGACTGAACTTCACTATCAGCAGCATCCATCTCACTTCCAATGACTAAAGAGGTTTGGGCATGGGACCGTTTCCTGGCAGTGGGACCACCTCTTTTTCCAGCATAGCTAGAAGTTCTGGGACTATCCTCATTAACCTCTTTTGAAGTGTTCACCTCGAACGAGACCTCTTCAGCCACCGCCCGGACAGTGCGGTTTTTCCCAGCTCCAACTTTGGGTTTTCTCACAGGTTTCGACCTGCCACTTCTCATCTCTGATTGCTGAGATGCTTCTGGAGCTTCAGGTGTCTGGCTTACCCTGTAGCTCTGATCATCAGAAGCTAAAGGCAGCCTATGATCTACCTCCCTCTTCACATCATGTGTAGGAAGTTCAGCATAGCGTGAATCGTATCCAATCCCAAGGGGTTCCTGTTGATCCCTGTCACCGCCCCCAGTATCAGCTGGCATGCTTGAGTGTTCGACTTCTCTATCTACGATCACTTCCGCAGGTAGAGGTTGTTCTAAGATTTCATCATTTTCATGCTCCGTCGTTCGGTGAGGGGACAACTTAAACACCGTCACACTTTTCTTGAGCCAAGAAACAAGACCCCCATTACTAGGAGATCTTAAATTGTTTGGAGCAGTAGCTTCATTGGAAGCAGCAAGAATGCCCTCGGACCTTCCACTAATATCATATCGCGTCTTTGGAAGAGGAGAATCATCACCAATCTCAACCAGCTGCAGATCAGAGAGTTGGTAACTCCTGGTGATCTCCCCACAATCCCCACAATTCTTAAGCCTCTCAACAAATGCAAGAAAACGATTTCTCTCATTGATAAATTCTTCCCTTTGATCCTTTATCTTCTTGCTAAGAACACCAAGCTCATCGATGTCCTTGTGCATCTCAAGTTGGTTTTCTTCTAACCGCTGATTGTTCTCAGCAATCTCCTTTTTCTCTCCATCTATTCTACGTCTTTCAGATTTCACTTCTTCCATGTCCTTTCTTACAACCTCCTTTAAGTAACTAATATTAGTAAGTTCTTTTTCTCGCTCCTCCTCAAATGCTTTCTCTCTCTCCTGCATATTTTTCTCCATTTCCATTCGCCTATTCTGAAGATCCACCTCAAGATCTCTTTTTCTTTGTTCAAAATCATGAAGTAATTGTCTGTGCTCGTTTTCAGCTCTCTCAGTTAGAAGGGATTGCTCATGCTTCATTGTAGCAGCAAACGTCTCTCTCTCCAATTTGACAGCTTCCAACTCCCTTCTAATGTAATCTTTTGTAGCAAGTTTCTCCATTTCCAATTTCTCTTCTTCAGATTGCCGTAGTTTTTCCAAAGCCTCTTTCTGTTCGCCAAACTCCCTTAATTCTTTAGTGATTGCAGATCTCTTTTCATCCAATGCCTCCCACTCCCCCTCGAACTTCATTCTATCCTTCCTCAAATCATCAACCTCCTTCATAATCAACTCTTTCTGATGTCTGCATTTTTCTAACTCTTCTTTCAGCTCTAACTGCAAACGAGCAAATGCTGTTCTTTCATCTTCAGTAATTCTGAGTTTTTCAATCTCTTCACGAATTTGTACCTCCTTTTGAGTGATCTCATCCCTAACTTTTTCAGTATGTACTTTCAGAATTTCCAGACTCTCTTTATCAGCAAGTACCTGTTTCTTGTCCATCTCCATTTTTTTGGTCTCCGCTTTATTAGATTTTTCCTTCTCTCTCAGTTCCCTCAGCATCATGTCAAGCTCTCTCTCTTTCTCATTTAATCTCTCCGACTTCTTTTCAAGAGCTTGCTCTTGCTTTTTCACTTTTTCCTCCTTATGATTTATCTCAGCTTCTTTCTGCTCAATGGCTTCTACCTTGCTTCTCATATCGTCCTCGATAGATTTCCTCTTTTCTTCCATTTCCAAGTCAAAATCCCGCTGTTTAGAATCCAGAGCATCTTTATGAGCATCAATAAGCTTCTGAATCTCCACCTGCAGCAAAACAAACATGATTACTGACTCAATAAAGGTTTTCCGGGGGTTCCATCCCCTTCTCCCAAAAAAAACATGATTACTTGACATCTAGCATATTCTAATATGAAGTGTTGAAAATCAAACAGAAGAGTGAACCTAATAGTTAGGCACCAAGGTTTTAAGATCATCTCACAGGGTAGCCATGTACAGTGTACCAATGTCAGTATCTACTTGCAACAGACAATGCCAAAACTTCTCATACATCTATGCAATGGTGGTCAGAAGCACATGCACACAGACAATTAAGTATGAACTCACTCTTTCTTTTGCAGTCAGCTTCTCGGTCAAATCAAGCAGTTCCTTTTCTTTAATCTCAAGGTTCTTTCTAATTGACTCAGCTTGCTGCAACCCAATGAGGAAAAAAATTAAAATCATTGACGTTCTGATAAAACATTTAACATGAAAGAAAGGTCAGAAACATACTTCCTCCTTCACAATTAAGCTCAGTAATCTTCTCTTTGCATCATCCTCTGTCTTCTTCGATGCCAAAATGCTCAACTCAATCTTATTATGCACCCCCTCAAGTTCCTTCTCCTTCTCTTTAAGAGATCTCTCAATTCCATTGACCTTTTCCTCCCTCGCATTAATAATTCTACGACCTTCACATAGCCTCTGTTCACCCTCTTGCAATTTCCTTTCCCATTCCTGCAGATCCTCTTTATGTTTGGAAGATGTATCTTCCCATGCTTCTCGCCTACAAATAAGGTGAAGTGATCACATCAGAAAGATCTAGAAAATGATGCTATTCATTCAGATTGTCATAATAACCTTAGCACAATATCATACCCTGCAATAAAGGATTGGCGTTCAATCCGGAACACACTTTCACGGGTCTCTAGCTCTTGCACTCTCCTGTCTAACTCCAAACTCTTTCTGTTTACCTCAGCAAGCCTTGCATCAGCTTCATGCATCTTTTCTTCCACCTCTCTAGATTTATCCGCAATACCAGCTACTAGTGTGTTTGCATCAGCCAAATTAGTCTGAGATCTAAGTTTAATTTGTTTATTCTCTTCATCACATTCATGCAGCGCCTTCTCAAGCTGCAGAAGAAAGCACCACATATGTTCAAAAAGTAAAATGGATGAAAATAGAATATCATCTTCTGTAAATTCCAGACATCCAAAAAAATCTCTTTCAACTCATAAAACTTAATGCATAATACCTATGTACTTCATATTGGTAGTACAAAGATGTGATCATATACGGATATACACATGAGAATAGCTCTTGCCCATCATGCATGAACAACACATACACTGAAGGCAACATAAATACAATATCGTGCTAAATGATAAACCAAAAATTGAAGTGGGGTGGATGAAATGGGTAAAAGCTTCAAAAGTCTTATATGATTGGAGAGTCACCATAAAAATTAAGTAGCAAGACAAGATTGGAGTTTACGGGGTGAGACCTACTATTTTTATAAACCACCAAAAGACAACACATACACAAGATGAGTGTAATAAAAATGTGAATGCTGAGATCGATATGTGATCATAAAATAAAGGAAAGGTCAAGCAATGTACAGGAGAAGGGCTTTTTTATTAACATGGATATCCAACCCGCTATGCGAGCCGACTAATCCCAGGCCGACCACTTGCTTTGCGGGTAGCCAGAGTCACTGCATTTAAACCTCCGTGGCCACAAGGGGATTTTTATTCCTCCTTGGATTTGAACCTGGGACCTCCTAGCACTTTTGACCTTTGGAGCCCAAGCTCAAACCAATCAGACACCACCCTTGTGGTTCAGGAGAAGGTTCTATAAACTGTTTAAATTGGTTTGGTCACGTTCAAGGTACACCTTTGATAAACTGTTTAGAGGAGAATCGTACCAAGAGTAAATGACAGGTCAGGTAAAAAATGGTCAAGAAAGGCACAGAATGAAGCGCTGAAGAGAGCTTTGAATTTGTGAAATCTAACAAAAGAGTAGGTCTTGGATATGTACATGGGATGGAAGGATGCCATTCATGTATGCATTCTTTCAGGGTTCCTTTTGGGTTTCACCTTCTTGTAATTAAATGTACACTTCAATTTTACCTCCAAGGCTCTTTTTTTGTTACTATGCAGCACAGAAGCAAACTCAGCCAAAGCAACATGCGCACACAGAAAGTCATTATGAATAAGGTCAACTATTGCTGGTAAAGGTTAGGTATACAAATGGATGTCATGACATAATGCTTCATACAGAACACATGACAATTTAAATAATTATATAAAGCTACAGAAATAAGTATTAACACATCAAAATGCTTCTATTAGTTAAAGAGAGAATTATTCTTACATCAGCCCGGCAACGCTTCTCAAAATCTAAAGCTTTTTTCAAGTTATCTGCTCGCCTTTCAACTTCAGACACAGCCATCAAATGAGCAGCCTCCTCGCGTTTAACAACTTCTTGTATCTCTGCCAATGCTTCTCTAAGTTCCTCGTTGTTTGCAGTCAACTCCTTATTCTCAATCAGTAAAAGCCCCATATTATACTGGTAATCAAATAGCTATACAAAGAAAACAACAAATACGATTATACACGACATTTCAATATATGCAACACACGGGTAGAAGTAAAAGTTCCGACAAAAGGAAAATGAAACCACCAGATTCTGCTGTAATATGGAAAGTTAAGTATTTGTAATTTTCAACAAGATGTGAAAGAACCTCGACAATAATTATATCATAATTGATTTGGATTCCAAAAGTTGGAAGAAACGGTTGCCAAGTACATTAAACAATATACTATGACAAATGCAATTATAGTAGTAGTACATTGTAATAAAATTGACATCAAGTCTGCATTTGCAAGGCATTGGGTTAGATATGAGAAGTCAAATGTAGTTGCTTGCAGAACCACTGGAGCAATCATCTTAACATAGTTCTATACTCACATCAACTATTACCTCCATTCCATCCCACAATGATTGCAATATTTGACGTTACACTTGCACACACTTGAACTGTTGTTAACTATTAGCGAAAGCCCAAAGGCGTAAAATTCATTGCATATTAAGAGAACAGATTGTGTCAGTATATAATATGGGGGTGATTGTTATTTTAACCTGAATTTTTTCCAGATAAAAAGGAAGAATCATTATTCTTGTCTTACATCAATAAAAAGGGAAATGTTGCAATGTTTTTTGTGGGATGGAAAGGATAAATATTATCCAACAAAGAAATGAACAATAGACATCCAAATTCATTTTCACTACTGCACTTGTTTAAGGAATGATTCAACAAACAAAAATTAAACCAAAATATTCTATTTAGCCTTACTCTAGGTCTCAAGCACAATATACCTTTCACCTAAAAAATGTAATTCAATATGCAATAAGCGTACACATCAGTTCTCAGACGGAGTACACTTATAGAAGCTCTGAGTGCAAAAATCAGATAATGTGTATGGATTTTAAATATAAGGCGTCTCATATTGTCGTTTAGATTGTTGAACATATGCTACTACACAAACTGACATCCGACATAGGATTCAAGACTCTTCATCAGGAAAGTGTTGCATGTTCAACTTAAATTAATAGCATGCTAACTTCCACAATTGTTCTTGAATCTGAAATTTTTCATCAATACTTTGATAACTAAATTATCTTATGCTCTCCATACCTAAAAAAATCCATCTTACAACTTAAAATCATTTAAAGACCCTTTTTTGGAGTATTGAACAAAATATATTAAAACCAGAACTCCTCGAGTAAAAATTGTGAACTGGACTTTTGATGGAGGCATAAGAAGTACTTCGAATTCAATAAACCTAAAACTAAAATTAGTTTTCTTGCGTAGTGATGGGTTTGACGTCAGAAAACAATGTGTAGCCTTCTGGAGGGGAAATGGAAATCCTGAAGATGAGGATTTTGCAATTTCGAAACTGGGAATTCATGATTATATTTGGTTAACATAAGATTAAAAAATCAATGACAAAACATTCTATCAAGGGTTTCGTGTAAATAGAGTTCAGTCACAAAAAAGACAACAAAATTTGCATAAATACCTCTTTTTCAAGCCTAGCAGTCTTCTCAACCAATGCCTCACGGTCTTTCCTCTCCATAGTAGCCTCATCCAACAACCCCGCTTCCTTAAACCGCCTCCAATCGTCCAAATCCCCACTCTCCACCACCGCACTCGCTCGATTCTCGTTCAACAACCCCAGTGGCGGCGGCGGCGG
The DNA here is from genome assembly GCF_001531365.2 of Cynara cardunculus var. scolymus. Classification (NCBI taxonomy): domain Eukaryota; kingdom Viridiplantae; phylum Streptophyta; class Magnoliopsida; order Asterales; family Asteraceae; genus Cynara; species Cynara cardunculus. The sequence continues at coordinate 4,853,450 of NC_037539.1, forward strand.
AGGGGACGGACCATCGATAAACGCCACTGCCTTGCCCTTCCCAGATACGTGTCTGGTAGTGTTGTCAGTCTTTCGCCCATCGGTCCTTGGTGTTATCGGTAATGGAGAACGTGTTACTCTCTGCTGCGTTGTAAACATTTGTACAAACAACACACCACCCTAGATACAAAGAATTAAAGATAAAAAGACCCGATATTTCTCAGATATTTGAAACCCTGAAATAAGGGTTCCAAAACCCTAGAATTTAGGGATTTGAGATTTTAGAATGTGATTTTGTAATTGAAATAAGCAAGTATGAAAAGATTACACAAGAATCATGTAAAGAATAACGATTTAAAGCCTTTTTGATGATTGAGAGAGCAAAGTGAATCAGAAAGCAGGCCGCTCTGGAAGCAGGGCTGTGAGGGAGGAAAAAGATTCAACCGTGTGCTTATGAACTGATTTTTGTTTCTACAATCGATCATCGGTGGTTTTGACAGTTTTGCCCTTGGTGGGTTGGACCAAAACGAAATCAAAAGTAAGAAAAAATAGAAGTGATTTGGGCCCAAAATTTAGTGACAAATACAAAATTGTTCTTTGAATTTTATGGCGAAATAGCAACTTATTTTTTTAAATTTCTTTATTATAATATTTTACTTTTAGTATTTTTTATTACAATAAAATTTTAAAATATTTTTTACTAGGACATCGTATTTTCAAAAATTTATCCGTTATAGTATTGAATAACCTTTTAAATTAAATTTACACATTATATTAATGTTCTCTGTCACCTCATCGTCCATGTAGGCTGTTCACATATACAATAGTGTTGACATGACATTTCTTATTATAGTATTGTATTTTCAATATTACTTTATTATAATATCACTAATTTCTATTACAGCATTGTACTTTTAATTTTAATATTTTTATTATTTAACCATTGTAAATTTAATCGAATATATTTACGAAAAATTATAATATTAAATTGTATTTGTGATGCTTGTATGTGTTAGCTATTTTGAGTTGTTTGCAGAGTTTCAAGAGAGAGTGTTTTTTTATTTAAAAAATATAATATTTAATTTAACAAAAAACTTACATAATGGTAAAAAAAATTCATATAGTGTTTGATATATTATTGCAGATATGTTAATGCTAAAAAAAGTTATCGATTTGGATGTCTTTTGCCTTCTATAATATGTCAAAAAACAAAATAAAAAAACGACATTATAATCTCAAATAATTTTTATTATAATTTTTAATAAACATATTTGATTAAATTTACAATGTTTAAATGATAAAAATATCAAAAATAAAAATACAACGTTGTATTAGAAATTGATGATGTTATAATAAAGTAATTTTGAAAGCATGGAGCTATGGACTATAGGTGATCTCTGGAATTCTCTAAAACTCATTGGAAACAAGGATTTAGGTGTCGTTTACCAAACGCTTACCATGTCACTTTACTTTACTGGATGAATATGGGAAGGACTAAAAATCTTACCCGGTAAGAGCGAAGACAAGAATCGAGAGTCTTACCCGGTAAGTGAGGACGAAGACTCTTACCATGGTTAACGCTTACCGGGATAAATTGTTGCATATGATGCGTTTTATTGGATAAAATCTTACCCGGTAAGTAAACAATTGTGTTGAATTTTATCGGTAAGTGCTTACCGGGTAAGTAAACAATTTGTGTCAAGTATGGTTGGTGAGGTCATGAAGACGGTCAACACTCCATGGATGATAAAGCTACTACTAGATTAGTATATTGTGGACCCAATTCTACAAATTAGCCAACTTGTTGCCACACGAATGACATAGCGGACGTGGTGTCGTCATGGTGGTTGGCTATAGCCAAGACTCGCTGTGATGCCATGAATTTGTTACTAATCAGTGACATATTTATGCCTATTTCTGTGATAACTGGAAAATCTGGTAATTACACAGACATTTTGAATCAAAGTACATAACATAACTTCGTTAAGTGGGCCAGAAGAGTGATGATTATTGAAGGTGTAGGGTAAGAACAAACTAAAATGGACAGATGGACTATGATGACTCTCTCTTCAGTTTTAACAATGGCCCCTAAATCTGTAGAGAACTAATGGACGTAAGTTGATCCCAGAGGATCGTAATGTGAGTTTGTGCTTCAGTGCTTGAAGCTACAATGAAGAGCTTCCTAAGGAGTTGCTCTCATTATATTGTTATAGCCTTTTATTGGATTGGGGGTTTTGGTATAAGAAATGGTATATTGCACTCATGTATTTGGATGCATGCTTTAACTCGGTTATGGATGTCCTCAAAATTCAGGGTTCAAATTCACGGCTCAAATTCACCGAAAATTTTGATTTTACTGCAATGAATAAGACATTCAACAAGGATGAAGTATGAGGTACCTTAGAAAAACCAACAAATCCAGTTCAAAGGAGAGAGATGGTAACGCCAGTGATGAGGATGAATCAGAAGATGACAATGATGCTGCTTTACCAAAATTTGATGTCAAGGTGATGCTTCTATCTCTAAATATGCTTCATGTCTTCCTGGTCTAACTTGAAAATTGATTTGATCCAATGAAGTATATAATATTTATATGCTGCAAATACTCACGTACACTCCTCACCTTCCGTGAGGTTTGAACCCTTGACCTTTGGAGAGGGTAGGATTTACCGCTAGCCCGGATAATATTAAACCAATGACCCTTTGGTGGATCCCATTCTTTTCAGAACATCATTTCGCAACTCCCCTAATAATCAATAATATTAAAGAAAATTGGGTTGATTTTCAGAAGTTCAATAGTACTATCAATGATATAGCGTCTTCTTTATTTTATTGCTATGCTCACGTGTTTGTTGGTGCAGACATTTGGAGAATTCTCGAGATATCAAGGGGGTAGGGCTGGCTGTGGGTCCTACCGCATAAGCCGTTTTCAAGGCGGCGGCTATCATGGAAGGGGATATGGTTACATTAGTAGAGGCCATGGTGGGAGAAATCTGACCCGCGATTATTGAAGTTTTTCATTTTATTGCAAATGACCCTTTTACGAGATTGAGTGATAATTGAAGTTGTGACTCGTGATAAGTTTTTGGATGTTTTTTCAATGATAAGAATTGATAGAATGAAAGTATGATTGGTACCAAAATGCACCAAAGTTGTCAAAGAAAGTGAGCGGGGACATATTGTGGATGTTTCAGTTAAATGTTCATAATGATATTAATTTGGATGGTTATAAGTACATTTTATTTTGGTTTGGTTTGGTTTGATTTGTTACTGCAAACAAACCATCAACATCTTGCTCTATATTTCTTGTTCAAACCAAACAATGTAAGGTAATGCCGATGACCTGTCAACTTCAGTTTGGTTTGTGTGTGTATATATATATATATATATATAGAGAGAGAGAGAGAGAGAGAGAGAGAGGCACATTCAAATGAAAACCGTGCAATTTTTTAGAAATCGTGTAAACTAATTTCGACCAAAAAAAAAATTCCATTTTTTTCTATTTAAATTTAATCAATAAGGGTATATTGGTCATTTGCATTGTTTTCTATTAAATATGAAAGTTGTTAATAAATCTTAATTAAGGTAACATAATTAAGGAAATTTTATGAATGGTAAAATTTAAATATTTAATTAAATTATAATATCAAAAATTGGATTTTCTTATATTGTGTCTCGGTTTATTATTGTCAAGATTCATGAAAATCGTAAGTTATTATATTAATAAATCCATGAAATCAGTAATAGAATAAAAAAAATTCATGAAACCGGTTTCATACATGGTGAAATTGGTACATGAAGTAAGTGAAAATGATTATGAAATGGGTGCATGAGAAAATAGGTGCATGAGAAAATAGGTGCATGATGAAATGAGTGCAACATGAAATGAGTACGTCATGAAATGGGTGCATGATGATATGAGTGCGTGAATGAAGTGAAACCATTTCAAAAAAAGATAAGAAAAACATGTGTAATTAGTGAAAAGTGAAACAATTTCATTATCAATAGCGTGAAATGACAAATGACTTATCAAACCATGTTGGCAGATGAAATGGGTGATTGAAGAAAGTGAAACCATTTCATAGTTTTTAAATTTTTTTTGTGTAATTAGTGAACAATGAAACAATTTCATTATCAAAATGAAACGGATCCATCTACCAATAACATGAAAATGAAAAATGTCTAATATAGCATTACGTTGATTTGTGTATTGATGAAACTGTGAAACCATTTCGTTCATTAAATGTAGTAGTAATTTTTTTATTATTCAAAAGGTTTCATTATGTTAAATTGATTATAATGTTTTATTTTTATTGTTGATCTATTTCAATGATGAATGTAATTTTATTTATAATATTTGAACATAAAATTAATATATTATTTTACAAATGATTTTGTTTCATTAATATTACGATATACATGATAGGTTGTCATAAATAAAACCACTACCAAAATTACCATTATGCCCTTATAGGGATTATAAAATAACTTTTTTTAATTTCCTAATATAACTTAAACTAATCTTGACCATTGATCAAGAAAATGGATGAATGAGATTGGTTTACATGGTTTACACAAATGAGAGCGGTTTTCATTTGATCGCTCCTCTCTCTCTCTCTCTCTCTCTCTCTATATATATATATATATATATATATATATATAGACTTGGGATCA
>NC_037539.1:4858267-4882867 GCF_001531365.2 Cynara cardunculus var. scolymus
ATATATATATATATATATATATATATATATATATATATGGGAGATCAAACGAGAACAAAGTCAGAATAAGAAAACATGAAAACGGTCAAATCACATGTGATTACAGAATACAGTCAACACAAGGGTGAGCGGACGACTTAGCCTATGACCTCAGGTCGCAGACGACTTGGCCCGTGACCTCAGGTCGCGGACGAAGTTACGTGAATCACATGTGATTTTACACATGATTTTAGTGTAAAATCACAAAGGATTTGTTCATTCTTGTGTTTTCTTATTTGGTTATTGTTCTTATTTGAGTCCAACTCTCTCTCTCTCTCTCGATATGTATATAACAATAAATGAATAGTGAAGTAAATAGGATTATACTACTAACGAGCTGAAACCTAAACCCATTAAAATAGTTAAGAGAACAAATTCATGGGCCTTTGGGTATTTTTCTCATAGGTCAATGGTTCTTGGCTGTTCTCTAGGGTCTTTGAGATTAGTCAATATGCGTATAAACTGGAAGCCTGGGACACAGACACCACAATTAGGAAAAATCAAATTCATGGGTGGATTTTATATATTGTAAATTAAATTAGTGTATTAAATATAAGAAAATTTGGTTTTTATCAATAACTAATGACTTTAACACGTAACAAACAATTTGTTTGATACATTTGGATTACGTAAAACATTGAAATGAAACAAGTCGACCAATGAGAAATCTTAATGAAGCTAAACTACAGTTTACCATCAAAAGTCTGTAATTGGTTTGTTTTTATTTATATGATATTTTGTTTTAACAATTTCTACTTTCATCCTTGTTCTGAATGTCTACAAGGGAGTGAATGCCACACCTGATAGAAAAGAACCAATTGTGGGTGGGATATAGTGGTAGATCCAGAAACTTTTATAATTGGGGGCACACTTAAGGGTGTAGAAAAAAAAATTCAAAACCAAATAATTCATCCGGATGAAAACGGTTTTGGGTTTTCCTTTTCAGCTTAAACAGTTGGATTAACTGAATAAAGATAACTTATTCACGTCGATTTTCAATTAACTTTTTTTATTAACTTGGATATACAACCCGCTATGCGAGCCGACTAATCTCAGGATGACCACTTGTTTTGCAGATAGCATGAAATCACCGCATTTGAACCTCCGTGGCCACAAGAGGATTTTTGTTTCTCATTGGATTTGAACCTGAGATCTCCTGGTACTTTTGACCTTTGGAGTCAAGCTCAAACCAATCAGGCACCATCCTTGTGGTTGACTTTTTACCAATTCATCGAGGTGTATAATTTTTATATTCTATATTTAGAACGAAAATATCAGTGTGTGCTGCAAATTGACCAATTACCAATCAGGATATCAAGTTGAGGGCCCTTGTCTTGTTCTTGTTGGACGCTCAATAGGAAAATTCACTAAACAAATCTCTGTATAGGCTTTTTTTTTAAAAGAATTGGTGGGTTTGTTGGGGGCCTAGGACCCCTACCACCATGCACTAGATCCGCCCCTGGTGGGATACATTGAAAGGCAAAATATACAAAAATATCCTCATATCAACAAAGAACCCATCATTGTCTCGATTGTACTAACTTACAAATACATCCGATATCAATGACCCATGCTTGGAATGTGTCACTAGATCTCAATTCTAAAAGCTATACATACAACAACGAGCACAGTTGTATGCTTTCCCATAGCCTCTCTACATTCTAGACCCTATTAGTACCAAGCTTGAAACGTTGTACGTTAATTATTTAAGAGTGTGCTATAAAAAAGCTAGTATAACAATATATTTTATTAAGTCATTTATGGTATAATATTAGTATATCATTTAGGAATTTGTTTAATAAATATATAACATAACTTTGTCTATTTGAGACATTTAGCTTTATATAAAACACATAATTGTTGGTCTTATAACTTAAAAGTCCTATTAAATATTTAATTGGAACGAATATGGACGTCCTAACATACCAATTAACGTGTTTTCTATTCACATGGTCTTTATTTGTATTTTGACGTCGATTATGTGTTAAACAACAATATACTGATTATTTCTTCCTTTGCATATTTAACACTAATTCTTTATTCACGTCGACTTTTTCTCATAATTTAAAATGATTTACCAGTTTGAAAAATTACAAATAAATTATCTAATAAGACAACTGATGAATATAGGAGAAAATCTACTGATTAACATAATCAAATTGCATATAGAAAAGAAACAGATAAAGAGTTTTGATCAACCAAAATTAAAGATAAGCTAACTTGATTCTTTGATAGCCGGAAAAGTAAAATCCGGCAAAGGGGAAACCCGTGGTGACCTCGGAGATCTTGGAGGGAACTCCGAAACTTGATGCCCATCGTAATCATAAAATATAACCCCAGAAAACTCCGGTGGTTGACACTTCTCTCCCATCAATATCTCTTTCTGCCATAAACCACCTTCTCCAAACCCTTCCTCCACCGCCTTACCACCACCACCGCCATGGCCGCCACCGCCTTTTTTATGGTTGACAACTAACGAATTCATCGCCTTATTGCTTATGGTGGTGATCAATTGCTTTGGAGACCTCAACGGCGATCTTGGTGCAAACTTTTCTTGATAATGATCCTCCTCACTTGAATCAAACCTCTTATCAGTATGACCACTTATGGTGGTGATCAATTGCTTTGGAGACCTCAACGGCGATCTTGGTGGAAACTTTTCTTGATAATGATCCTCCTCACTTGAATCAAACCTCTTATCAGTACGACCAAAGGAGCCATCTTTATTTGCTTCTTTTCTTGAAACCCGCCTCGTATGGTTGGCGCATAGTGCGACCACAGCAGACGCGATGAAAAATAAGCCAATTCCTAGCGGAATAGAGTCGGTATGGTGGTCTGAGACATTTAGGAGACTTGAACGTACCATTTTGGTTGATATGAGAATGATGATAGGGTAGAAGAAAGAAATATATGGATGGCAAATCTTGTTGCTTTGGTGTATAAATAGAGAGTTGGTGGATTACATGCATTTAATTTTCTTAGAAAGTAGAGGGGAGAAGATGTTGAACTTTTAGCAGTAGGATTATTAAATGTGTTTAGATATATATGAAATATATTTTACAAAAAATACACCCTTCACAAAAATGGTTGCATCATTAATGACATAAATTATTGAAGTTATTAATAAATTTATATTCTAAAGAGTATATTTTGATTTAATATAAAGATTTTTATTCTTTAATTTTATTGTAAACAATTACTAAACAATTATATTTTATTTTGTACTGTATCATGAAAGTCTCTTAATCATTTTATACAAAACCATTCAGCAACTGTCAAACAACCTCTAAGTAAAAGATTCAATTAACCAATTGTATTAATTCTGCCTTTTAATGTATTTTGTGTTTTAAAAATAAACAAACAAATAGGTAATTTTAACATGAAAAATAATTTAAAATAAAATTTTATCTTTTTTAAATGTAAATGGTGGTGGGTTGAGTCAATCCTTTTTTTATTGATGTTGTTGTTGACTTTGCTCATAGTCTGACCAAGTCTTCTCAAGTTGGACACAAACCAACTTTGGGTTTTGGTCAAAAGTCAAAAGCTTGTTGAAGTAGACCTTATTCTTGACCAATTCCATAACCATCTTTTTCTCTTCTGAGATTTTTAATTGGAAGCAATTTCAATAGTTTAATAAGTGATCTCAAGAGCATCTTTTTATTTAACTAGAAGATTGATATCTGATTGGTTTGAGCTCGGCTCCAAAGATCAAATATACCAGAAGGTCACAGGTTTAAATCCGATAAGGAATAATTTTTTTTTTGTGGCCACGAAGGTTTAAATGCGATGACTCCGGGCTATCTGCAAAGCAGGTGGTCGCCCTGAGATTAGTCGACTCGTATAACGGATTGAATATCCAGGTTAATAAAAAAAATTACGTTATTTTAGAAAATTTAAAATTTAAAAAAACTGTTTTAATAGCTATGTTAAACTCTTTTAAAAAAAAAAAAGAAAGAGAATTGAAAAATCTTTAAATTTAAAAGAATATAACGTACATGTTGGAGATGTTCTTAACGTCTTTAAATTATCTAAAAAATGTTTAAATTACTAAACATACACATCTAAACAAAATACCTGATATCAAATTAATTTGAATGATGATCCACATATATAGGTATTTATATCACTCGAATGATAGATATTCTCTCGGTATAAAACACATATTATTAATAGCAGTTATTAATACTGTTTGATAATTGAGATCAGTAGAGTTTTAGGGTTTTGGTATGGTTGAATCCCCACCAAACCAATGAAGAGTTGATTTTACAATGTTTGGTCGGCATCCAAAATAAAAACAAGATACATTTTCCTTCACCACATAATGGAAGAATTAAAAGAAAAAGGTCAAACAATTTATGGTGTAAAACCATTAAAATTTATTATTTTAAATGATTAATAAACTATTTTTTTAATAAAAAATCATTAAATATGCTTATTTTAAATGATTGAGACCATAATTTTTTTTTTAATAAATAAGCTATCGAACTTTTACTAGTTGGTTACCTGTAACTTCTTTTGGGTTGAAATAACGTAAGCAACCAATTTCTAAAATGCGATGATGTATTAATTAAAAAATTGTTCAGAAACTTAATCATTCAAAATAATAAAAGAAAATTGTTTTTTGACTCGAAAAAATTAGTGGTTTTATATGGAGAGGGGTATTTGGAGTTCTCAACTTGTCCTAAAAGAGCGATACGTATGGAAGATTGGTGCGGGGAATTCGATCCGTGTATGGAAGGACCCATGGCTACGAGACGAGCGAAGGATGGGGATAGAAACTCCAATGAAGGAGGATCTACAAGATTTGTGAGTAAGCGACCTTTTCAAGCCTAATACCCTTGAGTGGAATGCGGCGACATTTTTTCAACAACTTTTCTAACAACTTTTCTAACAACTTTTCTTACCAAGGGACGTGAAAGAGATTTATAAACTACCACCAAGGAGAAATGTGAATGATAAGATTATTTGGCATGGGAGTTCAAATGGAGATTACACGGTCAAAAGTGGGTATCAGTTGGCTACAGAGGTCTTGAAATAGAACTGTGATTAGGGGAATTGGTTGAAGATCTGCAATGCACAAGTCCCTCACAAAGTTAGGAGTTTGGTTTAGAGAGCGATTCGTAATGTGTTGCCAACCAGAGTGAACCTGCAATCTCGTGGAGTTATAATACCTTGCAACTGCATCTTATGGACTAACTGCAGTTCTTCGGGACGCCATGGAACCTTGGTGGCTGCCCGAACCTCTACATTAGTCAGTATCCCATTTGTTAAAGAATGTGAGGCCCTTGCTCTTTTGGAAGCTATGTCATGGACAACCGATATGGGGTATCATAGAGCTATTTTTTGAATCGGATGCCAAACAAGTTGTTACAACTATCAACTCCCTCGAAGATGACGATTCAGATTTTGGGGATATTAGCTCAAGGTGTCGCATGATACTTCTACAACATGACTCCTACTCTGTCTGTTTCACTAGACGACAAGCTAATGAGGTTGCTCATGCGTCTGCACAAGCTTCCCGTTTCTCTTCTTGTCCCGTCTTGATATGCTGAGTTCTTTGAATCACTCTTTTTATAATGTATGTCCTTTGGAAGTTCATCAATAGTAGCTTTATTTGTGTTACAAAAATTAAATGACTTCCATTAACAGTATGTCAAGTCAGACATGAGGTCATATTCGCAACATTTTTTATACTGAGTTTTAGAAAAAAACAATATTTTTTTATGTAAAATTTTAAATAAATTTATCCCTTGTAATCGTAAACTTTATGCTCATTACTTTGATTTAGGTCCATAATTTTGTTTTTTATAAACATATTTAACCAGACAAACCAAAGATTCTAAATTCTTCTTTATTCGAATCTCCCTAATTCCAAATTCTTCCATGAAATCCAAATCTCTCAATATCATTCCATCAAATCAAAACAATGAGATGGATGCCACATCGTTTGCTACATCAAAATGGAAACATGTTTTATGGTTAACTGGTAACCCACTAACCCATATACTTAAATGTTTGACATATCACATCCTAGATATCGAAATAAAGATTCTGAAATTACATTACTTAAAATAAAAATTTAACCAAAAAACGTTGCATTTTCGTAAAATTCACCATTTATCAAATTAAAGCTCAAACTTACAATAATATCCATTATAATTAAAATACAATTGGTTGAGACCAATCAAAACCCTAGCTTGAGTCGGTGATGAAAACAGAGATGAACTATCTCATGGTTAATATATGTGTTTAAATATTTTATTATCTTTTTTAATGTTGTCTCATGAGCATGCTTTGGTTTAGTTGTTGACAATTGCACCTACTTTAAGAATTAAATGCTCCCACATGCAATTAATTATATATTATACGATCAATGTATTTATTGATTAGCATTTAAAAATAATTCTTAATTACAGTTTTTCTATCTTTTATTATACTCATCTATCAAAATTAAATATAAAAAATCTAAAATTATTTACTTCAAAAACAAGTATAAAAATATGACAACTTTATGTTTTTTATATTAATAACAATCATAATTAAAGTATCATCTTTGTTTCAACTTAATTTATGTTCAACACGCTTTTTTGGATATGGGTCTCTTCTAAGTTCGTTTAAAGTTTGGGCAGGCTTAAGCTTTTTTTTGACTTAATTTTATTGGATCTATTCAGACTTTTTTAGGTTGGTCTGAGAGAGATTTCAAGCTTAAACTTTTTGTGTATCTCTATTCCCTCCCACCTTACCTACACCAAAACCGTCAGTATTCAAATAGTTTTGATATATCAAATTTGACTACAAAATAAATAAATTATCACTACAACAAAATCGAGTTTGTAGGACACTCCCAAATTGCAAATGTCCTAATAGACCTCTTTATAGGACTTAGTTTATAGGACAAAAAAAATAAAGTGTCCTATCTAATGGTGTTGTATTAAGTCTATATGACATTTTTGGACGTCGTAATAAGTTTTTTAGAACACTTTTAATATAAAGTGTTCTATTATCAACTTTATAGGACACTTAGGACAATTTCTCAAAAGTGTCCTATAAAGTTGTTAATGCGACACTTTGTATTAAAAATGTCCTTAAAAACTTGTTAAGACGCCCAAAAGCGTCGTATACACTTATTACAACATCTTTAGATATGACGCTTTATGTTTTGGTCCTATAAATTAAGTCATATAAAGCGGTCTATTGAGACACTTAGAGATTATGGGTGTCCTATAAACTCAATTTTGTTATAATTTATTCAACTAACTTAGTAAAAAATAACAAATGAAAGTCTCCATCAGCTGTCTAAGTGACACCACAAAAGCTCTAATATAAACTCAACATAACATTATTATTTAATTAAAACACAAATCAATTGTTATTTAATGTAAAATTGACCAAATTAAAAACCTAATAAAACATAAGTTGTTTTTTTTACGGACTGTCCAAAAAATATATGGTTTTATTGATTGAATAATATCAAATTACTTAACTACAATAATAAATCAGTAAGCAATATATAATAAACACTATTTTAATAAATAAAAAAGTTGACTAAACATTATTTTAATAAATTAACAACACAATAATATAATTTTTTAAACGGTAAACTGAATTGTTCAATTCAATATGTTAACTAAATAATAATTTAAATATTTTTTTTGACAGCCAAAAATTTGAAAATTGATTATTACAAGGGTGGATTATGTGGTAAGAATGTGCTTGGTGTCTAAATATGATTGAATAGAAGATAATAAGATAAGACAAAATAGTTGTTGAACATTAGATAAGATAAAATTAGACATGACAAAACAGATAAAATGACCAATTACCCTTGATGAGTTGTTTATTTATTTTAATTTTTTATGTAATTTATTAAATTATATAAAATAAATATTTTTATAATAAAATATATCATTAAATTTTTTTCATCAAAAACGATTAAAATAAAACCAAAATAAAAGTTCATGTAGCTTCTCATATTTATGTTATAGATTTTCTATATTATTTTATTATTATTAACATATAATAAATTACATAAATTAATCAAATATAGAAACTATATAAAAATAATATTTTGAGAAGAGTAAAGTGAAAGTTTAAAAAGCATAGGATACAATGAATAAAATTTAAATAATAAATAAAATATAAAAAGGAAGACGTATTTGATGTGTTAGAAAAGAAATAAATTTTATTTTAAGGTCATATTAGGGAAAATATAAGTCTGTCTCACCTTGTTCCATGGATGGGGATGAAACAAGTCTGTTCCACTTTATTCCATTATATTTATGTCTATTCCACATAAAAATCCTACCAAATATGGAACATTATATGAAACAATCATCCTATTAAGTTATGTTATACCATACACCATAAGGGATAGTGAGGAGTTTAGGGATTAAATTATAGTTATGTTATACCGGATAAATTGTTGCATATGATATCGTTTAAATGGACTAAAATCTTATAAGGTAAGGTAAGCAAGGATGCTAAATTTTACTGATAAGTATTTACCAAGTAAGTATTTCGTTAAACAACCCTTACTCTAATTCATGTATGCTATGATGTTAAGAATGGTTTGTGCAAATTTGATACATATTTAATGGTTAGAAACATGATACAATACATAATAGAGTTTATATGTTCAAGTCTGTACAATGACTTGAAATTATGAAATTGGTGTTAATATAAAATAAACTCAACCAACTATTTAGGTGATTATAAGTCTCTTAGCTTGTATTTCAAAAGCATTATTATTGGTGATTGACATAGGGAAGGGTAAGAGGCTGTTTGGCAGTTGCTGAATGGTTTGGTGCAGAATGGTTAAGTGGTCAGAATGGTTAAGAGGGYCAGAATGRTTAAGTRCTGAATGAAATAATGTTGTTTGGTAACTGTTCTCTGAATGACAATAAATTATCATTTTAACTCTCTGTTTTGAATACCAAAAGACCTTCCATCCATGTCATCTTCTCGATGTGGGTTTCGACACAGAAGACAAAATATTCAATGTTTTTGACCAGAAAACACCCAAATCCGCCATGGATGTCAACCGAGAACTCAAAATTCCGAAAGTTTCATCGGAGAAATCAGGTAATTTCATGGTGCAAGTCGAGTTCATCTATTCCAAAAACGCAAAAACATGTTTAAGGTACGAATTATGTAAGCATTTTGAGGTAATAAAAATAGAAACTTTAATTTTCTCTCTAAACCCCATCTAACAAGAGAATGATGAATGTTCACCATTGCAACAGCTGTAAATCTTGAAATTTTTTCTTGATTTCCAAACCCATTTTTGTCACGGAGAAGCTTATTCGATACCACAATGGAGTTTACGTTTGTGATCAGTTTCTTTTTCAATGTCGATTTGCAGGCATACCTTTGACCGGAATTTGGACAGCCGGCTCCGGAGATGCCCATTTGGTTTTACTACTACATAGACCTATTTGTGTGGATGGAAAGGGGAAGAAAATGGTGGAGATTAGGAGATGATGAGAAGGGGAAGTCAAAAGGGATTTAATAATATAAGTTGCAGAAGAGGATGAATGAACGTGGTGAGGTGGAGGAATTAAAAAAGAGAGAAGAAGGGAAGAAGGGAAGAAGGTGTGAAGGAAGAAACGCTGTGGGAAGGTGAAGGGTAAATAAGGAAGAAAATGGATCTGAACCATTAGGCAAGCCCTTACATGCTAAATCGTTAAGAGATGATTGTCACCATTAAGAGGTTCAATTTTTTATGCCAAACAACTCCAACCTCTTACCGATTAAGAGGTTCCTTCTTAATGTCACCATTAAGAGGTTACCAAACAGCCCCTAAGACGTAGACCATTATACTTATCACTTTATGGTGATGTAATGAACTTTATTTATTTTACTTAACTACTAGAAAACAGAGTATCAACGAGTGTTATTAGCAATGGAAAAAATATGTCGCTGATCAGTGAGGGATAGGCCAAAAACCAATCCGTCACTAATCCGTTGTTGATTAACGACGGATTTACGAGATAATTAGTTTATGGCCTATTCGTTGCTGATAAGCGAGAGTGTTGTTGTCTCTTGGAGCAAATTTTGACCGGCCACTACACCGCCTTGATGTGAAGAATGTTTCCATGCATAGTTTCTATATATTCATTTGCTTCCCTTTTACTATTTGTCTATCTATTTTATAAAACAAAATAGAAAATCTGTTAAAAAATAAAAATTCAGTTTTTTTTTATTTTAAAAAATCAGTTGAATATTTACCAACTGAAGTCTTATTTATTCAGTTATATATTGTAAAACCGCTTCATATTCTTGCAACTGAATATCTCCACCCACAATCGTCGCTTTTTTGATGGTTTTTTCTGCGAAAACCTCCGGATAACTGGTGCCAAATCGTCGCCCCTTTCCTTATTCTTCAGGCATTTCATCTTCCAATTCTTCACAAACTTCAAAGATCAACAGGTAAATCCTAGACTAAATTTCTGTCATATCTTATGGATATGAAATTTTACTTCACTATCGATGTAAACCTGTCGATTCTCCATTGTTGGACCGCCCAATCTTTTTCTCCCAAGTACAAGAGCCCTAACGGGGGTTATTGATGTATCAAAAGTGCTCACAAAACACTTTGTAGTTTGTATCGACTGTAATGTGCATGTGGAATTTAATTTACTGTGAAGTAATTGGCAACTACATTTAACGTTACAAAAGTTCCGACACTGGATTGGTATTGTTGTAAGTTCGTAACAAGAATGTAAGTTAATCTTGCATCTGAAAAGTAGTAGGGTTAACTGGTAGTTCAAAATGTTTTCTAATTGTTCACAGAGGGAGTGTTCTTCTGTAATTCTAGTGTTAAATCTTAGTGGTATCATATTGTGAAATTATTCCAGATGTCTGGGGTGAGATTCTACCATGAGTTTCAGTTTCAGTTGAGTACCATGTCCATTCCAAAATTTGTAGTAGTTTCTGAAATTTAGTTGCAGAAATCATTTCTTGAATCCAAATGGTCAATAGACATGGATTCTTGCCTTATAATTTTGAAGACAAGGGGCTCTTGACTAAATCATTATCGCCTCTTACCGGGTAAGAGACGCTTACGCTTTTAGAGAATGGTGCTTATCAACAATAATATGGTACCATTTTGCACACCAAGAATCTTTCCCGAGGGTGATGACTCTTACCCAATAAGTGTTGGTAAACCTAAGAGTTCATTTATTGGTTCCATATATATTTTTAGGCTATTTAACAGTATGTACTTGTGTTCCTCCAATTTCTAGCATGTGGATCTGAATCTTTGATAATTTTGTCATCATCCAATTGTATTAATCTTTTATTTTAGAGCTTATGTCTGATGTTGGTATTTAATATCTATGTTATTTGGTTTATCAATTAAATTTTTGCAGCATTTTCCAAAAGTTCTAGGATGGATGTTAAAGACATAAAGGTTTACCTTCCGGATACGATGAACATCCTTCCTTCAAATATCATACAAACAATGCTGACTCTTCTGCCAATGCGAGATGCATTCAGGACAAGTATTCTGTCTCGGAACTGGAGGCATCACTGTGTAAACATTCCCAAACTCCAGTTTGACGATGAAATGTTTAAAGGATCGAATTGTAATAACTTATCCGTCACATGTAAACTCACACATGTTATCTACCCAATCCTGTTACTACACCGCGGTCCAATACTCGACTTCTCCCTCTGCATCTCCGAATTAAGTAGTTGTTATCAGATTGATCAGATAATATCTTACCTATCTAAGAAGTCTACAGTCAAGCAATTTACACTTTGCTTTCGGGTTGGTGACAACCACAAGTTACCCTCGTCGTTCTTTATGCTGCAGCAGTTAACGTGTCTAAAGCTCCAAAATTGTGCATTTCAACCGCCATCAACCTTTTGCGGATTTAGTAGGCTGACGAGCTTATACTTTCACAATGTCAGCATAACTTGTAAAGTTCTTCTACGCTTTATCGTCAATTGCCCATTACTTACGAGCTTCACTCTGGTAAACTCTAACAACCCATCCCAATGTTGATAAGAAAGTAGATATGTATGCTCCTTATAAGTTCAAAGTTGTGGGATATCAAAAACTTCTACCATGGTTTTAAGTTGAATTAGAAATTATAGGGCCAGTCTGCAGAAGGGATTGTGGCGTTACATAAATCAAACAAGAAATCATCATTTCAGAAAAAAAAGATCATATATTCAATTATTTTATAATGTAATTTGATGCAGATTGGAGATGAAAAACATCTTCTGGGATGTTGGAATTCTGGCTTTGTTGAGCTATTTGAGTGTTTACCGTTGATMGAATATCTGTATATGAGTTCCTATCCTGTTCAGGTAATGCATATTGGTCCAAGATTGTATCTCGATATCTCAGAACTTTAAACATAACTAGGCTTCCTAATCCATTTTTTCGTATTTTTGTTTAAAGTGCTTTGCTACAGGTGATATGCCACAAAAGCTTCCGACTTTGCTAGACCGCTTGAGAGTTCTTAATTTATCTAGACTGTGCTTTGCGAGAGAAGTTCAGTTACGTTCTGCTCTTCTTTTGGTTACGAGCTCCCCAAATATACAGAAAATTATAATGAAGGTAACATGAAATAAATTTTACAATGCAATACTCCCTAGTCCCTCCATCCTAAAATAAATGTCTACAATGAAAGAGGCACACAATTTAGAAATTTGCAATTATTATACTTTTTAATCAACTAAATTACAGTTTTACCCTTAATAATAGATGGATCAATGAAGTGCTCCAAATAAGGTAGAATTGGAAAATAGACGCTTGTTTAGAACAAGGATACTTATTCTGTGACAAACTAATAGAAATGTGGACATTTATTTCGGGACAGAGGGAGTAGCTATATGGTCCTCATTTATTTTGTGACTCAGCCACAAGTATATTTCTTTTCAATAGATGTACTATAACCAAAAAGAAGCTGTGTCACAAACTGCCATGAACCTGCTTGACCTGCAAGACTACTCGAACGTTAACTTGGATCATCTCCGTGAATTGGAGATAACAAACATGTCCAGCGTGAAGCCGGAATTGGACTTTGTGAAGCTTATCTTAGCAAAGTCACCGATGCTACAGAAAGTCGGAATAGTGCTCGACAACCAGGTTGCTGTTGCTAGCGAAGTTAAGATGCTAAGAGACTTGCTACAGTTTCAACGAGCATCAACCAAAGCAGAAATCGTATTTACGCGTCCATAACTTTCTGGTTCATCTTCGTTAGACTTGCAGTGACCTTGTCTTTTTGATGTTTTTTTGGGTTGTTTCTGTTATAAACCAAACCAACATGACGACCAATTTGGTTTTTACAATGTATGCAACAATTTATCTTATGCGTTAACTAGGTAAGACTATTGACCCTTATCATCGCTATTATCAGATAAGATTCTTGGTTTTACTATGTTTATACGGCTATTACCAGGTAAGATTCGTGGTTTTTACCATGTTCATCCAGTAACGTAAAATAATCCAATAAACGCTTATTAGGTAATTGTTTACTGAGCGGATCCTTAGAAAAATAAATTTGAATCTATTTAGGATGTCCAAATAAAAAATATTTAACAAAGAATGTCAGGTGACTTTGTTTCTTTATTTTCTTCTTTGAATTCACATGCCCATAGTTAGGGGTGTAAATGACTCGAGCTTTTAACGAGTTACTTGAGCTCGAGTCGATTTCGAACACCAACGCCCGACTTGACTCGTTGGAAAGCTCCATTATACTTGACGCATCGAGCCGAGCTGAGTTGAGCTGAGTCAATCGAATATACATGTTTTCAACCCAAACATTTTTATATGCTTACAAATTATATAATCAAACTATAAAAATTATCGAGTTTGAATAAATAAACGAGTTTATCAATACTAGGAGTTGTATGAAAAAGGTTAGCAGTTCCGGATTTCTTATGTGTTTCCAAGCCCCTTTGAGACCTCAAAAAATGAATCACCTGCTTCTTCCGAAGAGATCAAAGAATTTCTTGGGAATCCAACAAGATCCGTTCTGATCCCTCTGTCACCGCAGAATGAAAGGGATGATCTCGTAGTTTTTGGTCTTTGAAGATGCATGCTCCTTTGCATTTTGCAGAGAACTTGTTTTGTCAACTTGAAAGTTGAACCAAGGGAAAACCATACTTGAGGAACTTGCTTTAGATTATCAAATGTCGATGGTAAGACATAGTTTGCGGTCTTTGAATTTGTTTTTACAGATTATTGCAGCATGAATCTATGGATTATGACTAATTGAAATGGGTTTCTTTGCACCACTTTTCTTGTAGCTTGTTAATACGAGGGTCCATGTCACTTTGCCATGCCTCAAGAGTCTCACATTAGACGGACTAGATTTTGACCTTAACAACATGGTGTCGTGTGCTTGTGACCTTTTTAACGGCTCCCCGAATTGCAGACCCTTAAGATCGCAGTAAGTAGAATGCACCCGTATCGTATTTCTCATCGTAATCTGTTGTGCGTTTGAATACAATCATATTTTGTAGGCTTTATACGTAGCTCATTACTTGCTAAAAAAGATGGTTATTGCTCACAAAACAACTAGCAGTAGGTTTCGTTCGGAGTTGTTGAAGCTTGATCGAGCATCCCCAAATGCTAAAGTTCATTTCTATGAATATTAGTTGCTTAAACTTGATGTTCTGTTTTTTGGTTTTGTGAACTCGACAACAATTATGAAGATGGTTGTTTTGTGTTAATTTGGTTTATTCTCGATGTTTTTGTTCTTTGTATGTATTATGTGCATAACATTTATTTAACAACACTAGAAGAAAAGAGACTTATAGTTTTTAGCTATGGCTCTATTTTTGACAACAATAGGTTGGTCGCTGACTTAGTGTAGCGATCCATTGTGACAATTGATTGTATATTTTGGTGGGAAAACTGATTCATGCTTCAATCAAGGATAACAATCCTTATACTAGGGGTGATGGGACGAGAGACTCGGGTTGGGTTTGGACAGGGGGAAATGTAGGAAAAATTATGTGAGGGAAGAGTTGTTTGAAGGTGACATGACGGCACCATTGACGCTTACCGAGATAAGGTTTTGAGATGCGGTTGTAGGTGGTGGTGGTATTTGGGGGGGGGGGGTGGTGGTGTTGCGAGAGTACGAACGATTTTGATGATGACGATTAGCAACATGAACGGAAGAGGGAAATGAAGGTGGTTGGGCTTGATTTTTTTAGAGTAATTTCATGATTGATAAGCTTCTCATGAAGGGCTTCAAAGGTTATAAGAGAGTCACTAGCACGAACGACATCGTTGATGGGTTTGTAAGAATCATAGTCAAGGCCTTTGAGGACTTTGGCTATGATGTCTTCATTGTCCATGGGTTTACCCATGATAGATAGTTCATCGGTGCATGCTTTGATAGATTGCATGTATTCGGTGATGCTTTGGTTGGTTTTAGAGAGGGTGTCCAAACGATCTTTAATTTGGAGAAGGTGCCCACGGGAGGGGTTGGCGTAGGTAGTAGCGAGGGTGATCCAAACATCATGAGTGGTGGTGGTGTGAGCGACGAGAGGCATGATGGTAGGGGAGAGGGTACCAAGAAGGCTCCCGAAGATGAGTTTGTCTTGGCATTGCCAAGTTTGATAGGCCGGGTTGGATTCAGTTTTAGTGTCTTTTGTGATGGTTTCGAGTGGGCAACAGTGGGAGCCATCGACGAAAGTGAGTAGGTCATGGCCAAAGAGAATGGCCTGCATTTGAGATTTCCAAGATATATAGTTGGTAGGTGAAAGTTTGATGACGTTGGTGAAGTTAATTAGAACAAAAGATTTTGAAGGTTCATAGAGAAGTTAATTAGAACAAAAGATTTTGAAGGTTCATAGGAATTTGGAATGGTGTTGCTATTTCTTGCCATGATGAGAAATTGGTTGAGAAGAAAGAAAAAAAATTGATGAGGGCTCTGATACGATAAAAGAGAACAAAGACTTATTGATTTTATTAATACAATGGAGGCTATTTATGCATACATTTACAATTCATTTAGAGGGAAATAAATTAATATAATCAAAAGTAATTAATGAAAAAATATTCACAAAAATAATTATAAACAAATGAGATATTACAATAATAATACAAATGATCAAAATCAAGGATTGTTATCCATGATTGAAGCATGAATCATGGTAGAGATTTTATCCTTATCCGCCCTGTATTGTTGTTTTATGGGAAAACATTTTGACGTATGCGATGAAGTTTACGTCGTTGCAAATAGACCTCTGAGAAAGGTGGGAAAATATTACATGTGACGTAAATATTGCAATTTATTGCGATGGACTTGTAAAGAAAAACCTACATATGATATGTCCCAGTTAAGGAAAATCCCCATGCCAAATTGATGACCCTAACTAACCACATCGACATTGGAAGCGGCCGTGATTGAACAATTACTACCAAATTGACGAATGAACCACTGAGACGCATGAAATAATGGAGCAACGATTTCAACGGAGAAGTAGAAGCAGAAGGTTGCGATTTAAAGAGGGTTCGATTTGATAGAAATTCTTGACGGGAGAAAATTACATCCTAAGTAAATTACAAACGATTAGGATTTGGTAAAATGTAGGTTGATTGTGGAAGTGATTATGGAAAGTAAAGTAAGAGACAGAGAGAGCTGATTCAATATTTATTAAAAAGTAAATTAATAATTTCAAATTTAGTTTATTAATAATAATAAACATATAAAATAATTTTTATTATAAAAATAACGAGGGTGACGGTCGGTTCCAGTTTTGGGTACCCAATGGTTAACGGTACGAGTCCAAAGCTCTAATCTGACTAGGTTTTTGTTCGTATTATTATTTATTAAACCGAGTTTTTTGTCAGAAAATAGGTTATTTTAAAACAATTAAACATGTTTAACATATGAACGGGATATACGGATGATTGTTTCCTCCTATCAAAATACTATAATAAAACAAAATGGTTGTTTAATTGATCCTAATTATCCTCGTTAATCACATGATTTCCTAATTAACAACCTTTATAACTAACTCCTACTGTCTTTCCTCATCTGTCATCTCCCACCAACCTTATCCATGGATCCTAAGCCTGAAACTCCATCCCTCCCCCTAACTACCCGTTTCAAGATTTGGTTAGTTTCCACCGCCACCAACTTGGGAATCGGTCCCGGAGACACCATCGACCGCCGCTTTCGGGACCTTATCGATTTTAAGTCCCCCGCCAATTCAACACCCGTTGAAGGAGTCAAATCCTATGATGTTTCCATTGACCCTGGTCGTAGCCTATGGTTCCGTGTCTTCGTCCCCGAGGTAACTACCACCGGAAAATTGCCGCTGATCGTGTACTACCATGGTGGTGGGTATGCGTTTTACAGCCCTGAAAGCAGTCCTTTCGATGGATTATGCCGCCGATTTGCCCGTATGATTCCTGCCGTTGTTGTTTCCGCTAGTTATCGCTTGACTCCAGAAAACAGGTATCCCTCCCAGTATGACGATGGGATTGATGTCCTCAAGTTTCTTGACGACGACCAAAACCGGAAAAACTTGCCGGAGAATGCTGATCTGCAGCGTTGTTTTGTGGCCGGAGACAGCGCCGGCGGTAACCTTGCTCATCAAGTTTGTATTAGAGCTTCTCAAAACAAATTTCAGCAAATTAAGGTAGTTTGAATTGAATGGTTTTAGTTTCTAAATTTACCAATCATTTATGCCAATCCTTTGTTATCGAAGGTGATTGGACTGGTGGCACTACAACCGTTCTTCGGAGGAGAGGAACGAACAGCATCGGAGTTATCACCGGAAAATTCAAGAGGGCTAGCACTGAACCAAACAGATTTCTATTGGAGGGTGTTGAAGCCGGTGGATGAAGAATGGGATAGGGACAATGAGGTGATCAATGTGAGTGGGCCAAGGGCGGTGGACATCTCAGGGTTGGAGTTTCCGGCGACATTAGTGGTGGTGGGCGGCCGTGATATCCTTCAGGATTGGCAAAGAAAGTACCATGATTGGCTGAAGAAGTCAGGAAAAGAAGCACGTTTGGAGGAGTATCGATATATGTTTCATGGCTTCTATGCGTTTACAGAAGTGGATGAAGCCATGCATGTTATTTCTGTTGTCAAAGACTTTGTTCATAAGCAGATGAACACGGCTACTGAATAAGAATAAGATGAACAATTGTTGTCTTATCCAAATGGGTTTCCACGTTTTGTATATATACACATATGTATATATATATATATATATATATATATAGGTCTGTACCATTACTATATATAGATTGAAATGAAGTTGTAACATGTGTGTATGTATGCTATATTATAAAATATTTGATAAAAACTTTTAAAAATTATTTTTTATGCATTAAGAATCGTATATTGATACATATTACTTAAAATTCAAGATTACAAGTAAATTATGCATAAGTACAACTTATAAAAGCTCCATATTTGAATTCGTGTAACTAATTGCGGATAAACATAATCAAATAAATGATAAACATCTCATTTTAAAATATCAAAAAATCTAAAATATAATTAGGATAATTATCGAGTTCTAACAAAATAATTAAATATTATATTTATAAATAAATTATATTATTAAACAAAATATAAATTACTTCGTTATTGAATCTAAACTAAATTACAATAAAAAAATTGAATTAAAAAATTATACAAAAATAGAAATTTTAAATAGTTAATTTGATGGTAATATCGATATATTTTTATCAAATTTTTATGATATCTTCAATTTTATATTTTGTTCAAAAATAAAAACATCATCACTTTTTTAATCACATAAGACCATATTATAACATCGACTGAGATAAAGAACAAAATAAAATATTAAAATCAAGATGTATTTTGCTGCATTGCACAAGTATTCTTCTAGTATCTACAAATAATAACGGATTTAAAAATTTTGATAAAGGGGCTGGAATTTGAAATTATAAAAAAGAGGGTCAAATGTAAATATATATTTTATAAAAATAAAGTTTATATTATAGAAAATAATATATTTGAAAATTTATGGAGACGGAGAGAGGGACAATTGTGGTTTGTGGATTCAGAACCATATATACCGTTGGGCTTGAAAAGCCCAAGAACTGCCCTTGGGCTTAAAGCCGGGTGATGTCCTGGGCCAGGCCTGCATATAAATATACACATACATACTACCTAACTACACGTACATAGTTGTGTAGAGGTAAACGAAAGGTTCAAACAAGAATATGATCAAATAAGAAAATAAAAGAATAAATCATGACCATCTAATAATCTAATCAATGGCTCAAAAAAGAAGGTGACATTTTGTGTATTTTGAGCAAATCGATGTCTTATAAAGATGTCTAATAAGGACTTTAGAGATAATGTTGTAACAAAAAGAACTTGGTAATTACGTTTGAATATAGAAAAAAGTCAAAGGATTGGAAATTTTCATAATCATCCATCGGAACAGTACCATCATTAAGTTGAAAAACGTTAGCAACAAACACCCACCATGTTAAGGCGTCTCCTTCCCCAAAGACGATTAAAAACCTTCACCAATCTCATGAACACAGTCTATCTTTATCCTTCTAGCATCCTAATTCCGTATTAGAACCATTTACTTTCATGTTTCCCACATTCTCTTCTAAAACATGTGTTTCTTACTAACTACGAGCCACAATACGGTGCTTTAGTTGGTGGTTGCAACATTGAACTTGGATAATTGTGTTCTGGATGCAGCTCAGTGTGGATGTTGATGATTGTCATAGAGGATATAAAGACGGTGGTTAGGCATGCATTACCTAAAGTGGGGATTTGGCATTCCATATGTTTTGCTAGTTATCTATGCTTTTTTTTTTCTTTAAATCTGCAAGATGTTTTCAAGGGAATACCACATGTTCGAGTTTTCAACTTTTGTTCCACTATAGTGATATGTTGGCATATGATATTGGATGCTTAAATAAGAATGTGGTACACAATATGGTCTTTTATGTTGTTAATCATATGTAATTTATAGTTGTTTGTTTTGTTAATCACAACTGACGATATAGCATAATACATATGATTCTGGTTTTTGTGTTGCTATTCATATGTGATTAATCTGTTGTGTGCATTATATTACATGGATTATATGTGATATATAAAAGTCCACATGTGATTCAAAGCGCAAAAACAATATTTAGATTTAAAAAATCGTAAAACAAATCACATGTGATATGTTGCAGATTACATGTGATTTAGAGCGTGAAAACAATATCATTGATACAAAAAAAAAATCATGAAAACAATCGATGAAGAAATGTTGAAAAATCACATGTGATATTTAGCATATCACATGTGATTCGAAGTATGGAAGCAAAGAAGTAAAAAATCAAGAAAAATCGTGAAAAAAATTATGAAATGATTGTAATTTAAAAACAAATAAATCCAATTAAGGATATAATGATATTTTTAAGAGATTTAAATAATTAATTAGATAATTTTTAACGTCAAATTTACCTTAATGCCCTTTTTAGCCTAATTTTAGCAAGTCGATTACAACCATAAGACTGGATGGGGTAGAAAGATGAGACTTATTCTCTTATTTTCTTATTTAGTTATAATTTTCGTTTGAACTTGACTCTAATTACATATACGCATACATGTATGTATAACATGCATCTATAATGTGTGTGTGAATTTTGTATGCATGTGTTTGTAAATGATATAGTTTTTAGATTTTTTTATAAAACCATCGGAAATCTACGAGTACGTATAAGATACCATAAGGTTAAAGAAATAATATAGATACAAAGAAACAGTTGAGTTTCAGTGAGAATGTAAGTATTATGATGAGGATGATAAGAAATAATCTTCACCCTTGAATCAATTCTAATTGAAGAGATTCAATAGATCAACAATAATGAAAAACACCAGATCAATTTTCTTTTAAAATGCAATTCATTAATTGATTTAAGATTAAAAGTGATCAAAAGTCAAATTCCTTCTTACATTTTTCACCTTAACTTCTATTCTCACACGATCATTCATCTAAAAAGAAATACATGAATATAAATAACTCGACACAAGAATATAAATATAGCTAGAAATATATGTATACGGAAAACTTACAAAAAAACTAATGAACACTCTAATAACTATTCATTTGTATGGTATGCACATGTGTATAAAAGTAGTTTGTCCGGTATGCAGGTGTGCTTAATATGCATTCATGCATAGAAACTAAAAAGAAAATCTTCAATTACATCTATGCACATGTGCATATCGTACCGATAAATTATTATCAAAGTATTCCTCAATTTTTTTTGTTTTTTAAGTGCTTTCCCGTAAACACCCCTCTCTCTCTCTCTCTCTCTCTCTCTCTCTCTCTCTATATATATATATATATATATATAGGGGCTGGTTCAAATAYTAACCAAGATTATCGTGTTAACTTTGTTAACCGATCTTGGTCGTTGATTTGAACATCCAACGGTTGTCATTTATTGAGACTAAAAATTTAATTATTTAATTAACATATTAATAAAAAATTAGGTTCACAATGGTTCAGAGGGTAGAATTATAAAAAGTGAATGATCTTAACGCATCCTATTTTGTCAGCCTATTCTGAAACTTCCAATCAATAAAGAAACCGTCAATTTCATCGATCAATATCTTAAATCAGTAGCTAGAAATTAGGTTCATAATCTTCATCAAACACAATGGAGGATTTGGAAGGATTACCAGACGACGGCATCCAGAAAAGATTGAAACATGTGTGTGAATCTAATGAACAATGTGTGAACCTAATGAACAATTGAAAAATTAGGTTCGTAATCTTTATCAAAACAATGTGTGAACTTAATGAACAATTGAAACATGTGTGTGAACCAAATGGACATATTGTGTGAACCAATTGAACACATATGTTCACGAGTGAACACATATGTCGACGTTTGAGTGAACATGTGCGTGAACGGTTCGATCATTTTCTTCACTTTCGGAATTCGAATTCCGAATGTATTCGTAGACGCTTTTAGCTTTTTCATTCTCATTGTCGTCGATCTGTTTTACTCTATGATTATCCATATTACTCGGACTATAA
The DNA here is from genome assembly GCF_001531365.2 of Cynara cardunculus var. scolymus. NCBI lineage: Eukaryota > Viridiplantae > Streptophyta > Magnoliopsida > Asterales > Asteraceae > Cynara > Cynara cardunculus. The sequence continues at coordinate 4,880,324 of NC_037539.1, forward strand.
CGGAATCTTTACAAAAGGGACTTTTTTGAAATTTACAATATTAAAACCATTGTAGGAAGAATGAAATGTAAAAATCAGTAAGATGAACAAATGTGAAACTTCATGTCATTATTACATGAAGATCAATTAGTGTAGTTTAAGATTTGTAACTCCCAATTAAAATGTTGGGGAGTTACATAAAAATGACAAATTACCTAAATACCCTTACATTTAATATGTGAGTTATATTTGAACCTAACTAAAAGATGGAACATGATTAGTTGATGTTGGTTAGCATAGTTAACACAAAAAAATGGGTTAGTATTTGAACCAACCTCTCTCTCTCTCTCTCTCTCTATATATATATATATATATATATATATATATATATATAACATTTACAGAGAGCATTGTAACGAAAACTTCGAACATATTGATTCTAGCTAGAAAACCAGAAGGTTGTGAATATTTGAAATTTGAAGTTTTGAACTTCAATACTTGTTAGATTGCTGACTCAACAAAATTTCTGGCAGAACCTGAAACATTTGCTGATAGTTTATCATCATGCATGCATGCCATTGAAGTCCCCTAATGTAATATCCATCGATCTTGCACCCAACCTTTACTAACCTGATTTTTCATAACCATGTAGCGACCTTCATTTGACCTAATTAATCGGTAACTGTCTAGCAACCATTGAATATATTGAATCCAATCAAGACTCGTTGCTAAACAAGATGTAGAAACTAGAAAAGATGGCAAGAAGTTGATTGAAACAAAGCTAATGTCATGTGTTAGTGCAGAAAATCATGTAACATGTGGATAAAAGCAACATGTGCCAGCATTTGCCAACTTTATCATCACCATGTGAAGAACTTGCCTAATTCTAAGATCGCTCTTCTGTTTTCTGAAATGTTAACCCAGACATAATCTGTCCTGCCTAATTCCAGAAATGGTATTTTTCGCCCACCCGTCCAAGATCGTACGGCAAATGATCAATTCGATCGGGCTCACGTTTTGAAAATGTGTAACGTGATGAAATATTCGTTAGTTGGCTGGAAATTGAGACAACCGCTTTACGAGCACATGTGTATTGATTCCTAAACGTACGTGGGTACACGTTACGTGAATTGTGGTATCTAGTAATGAGCATCGAACCTGTTTTCATGATGCCAATCAAAGAAGGATTGTTTGCAAGTTTTCGCTAGGATATGATCTCGGAGGAAATCCATATCCAAACAAGTCGCTTTCGGTTTCTATTTTAAAGCGATTAGCGATGGTACACAACCAATTTTTTGATGATTTTATAAGGGTTTTATGGTAAGAATATCAACATAAATGGAAATCAAGATTTTGATAACTTTCTCACCTTACATGTTTTTGTTGATACCCACAAGTGGTCATGTGTTTCTTTACTAATTTGTGGCAAAGTTAGGTAAATGTATTTTCGAGTTGATTAATCGCAATGTAGCGTTGGAAAAAGGCTCTTTATAAAGAACTAAAGAAAGAACTAAAGAAACATTGCGAGCCACGGATTCTTTGGCTTATCGAAATCGCCATGGCCCCAGAAACGGTATGCGAGTTGCCAAAACCTTCTTTGACTGATGATTTTGAAGATTTACTGGAAAGCATGGAATTAGATGAAGGCCTTCTTAGGGAGTTACTTGAAGAGGTGAACGAGGAGAATATGGACCAAACGTCAATGGTGGAAACAGTGGGTAATGATACGCTACCGGCCGTGAAAGAGAAGAATGGCGACAGCTTTAATTTCCTTTTGGATCACAAATCGCAACAGATGTTCGATCTGGACAAGCAAATACAAGATTTCGATTACTGGATTAGCCAACAAATGGTAGAAATGGGAGGAATGCCATTTGAGAACGAGATGATGCCGTTCATGCACCTGGAGAATGGAATTGAAGAGGCGGAGATGGTGGACGACATTGCTAATTATGTTGAGTTATGGGAGGGATGGAAGTCGTGAGGGCGGAGAAAGGGTTTTTCATGGATCAATTAACGGCGGCATGATGAATGTGAAATAAGTTATTTAATTGTTCTTGTCGATTATCTATAATATCTTATTAAGCAAATTTAACAAAAATCTTAAAATCTTAAAATTTTAAATGACCAAAATACCTTTTATATTTACTTTTTTACTTTTTCATTTTTTCACTTTTTCACTCTCACCTCTTCTCACATACACTCACCCTCTCATAACCAATTTTTTTAAAATTATAATTTTAATTTACATTTTATACTCTTATAATTAATTAATTAATTTACTTTACGTCATTTACTTTTAAATGTTTCATTTTAAACCTTTTATCAAATTAACATACATAATCGTATATCAATTAAAACATGTTTAAAAAATACATTTTTATTTTAACAAGTTACACCATTATAATCATCTCGTTAATACCTTCAAAATGAGTCTAATATTGAATAGTTTATGACTTAATTATGTTATTATTATATATTATATATACTGTGAAAAAATATTTTTAATATTTACGATTTATATTTTTATAGTTATTTATTTATATATATATATATATTATATAT
>NC_037539.1:4882877-4893138 GCF_001531365.2 Cynara cardunculus var. scolymus
TATTATATATTTTGGGGTTAGGATGTCCAAATTGCACTGTATAATATGTTTTGAATTAATATGTTTTTGGGTTTTTTTGAAATATATATATATATATATATATATATATACATGTATTAATTCAACCTTAATCTGAGTTTCTGGACAAGTAAGAGGATAAGCAGTTGAAATTTCATTCTAAAACCCATATATTTTTGTCTTTTCATGGCTTATGATCTGTCAAATTTGTAGTTATTTTTATTGGTTTTGAGTGTTTATTTTAAAACTCAAGTTTCTTGGTTCTTTGCTCTTGGTGTAAATCGAATACATTTGTAGAGTCGTTTAAATATGTTGAATTTTAAATATATTGGATTTTAAACTGTCATACAATTTTTTTCATCGATAATCTGTAATTGGAACCATAACTCTTATTTATTCAAATTGTATTAATATGTAAAGACCAAGTGTAACTTATATCATCGTTAAATCTTATCTTATAAAACCAATGGAACTTCAAAATCGTTAAAATTCATGGCTCCCGCCACATTGCGCGGGTACACAACTAGTCATCTTCTAAAAGTAGCACCAAAACAGAAATAAGATTCTGCAAGTTGCACCTTTACAAGCATCACAAAAACCTAAATCCCTTCATTGCAATACCCCGAGGGTATAACAAAATAAAATAAAATTATATATATATATATATATATAAAGTTGATCATAAGCCTTCATACGGTCAGATCAAATTTGAGTAGTTAAAAGTTGCGATTTTGACCGGTTAAAATAGTTCATATGTGAATTATACCGGTTCACATATAAATATATAGTTCATATATGAATCACATGGGTTCACATATGAATCCGTTTGCCGTCTATTTGTAAAAGAGTCGAAATTGACTCTTTCATCTTTTGCATATATATCAATGCGAGAAATAATCTAGTGCTTCACGGTCAAAGCCGTAAATGATGACCACATTAAGGGCTAGGATCACTTATTTACTTCTCAAATATTTATCATTTCTCAAATGAACATTTCCATATATATATATATATATATAGAGAGAGAGAGAGAGAGAGAGAGAGAGTTTAGTTCATTAACCCAAAAAAGTATTAACTTTATGAACTTTTTAGACCAATCTTAATCTATTTTAGTATGAGATTCAAATTTAGGGGCTGTTTGGCAGTTGCTGAATGGTTAAGTGGTCAGAATGGTTAAGAGGGTCAGAATGATTAAGTGCTAAATGAAATAATGTTGTTTGGTAACTGTTCTCTGAATGACAACAAATTACCATTTTAATCCCACCAACAAAATTGCACATGCAAATACTTGAAATACACAAAGAGAAAGGAAACAGAGCCTCCTCGCTCATATGAACTGTGGAAAATCCACACCCAATGCTTCCATATCCTTTGTTTCTTGAATGATATAATCGATTTTATGTTCGATAATCGTTTCTCACTGACGAGAGATCTTCTTTCTTTTTCTGGGATAAAATTTTCTTCCCTTTTTTGAATGAAAATTTTGGGTGTTTATAGAGAGAGAAGGAAAAGAAAATGGGTAGGCTGTTTGTGGTAACTCTCGAGGGGAGCATCTACAGTTGTAAGCATTGCAAAACCTTGAGGATAACCCACAGATCCAACCACCGATTGTCGGGAAGGGGACGAAGGCAACGGTTCAACAGATCCAGAGATGGTGAAGACGATGATGGTCAAAATAGAGAGAGTAAAGTAGATAGGGGCTGTTTGTCGGCCGGTTGTCGCCGGTGACGGAAAATGGCAACGAACAGGGGAGTGGGAAGGAGCAGTGGGTAGAGAGAGTATAGAAGGAGATGGAAACGGTGAAGGCGACAACCGGCGACGTGAACTCTGGAAGGCGACAACCGGCGACGTGGAGACGCGTGAAGGCGACGCTGGAAGAGATCGTGAAGGCGACGCTGGAAGAGGGGTGGGAGGGGTAAAGATGGAACAAATGATGTCTGAATGGTTTAGTGAATCCCCAGCCACAAAATGGTTAAGAGGGTCATGTAACCATTAAGAGGGCTGTTTTTTTTTTGCCAAACAGACTTTACCTCTGACCGATTAAGAGGTTGGCTCTTAATGTCACCATTAAGAGCCAAACAAACAGCCCCTTATCCAAGAAATTAATGTTAAGGGTATGTGTGTAATTTTATTTTTATATAACTCCTATAATTGGAGATTACATTATCATAAAATCTCATGATCTTTGTCTTTTTAATATTGGTCTTAATTTCCTAAATTTTTAATGATTTGGATAAGAGTTGAGTAACATAACTTTATTATAACATTTATAATTTTCTGATTGGTGGAGGAGACCCGGTTGTAAAGTGAATGTATTTTTCATAGGTGTATAATGTTCATTGTCTGTTAAATAAGTGAACATATTTTTCATAGGTGTATAATGTCCATTATCTATTAATATATGAAAAGATAGAACAACCAAATGAACTTTTGTGAACATATATGAATATCCAAGCAATGCAAATAACACAAGGTAAAATATATAAAAATTCAAACACACTGTTCATAAGTGAACTCATCGTTCATGAGTGAACTCGTGTTCATATAGAGGGGGAGATGCTCATGTGTATTTAATGTTCATAATGATGGAGATTTTGTTATTAATGACAAAGATTAATATACACATGTCGGTTACAAAACATTAATATACATGGACGGTTACAAAGCATTAATATACACATGGGCAGTTACAAAACATCCATGCCTTTATGATTTATTTTCCAATAATGCTCTTGTTTGTATATGTTCATCTTAGATGATAACATATTATATTATGAGTTATTACAAAAATGTCATTATTGATTTACAAAATGAATGGTTGTGATAAGTTCACAAAGTTAACACCATAAATTGGGTTAACAAAAGAACCTACATCTCTCTCTCTCTCTCTCTCTCTCTCTATATATATATATATATATATATATATACAGATACATACATACATATATATATATATGTATATATATATATATAGAGAGAGAGAGAGAGTTTTATGTGAGACCAGTCTGTTTTCACAAGACTCGTAAGACCATCTTTTTACACGTGATACTTCATAGTAAAACACTGTGAAAGTAAACGCTATGAAAGTTTGAATTTTTTTACCTTCAGAACATTTTGTTGTGAAGTTAAAAGTGTGAAAATGTGATCTCATGAGTCTCACGAAAACATGTTGCTATCACGTGCACCCAACCCTATATATATGTGTGTGTGTGTCTCTAAGGTTGGATTCACGTGAGACCACTTTTTTACACTTCAAACTTTACAATAAATGTTGTGAAGGTAAAAAAAAAACCGAACATTTATAGGAAAAACACTGTAAAAATTATTTTCATAACATTTTACTGTGAAGTTTCAAATAATCCAAATATATGTATATATATTTATATATCGCAAATTCTATTGATACTTTCTCTTACAAAAAGCCAATGAAACTTTTCATACCCCTTGCACTAAACAATAAATTTGCACTAAAAATAAATGAAATGCATTTATATTTTCAATTTATAACCCTTCATATAACTTTCATTCTTAGTCCTTATAATTTTTATAAACTGTTATTTTTAACCTTTTCAAATTTACTTTTCTAGTTTCTATTTTATACCTTAAGAGTTTAAAACAAATTAAAAATTATATTTTTAATTAATCATTATTTTATAAAATAAAAGACGTTATTAAATATAAATAACATTTATGATATTATCAATCATTTAAATCAACATAAAAATTATAAGATGTTATTATAAATAAAATCACATTTGTGATATTAATCATTTAAATCAACATATTTACGAGTACTATTACAATGTAAATGTTCTTTATACACGTTTAAATGATATTGATACGGGATAGTGTATATAGTTACCTCAATAGATCTCGAATGTTTCAAATGTGACGTAATTGTCGCACTAGGTAATCTCCTGTTAATATACGTAATGGTTAATTACATTAATGTATCTGATTGTAAAAACCACATATTAAGAAGATATTCGATGGATATATATGTCTGCAACAATAAGTACGTTAAACTGACATTCATACTAATAACATGTAGTATCATGTCGTATCTTGAAGCAATTAGAATTTCTATTTTAAGCATAATCAAGTGTTGAAATGGTGGAACCACACCCTTTTGAAAGAAATTCAATGATCCGTAAACGTGTATGTACTAGTGGCCAAACATATGCGAGTAAAGTTCCTGATAGTTGACTAATTCAAGCATCAACTCACTGTAAACAGTGTCCCAATCTTCTTCATCTCCACCCAAACAAACATATATAGCCTTAAATCCACAATTTCTATCACCTATACATCTTGTATTTGCATGAAATGATTTAGAGAAATATATTCAAATAGCCATTTTCAGCGTTGATTTCACCTCCTAGCCATTTTTTTCTAAGTTTACCAAAATACTCATAGGTACGTATGTTCGCAATTGCGGACCCAACTAAAAGACAAAAAAAATTACACTTTCTACCTCTGTCGGCAAAAAAAGGTACATTTTTCATCAGGTTTGTAAAATGACTATTTTAATTAATTTTTTTATGATTAAAGAGGCAAGTACAACTTTTATTTTTAAAATCTCTCACCCTCTATTTATTAAATCGAAGAAATACAAAATATGATCAAAATTCGAAGGAAACAAACTACACCAAAAAAAACAATCATATTTTTCTCGTTAATTTGACATCTATATTCGTATACTTTTTCATTTGTTTTTTCATGCTTTTCCGATTTTCCATTTACTTAGCATTTTCCCCTGAACCTGAACTGCATAATATAATTTTTAAAAAGAGAAACTTATTTTAGTTATTATTATGTATGTCAATAAAATAAGGGTGTAAAATAAAAACGTGTTTTTATAAAATAAATAACTATAAAGATATAAAATGTAAATATTAAAAATAATTTTGTAGCGTATCTGAGATACAATATTATGATTAAATCCAAAAATATTTAATATTAAACTCATTTTGAAGGTATTGTTGAGACGCTTATAATAATGTAATTTGTTAAAAAAACGTATTTTTAATATATTTTAGTTGATATACGATTATACATGTTAATTACAAGGGTGTAAAATTTAAAACTAAAAAGTAAAGGATATAAAATAAGTGTAATTCTAGAATTAACAATGATTATGTTTGACCGATTCAAAATGAATTGTAAGATACGTTTAACAATCCGTTATTTATTCATTTCTCTCTCTATCACCTCTTGCTCGCTTGAGATCTTGCATCCATCAAGACGACTCCATGGATCCCCTCCCTCACGTCTTCAGTCCATGATCTCCATTTGCTTTCTTTTCTTTGCTTCTTACAACTGCTTCATTCACTCTTCCAGCGACCTCGATATAATTAATATGGCCATCCATCTGCATCCCCTAGGGCTATCTTTCTCTAGCCATCAACCTTCTTCTTTCTACGTTGCAGGAGCTACAGGCGCTCTCTCTTCCTATGGGCGATGGCTTTCTTCACTCTATGTTGGAGGAATTGGTGAGGGTTTGCCAGAGTTGGTGTGTTTTCTCCGAAGTTGGTTAGGGGAACGGTACACCAAAGGTGACCGGGTTAGAGGCTTCATCGAGAGAAAAATATAAATTATAAAAAAAATTTAATTAAAAAATCTAATTGTTTTAATTATAGATATTTAAGAAAAGAAAAACTAATTAAAATAGCACTAAAATAGAGGATGGTGGTAATATATAACTAGGGATCGTTGACGGTGGTTAAGGTGGGGACCAAATATAAGAGAAAATGCAAACTTGAAGGTTTTTCTGCTACATATAATAAGGACCAGTTTCATAATATTCACCAAACTGTAGGGACCAAATTCGTAACTTACTCTTAGATAAAAGAAGAATAACCACTCATGGATTTAAAAGGAGCGATTTGGGTCGAAACATATTTGAAATTATTGGTTTGTTTAATTTTTATGATTTGAAATGGAATTGGATTCTATTATTTATAAAATAATTTATAGAAAAAATTATAAATAATTATAAAAATAATTGAATTATATTTTTATTAATATATTATCACAAAACAAAAGTTTTTAACATTTTTAAAAACCTTATTGTATACAATCTTACGAAATTCCGTGAAATCCCGAACACTCTCTAAAGATTTCAAATACGAACAATTCAACAAAACAAACATGAGATTGAAATGGATTTGAAATGCAAATCCCCTCAAATTCATTTCATCCCTTCAAACCAAACGAGACGTAGAAGAAAGGGGATTGATGTGGTTTCCAAAATTTTATTGACATCGTTTTCAACTTTTTGGCCTTGTATTATGCAAAGCCAGGACCATGTGCATCATATGTTTGAATATATATAATATATAAATCACAAATGGCTTAATTTGGTGGCAATCATCTTGTCAATTATAGGAAGGAAAGGTAACTTTTCTTACCTCTCAAGTTTAATTTTCATTGGGAGTAAAAACCTTTGTACATGGTCCTCCCAACCACTCATAAGGAGGGTTTTGTTGGTTTTAGGACTGTACGTCGGTGGGACTAAATCACAGAGATTAATAACATCTCTGGGTTTTCTGCACCACCTTCAAGAAAATGTACATATATTTGTATATTTGGTATAGTATCGATGTCTTTAGCTTATTAACTTATAAAGTAGTAAATTATTATCACATGTATCTTAATCATATAACTTTAATTCCTCTAAGTTTATTGGGTGTCGATATCAATAAGCACTTGTATTTTTCCTGTTTTGATCATTCCTTATTGGTTAAAAATGAACATAAAGCTTCGAGTTTATTGACATGAACTTTTAATACTTCACGCTACTTTTGCTTCAAGGATTTGACTATTCAAGTTCTAGAGAGGTTGATCGAGGGAGGGGACACGACTTTTAGATCCCTACTATAAATGTCTCTACCATGGTGGTTGGTTGGTTGCCAAGAAGGTTCTCCTATTTCAAAAGGTCACTCGATCGACTACTTGTTAGGTTAACATTTGTTCAATTATCGTGATGATAAAGTTCACTGATTTTATTTTTGCCAATTAGTATTCATAATGGTGGGAATGATAGATATTTCTATCGATTGGCATAATCTAATGTGAACCTCAAATATGTCGAGAACTTGCTACAACAAAATGATTTTATAGGATGCCTAAAACTTAGAAGCGTCCTGAAAAGATACTTCATAGGACTAAACCAAAAATAATCATATCTAAAAGTGTTACAATAGGTTTGTAGGACGTTTTAAAATTTGTATTAATTATTTTATACGACACTATTTGAAAAAGTGTCATATAAACATAAATGGTTTATAAAAAGATTGATTGATATGACACTTCTAAAAAATGTCCTATAAAAATATGTAATACGACACTTTATTTTAAAAGCATCTTAAAAAACGTGTTAAAACGCCTAAAAGTGTCTTATGAACCTATTATAAATCTATTAGATATGATGTTTTATAGTTTGATCTTATAAACCTAAATTTTATAAAGTATTATATTAGCACGTTTAGACAACTCAGATGTCCTATAAAGCCAATTATGTTGTTGTGACTAGTGAAATATGTACCGTTTCACAATATGAAACTATAAATGTGTAACATACAATGTTGTTTCACATTGTGAAACATAAATATGACATATGGTTATAAGTTTCTAATTGTAAAACAAATACATGTTAAACAATACCTTTAATCTGTCTTATATGAAACAAATAATGTACGTTGAGATTGGTTTTCATTGAAGCTAAACATTTTTGAGGTACTCAACTTAGTAATATATTTGACTATCAATTAATCCAGGTTAGGATTGACGGCATAATTAAACATTCTAACCATAAACGCTCGATGAGCTTAGTGAAACATATCAAACAAATCAACGGTTGAAAAGAGGTACTCTATGTACAATGACAACTATAAAATGGAACAATAACTATCCGATCATAAAATATGTACCATCATAGGTGAATAAGAAAAAAAATTAATAAAATTATTATATTTAATATATTAAAATATTTATATAAAAAATTGCAGTAACCAATCTACCTATTTTGCATTATTATTATTTATTATTATTATTATTATTTTTATATATTAGTAGCAGTGGCAAATTGCAGTGCACTGCAAACGCCAAAACTTTAAAGGTGTACTTACCGGCGTCCTCGACTCGATCGACCCTCTGATCACTTCTAACCTACGCCTGTGTCCTCTCCTCCAAACCTACACCCATTCACTATTCATTTTCTTTTCTTTTACCCCTTTTTGTTGGTGTAAAATTAAATAGATTACCATCATTTATTTCTTTTTTAAATAATAAAAAATTATAATCATCAGGATAAAAAAAAACAAGCATTAATTACTCTTTTTCTATATGTAATATCGGTATAATTATACATTTTTTTTCTTAAAAAATTATCATTTTAATAAAACTGTAAACAACGTAAGTAGATAAGGTTGTAATGCCGCTATCGATCGGAGTTTTCATCATCGATGTCGAAGTCATTTGTTACATTACGCAATAAAATTGTGGGAGAGGTTTCTAGTAGTCAACAATTGCGGTTTTGAAAAGCAAATCGTATGAATTTCTAGATGATTTACAGCTGTATGTACTAAAACAAGTACTGATAATATTGTTTTTGGGTTTTCAATACCGGTTTTTTTAATAACCTTATTTTATATTTTTATTGTCATATCATTTTCAACTTATCAAATTAAAAAACAGTTATAAATAAGGAATAACGGGATCAAACGTATAATACTTAATTTGAATTTGGTGAAGGAGTGAAAGGAAGGAAGGGGCCCATTCAGAGTTACATGATGTAATACGTTAGAGAATGGAACAAAGAAACTGAGATACCATTTAATGGCAAAGAGAACAATCATTATACCATATGTTATTTATTTTTAAAATAAAACTCAATATTAAGTATTTCTTTTATTATTATTATTATAAGTTAATGTAATAAAAAATAGTGGAAAATAAAAAAGAAAAGAATGGGGAAATGGGTATTGATAGGGACGGATATGAGAAGGCAAAAGGAATGGAAAGAGGATTGTCTTCTCATCATTCCGTTTCTGCAGGTATTCCCATCATCATTCCTCCTCTCTGCAACTCCATCATCCTCACTTGACCCCACTTAATTTCATTATTTTTATTTTTATTATATATATATATATATATATCAAATACTTAAAATAGTATTCGTGCAATACATCGAGACACATTTCTATTTTAATGTTTTATTTTATTTTTTTAACCATATCGATATGATACGATTTTATATGGTTTTAAAAAAACAATAAAATAGAAATTTGAAAATATCATATAAAATTTGCAAAAATATATCAATATTAATATCAAATTAACTATTTAAAATTTTTGTTTGTATAATTTTTTTAATTCAAATTTTTTATTATAATTTAATTTAATGTAACGAAGTAACTTAATTTAGGTTTAATAATATATTTTTTTATAAAGATAATAATTAATTATTTTGTTAGAACTCAATAATTATACTAACTATATTTTAGATTTTTTATATTTTAAAATGAGATGTTTATTCTCTATTTAATTATGTTTATCCGCAGTTGGTTACACGAATTCGAACATGGATATTTAATAAGTTATACCTACGTATAATTTACTTGTAATCTTGAATTTTAAGTAATATGCATCAATAAACAATATTTTATGTATAAAAATGGTTTTTAAAAGTTTTTGTCAAATTTTTTATAATATAATATAGATATGCATAAAAATGTTTTTAAAAGTTTTTGTCAAATTTTTATAATATAGTATAGATATATATATTTAATACCAATTATTTATATGTATGACGTAATGAAATATGAAATTTAATTATTAATGTAATTTTTATTTAAAAAAAACGAAGCTCTTGTTGAGTAAACTATCATTCTCGTCCCTCTTATTATAAAGATTGTGATTTTCATTTTAGTAGTTTAGAAAATTACGATTTTTATTTCTATGGTTTATAATTCAAGTTATGTTTGGTAAACGAGCTGATAAATTAATTGATAAACAAAAATATTTCGTAAAAATTAGTTGATAAGCATGCAAATTTACTAAAAAGACATCTTAAAAATTTAGTCAATTACAATGTTTTATAATATAGTTAAAACAAATATTTAATTTAATAATATAATATAATAGATTAATAAAAACAAGATACTAAAAAAAATTAATATATGTTAATTAAAAGAATTTTAAATTGATTATATATATATATATATATATATCAAATACTTAA
>NC_037539.1:4894599-4897746 GCF_001531365.2 Cynara cardunculus var. scolymus
GGATTACCGATATTTTGCAATTTCTTGAGGATTTGATACTGATATGAAGAAACATCATCTTTGGTAATTGTATGTTGGTTTATTCAGTACTAAATCATAACTAGGGTTAAAATGGTAATTTGCTGTCATTCAGAGAACAATTACCAAACAACCTTGTTTCATTCAACACTTAACCATTCTGATCCTCTTAGCCATTCTAACCTCTTAACTATTCTGAACTAAATCATTCAGCAACTGCCAAACAGCCCCTAAGAGACTCTCATAGTATAATGCAAAATGAAATATAATTATTTGGTAATTGTTTACAATGAAATTAGAGTGTTGAATGGTTAAAGAAGATCTATGATACAAAATCGTTCAGAGGGTTTTAGAACCATTAAGAGGCAGATTTTTTTTTGCCAAACAACATTCATCTTTTAACAATTTAGAGGCTGCATTTTAATGAAACTATTAAGAGATAAACAAACAACTCAAAATATGTCAAAAATCCTCCACTAACTTCGAGGTATTTTAGTTTTTTTTGTTTTTTTAAGTTTATTAGATATGTTTTTTTATTTCTTTTTTGGTATTTTAGTCTTTTAATTTAATAAAACTATATATAATTTGATAAATAAAAAAATTAACACATAAAAAAATTATATTTTGTTGTAGTTTATGATAAAGTAATTAAATATTTTTTAATGCAATTAGTTTTTAATATATTTTTGATCATTATAGTTTTGTTAGGAATTAAAATACTATCATGTGAGTGATACTCCACGACTTGTACTTGAATGACTTAGTGACAAAAAAATGAACCATTAAAAAACTAAAACTATAATGACAAAAAAAAAGTGAAAAACCGAAGTGTATGAAAATATTAAATTATCTTATCATAAAAAAAACATGCGCAGATTGAACAATTAGAACCCAATTCATGCTAAATTCAAAATAAGCTTGCTTGTTGGAAAAGAAAATTGATCTCGTCTAGAGGACTGTTAACTTTGTTGAAATCAATTCTCGAGAGATTTTCGTTTACTATTTCTCTTTGTTCCGCGCCTCGACTACTATGGTTCATACCCTTGAGAGGGTAAGGAAATTTCCTTAAAAATAAATGGCAGACATTCTAATAGTTGGTTCATGTTTGAAGATGAAACTTTTAAAGTCTCTTTTCAACGATTGGTGGACAACAAAATCTTGTCGACATCAAGATCGGAAACCCTAACTATATGGCACAAGATTGTTCCCTGAAAAATTAACATCTTTGTTTAGAGGACCCTTCAGAAAAAGATCTCAGTCTTTTCAAGACCTAACGAGATAGAAATCGACCTCAACTCGATTTTATGCCCTATTTGTAATGGCACTATCGAGATTGTGGAGCATTGCTTATTAGGCTGTGATTTCGTTATGAAGCTTGGGTACATGTTTTTCAGCGGTGGACTATTAACTATAGGATTCCATCTTATATATCGGATCTTCTCATGTTCGATGGAGACAACTATGTCGACGTTTCCTGAGAGGTATATGGCAATTGGTGTTCGATTGCTACTTACATCTTGTGGAAATATAGGAACACTCGTGTCTTCAAAGGTGTTGGTTTAAGTGAGATTTACTTGAGGAAGTCCAAACTTGCTCTTTCAGTTGGATATTGCTCGTTCAATTGGATATCGCCAAGGTTTAAAAATTACTCTAAGAACCGTGTTTCCTGGAAAGGGTCTTCTATTGCGATTGCAACTTGATCGTTTGTCTTGCTGTCTCTAGTGTTGTTTTGTCGGATTAAGGTCGTTCTTCGTTGTTTTTTGATCGACTGTTCTGTCGGTTTTTGTGGTCCTAGGCGGTCTTGTTCCTCGCAGACCCCCTTTGGATGCTCTTGTTTTGTAGTTGTTCTTTTTTGGTTACTCTAAAAACATATCAAAGCAATATAATTTTTTTATATATTATATATTTATCAAAAAAATTTTTTTTATTAAAATCAAAAAGACAAAAATACAAAAAAGAAGATATTTAATAAACCAAAAGGAGAAAAAAACTAAAATACCCCTAAGTTAAATGAAGTATTTATAATAGATTTGGTTTCAACCTTTCAGGGAGGGATGAAAATAACAATAAGTTACAAAATATGTGGACGAAAACATCAATAACTTACAAACCATAGGGATGAAAATAGAAATTTCAAAACCACTAGGACCAAAATCACACTCTTTTATGTTTTGATAATACATGACAATAAGCTAAATTAAATGAGAACCACAAAATTGTTATAAACCCGTGAGAATCGACTTAAAAACATCATGATCTTTTTCGTCAAATGCTAGGATTTAAAATATTGTTTCACAAACCAATAATGTGATAATTTAATTCACATCTATTTATTTCACAATGTAAATAGTTTTTAAGTGTATTTTTCGTTTCACTAAATAAACAAAAGAAATTTCAAAATGTATTTTTTTACAAGATGAACACAACATATGTGAAACAATAACTTAAATCATAGATTTTGAGTATCGTCCTACATGACCAGATATGATATTTTGCTTTAATTTATTTTGAAACACGAGACTTTAACAGAAAACATGTTATATGAAAAATTATTACCATCACACAATTTAATCTACAATATACATATTTACATCAAGTTTCTACGCTCTATAATAAAAATGGACAAGAATTCCGTAAATTGCATCTGATTGAAACTTCGAAACTAAATTATTTATCTTTTTAGACCGTTTTCAACCTAAATCACTAAAAGAAACTAAAATTGTGGGTTCATACACACCAAAATACATTTAGATTCCAACGACATATAAAAAATAAAACACCAAAAATCACACTCACATAGAGTTTGCCTGTTTTGGTGGTCTCCTTGCCAACATACAAATTCGTCGGCATTTATACTAGTCGGTTGGAGAGAAACGACCAGCAAACTAACACTTTTAGTGATGTGTTCGACATGTTCTTGTAGATATAAAATATAAATTATATTCAATTTATTGTTGTTTTATTTGTATAGAATATGCTTTGAACACAAAAAAAAAAAATATCAAAAGATCATAATGATAAATGTCTTACTATGTATTTAATGCTTTTATAAGAAAAAAACCTTTAAAATTCATGAGTTTTTGAATTTTTAACCTGATATATATATATATATATATATATATATATATA
>NC_037539.1:4898378-4948917 GCF_001531365.2 Cynara cardunculus var. scolymus
TAAGATAAACACTAAAAACCAATAAAGAAAACTACAATTTGACAGATCATAAGTCATGAAAAGACAAAAAAAGATGGGTTTTAGAATGAAATTTCAACTGCTTACCCTCTTTGTTGTCCAGAAACTCAGATTAAGGTTGAATTAATACATGTATATATATATATATATATATATATTTCAAAAAAACCCAAAAACATATTATACAGTGTAATTTAGACAGCCTAATCCCAAAATATATAGTATATATATAAATAAATAACTATAAAAGTATAAATCGTAAATGTGAAAAATATTTTTTCACAGTATATATAACATATAATAATATAATTAAGTAAAAAACTATTCAATATTGGATTCATTTCGAAGGTACTAACGAGACGATTATAATGGTGTAACTTGTTAATATAAAAATATATTTTTTAAACAAGTTTTAATTGATATACGATTATGTATATTAATTTGATAAATGTTTAAAATGAAACATTTAAAAGTAAATGACGTAAAGTAAATTAATTAACTAATTATAGGGGTATAAAGTGTAAATTTAGAATTATAATTTAAAAAAAATCGGTTGTGAGAGGGTGAGTGTAGATGAGGAGATGAGAGGGTGAAAAAGTGAAAAAATGATATAAAGAGTATCTTGGTCATTTAGTATTTTAAGACTTTAAGATTTTTATTAAATTTACTTTATAAGATAGTATATATATATATATATATATATATATATATTATAATCCTCAACATTATCCAAAACAAAAGATTGTTACATCTTTATAAAACAATGCATTTTAAGGTAATTTGTACATCAAGTTAAACCTTTTTGTGTAGGACATGATGTGTAATGTGGTAATAATTGATTATTAAATATTTAATTGTTTATTTAATTTTAATAGTAAAATAACATATCTTATTTATAATTTTATTATATCATTAAATAATATATAAAATATTATTAATTAATTACCGATAATATTGTACTTCACATAAACCATTCATAATTCTTTATTATTTGTTAAGGTTCTTAGAATATTGACTTATTTTTGTACTCGATAATGATATAAACGTTTTAATTGCGGGTCCATACTTCTTTTGTAAGACGCGGAATCTTAATCGTTGGGAAAAAAATTAGAAATTATTATTAATTTTTTATTTTCATTAGCATCATTTATTATTAAAAATTTACTTGTTCACCCTTTTGCCATTTAGTGTAACTTTATTATTTGACGATAATAACATACATTTTGTTTATTATTGTCGTTAATCAATATGTTTTAAGTTTAATCATGTGGATGTTATCGGTTTTTAAATACATCAAACTTTTTTAATATAAAAGTTGATTCATGACCTTCTTCAGGTTTCAGTGACCTCAGTTGGTAGAGGATTACAAATTTGTATGTCAGATGAGACGGGAAGGTCGAGTTCGACTTGTCGAAAAAAATGGTACAGAAGTTGATCGATGACCTTATTTAGATTTAAATAACCTCGATGAAAAGAGGATTATGACTTGCATGTTAGGTAAAATGGAAAGATGGAATTCAAATGTTGTGACTTCGGACTATCTACAAAGCATGTGGTCGTACTGGGATTAATCGGCTCACATAACGAATTGAATATCCAGGTTAATAAAAAAAAAGATAAAATTCATATTAGTTGAAAATATTGAACCTACATATATTCCATATCTATATGGATTTGTAAACCTAGAAAGAGGTGATGGATTTGGAAACCTAGAAAGAAGTTGAAGTTGGAAGATCCTTTTTGATAACATTTTAATTAGTACTTAGATGTAAATGATGTGTCAAAATAAATGTTATATTTTTCTATCAAGAAAATAAGATTTTTTTTTCTTTCTTTCTAATTTTAGGAAGAAAATCTACGTTATTCAATGTCAAATGTTAGCCTCAATTATTTGATTTTAGTATAATTTATTTACATAAATAATGGAAGTTTGACTTTAACAGTTGTAATGTGAAAATCAAATCGAGTTCTTTTTGTGGGCATTAATCTTTTAAACCAATGATCTAGCATACTATTATATAACTAATTTATCTTTCACACGATTCAATTAAATCAAAACAATATGATTCAAATTGCACTAGTTAGTGTACCGACAAAACATACCATGGTTTTAGTTTTGACTATTCCTTTTAAGAACTATTCACAAAGTATTAAGTTTTCAGTTGAATTATAGAATTGGATGGGATTTGAACCTATTTAAAAAGATGGTTGGTATTTTATAGAATTTCGTAAAATTTGTATATAATAATCAATTAATAAATATTTTTTTATAAAATTCAAATACCTCAAAATCATTCCATCCAAACGTAAAAAGGAATACGTAAGTATGAAAGTGAGAGTAACTAATAGTAATTAAAAAAAAGTAGTTTGTTTGGATAGTTGACTTTAAATAGAGTTGGTATTGAATACAAAATCTTTAGGTATTGACCAAGCGAGGATGGCGATAAGACAAGGGGAATAAACTCTATTCCGAACATATTTCACTCACCTTTCATCCTACCCTATCACATCATTATCCCTCTTTTTCTACTCTCTCCATCATTTTCATTTTTCATTTTTATTTTTATTTTTATTTTTATTTTTAATTTTATTTTTTACCTCTTTAAATTAAGAGCTTAACGTAAACATTTAATGGTAGTTTTTATTTATATATATTTGTTAATACTAATAATAAATATAAAGTCAATAAAATATAAAAAAAAAGCATTTGATGTCAATTTTAAAATAAGATCGTACTTGTGGTAAAGTCAACAATTATTTATCCAAATATGATGTAAGATGAAAGAAAAGGGGTTTAAAAATGGATGTTGTTTTGATGATGACATCATAAATATTTTAATAATAAAAGAAAGTGAAAAAGAGGAGGGTAGGAATGGAAAAAGAGCAATTGGTGCAGGACGGCAAGAGGAAGAAAAGCGAAACAGGTGCTCAACATTCTCCTACACCGAATTGTCTTTTCCTTAGCCCCCTGTACTTCTCATTATTACTTTTTTACCCTATCGATTTAATTCCCGTAACAACCCTTCACACTCTATAATTAATTGTTTTTTAAACATATTTTTATTTATACAAGTAAATTAAATTATATTTTAAAAAATACGAGCGAGAGAAGGAGTGTAGGAAAATTATTCCCCTGCTTCTTAGTACGCAATTATAGCATGGTGTCAGTCAGTCACAGTCACAACCAACAAAAGCCCCCTTACGTCAAAACCCCTCTTTCTTTTCCATTTATATATATATATATATATATATATATATATATTTTTTTTTTTTTAATTTTAAATTCGATTTAAATATACTAAAGAATTGTTTGACAGTTATTGAATTATTTGATTCAAAATAATTAAGTATTTATAATATTAAGAGACTTTTATGATATAGTGTAAAATGAAATATAGTTTTTTAATAATGAAATTAGGGTGTTTAATGGTTAAAGAAGACCTATAATACAAAAGCATTCAAAGGGTTTTTAAAAATTGAAGAAAATTTCTTTAACAGTTATGTTATATTTAAAAAAAAAAATAAAGAAAATAGAGAAAATATACGACACCTATTGAAGATGCTATTATATATGTAATGGGGTTTTGATATTCAAGAATTTAGACCTTGATTGTTGAATGATATCATGATAAGATAAGTCAACTATGAACATGAAATAAATTCATTTTTGAATGAAATCAAATAAAACATGGTGAAAAATCTAAATTCAGAGGCAGGAGGTGTGGTTTATTTTTTTTGATGGGGTTTTGTTATCATGACGAGGTTGGCGTATTGTATCATCACTATGCCTACGATTCTAGAGAGAGAAGATTACAGGGTCAAAGCAGCAGCAGCAGAAGAAAAGCTTGCTTTTTTAGCAAGTTATAATACCCGATTGAATTTGTAAAAGCCTGAGGAGAAGAAGAGAACCAGATCACAATACAATCCTCGTGATCATAATTTTCTTTTACAGAGGGTAATATT
Organism: Cynara cardunculus var. scolymus; assembly: GCF_001531365.2. Taxonomy (NCBI): domain Eukaryota; kingdom Viridiplantae; phylum Streptophyta; class Magnoliopsida; order Asterales; family Asteraceae; genus Cynara; species Cynara cardunculus. Next base: position 4,902,360 of record NC_037539.1, read on the forward strand.
TTCACCCATTCTCATCCCATCCGACCCGACCCGACCCGACCCGATCCGATCATACAAACCAATCTGTTACGAGTATTATTTACCACCCCTCTCTCTCCTACGGTTTGAACGATACTAGCAAAGAGAAAGATAACATCTTTTTTCCTTTTGAATGATTCTTGAACAACACCAATCTGTTAAAATTTGGTAGACCAGCAAATTTTAGCAACACCCATCTCCTTTCTTTAGATAATATATATATACGTATATATATATATATATAGAGAGAGAGAGAGAGAGGTATGGGAGGTTGTGAGAGGAATGGAACAGTGAGGCAATACATAAGATCAAAAGTGCCAAGACTCAGATGGACTCCTGATCTTCACCGCTGTTTTGTTCATGCCATTCACACACTTGGTGGCCCTCATAGTATGTTCTTTATTCTATTCTTCATGATCATAAACAGAAGATCATATATAATACTCACGCACAGACACACTTTGTTACTTTTGTAATGATGTTGTGCATGTATATGCAGAAGCAACACCAAAGCTTGTTCTTCAGATGATGGATGTAAAGGGACTCACTATTTCCCATGTTAAAAGTCATCTTCAGGTACTACCATATTCATCATTTTTCCCTTTTTTGATTTCTTTATGAATATAAACACCTGATTCAAGGTATAAAAATGGAACTTGCAGATGTATAGAAGCATGAAGGGTGATGTTAATAACCAAGGTATGCATCTCTCTTCCTTTACCCACCTAAAAATCCTCTAAGCAGCCATGGACAACATCCATCCATGACGCAAACCAAGATGGTGCCTGCTAAAAATGGATCAGGCCAAAGGCCACTGGTTCATCTGGAGCATAACTCCTGATGTTCATGCTTTACTATTTGTGGGGGAAAAAGCATGCTATTATTTATGATTTTGTTTCCAAAACTGTAGTTCTTTTTAACAAAAATAGAGGAAAAACAAATGAAGAACAAACCCTCTTGCCTACCTTCTAATTGTGGCATTTAAATATGAAGAATTCCAGACATTCCTTTCCTCATATCTAATTAGTTAAAGTTGTGATTGGTGTTTTGAATGAATCTGCAAGAAATCCATGTTAAAGTAATGACTTTTTTTATTCCCTTATTTTAAGTTAGTCAAAACACACACTCAAACACACATTCTTGAAAGAGAAAAATGCCTTTTGCTTTGACACCTTGTTGTCTCTTTCTGTTTGTTTCCTTGTGTTTTTCCACTTATGCTGCGAATTTAATCATGGTCATGTCTCATGAACTTTCATTTTCTAGATGATGAGGCTCACAAATCTGGTGGACTACAAAAACGGTCTATTGAGGATCAACATGATGGGTGCATTGATCATGAGATTTACTTGCACCCATCCATTCAGGAATCTAATCCTCACTTCATTTACGATCCTTTCAGTGTCCCTTGTAAAAGGTTAGCTCATCACTCACTCTAGATACCATCCATCAGACTTATCATACTATAATTTTTTTAATAAACTAATTAGTTATCAAAAAGAAAAAAAGGTGATCATGAGGACAAGTTTTTTGCATTTTGGGTTTTAGTTTAAGATTAATATTAATATTTTATATATTTGTTTTGGTGTATATATATATATATATATATATATAGAGGTAGAATGGAGATAACAGGGATGCATGGATTCTCAGAAAGAAGAATAAAAGGAAAGGAAGGGATTGGTGATCACAAATGGCAGCAGCCTCATTCCTTTTCTATCCCACATTTTCACTTCAATCCCTCCTTTACCCATAAAATAAAATCTGACTTCCTAAAGGTACACACACACACTCTCTCTCTCTCTCTCTATATATATATATATATGTGTATTTATGTATATACTTATATACAAATATCTCTATATGCATGTATATACGTATAAGCGAATGATCGTGTAAGAAAGAGAGTTACTGAACCCTTGATCACTTTTAATCTTATGTCCACCTATGAATTGTGTTTTAGAAAAGAATTGATTCGATGCATCTCGGTGTACGTTATTACTGTTGACATTCAATTAGAATTGATTTAATGTTGGAGATCTTTTTTTACGCTTCTCACATAACTTCCTTTCTCACGGGAACCCAACCCTATTCGTGTATATAGTATGTATATGCATATATGCTAATCTAGATACTTATGTGTGTATATATGATCGTGAGAATATTTGGAATACCCAGGTTACCGGCCAAAAGAACCGTTGTATTAATGAGAAATAGGCGAAGTCTAGTTGATGTGGGACTTTAATAGACTCATCTAATGTAGGTTTGACGGGCAAACATGTCCCAGGTCTGGACTCCCAAACAAAGATGTTCCAAATGATAGACCTTGACTATGATATCATATGAAAATTTGCATAATCTTATTAGAGTCCCACATCAGCTAAATTTATACAATATCTTCTCAATATATGTTGGAACCTCCATTCCATACTCGAAAGAATTTTTCGAAGAGTAAGGATTCCTGATATTTTCACATAATATCACAGCCAAATTCTACTACTCTAGGTACTCTACACTTAAAACTGTTACAATAGGTTTATATGATACTTTATAGTTTGATTCTATAAATCTGAATTATATAAAGTACTATATATTGTGTCCTATAAAACCACCTTTCAATTGATGGAAGGTAAGTTTGACGCCTTAAGCTAAAAATTATGAGTGTAGTCCTAGAAAATACTACGCTTGTTTGAATATATTGTCCGGTACGAAATTAAACAACAATAAACTGAAGTCTTATCCACTAAAAAATAATGTGATTTTACAGTTTTTACAAGACTTAGGGGCTGTTTACCCAAATGCTTACCTGGTAAGCGCTTACTAATAGGACTCAACACTATAATTTATTTAGATGCGTAAGATTTTAGTATATCAAAGCATATCGAATGGAACAATTTACTAGGTAAACGCTTACCTGGGTAAGAGTCGTCATCCTCACTTATCGGGTAAGACTCTCCATCATTCTCATCGCTTTTACCTGGTAAGATTCTTGGCCCTTCTCATGCTTCATCCGATGAGGAAATTTAGGTGTTAAACACTTACCAATTAAGTGTTTAGTAAACAACCCCTTAATCTTTAAGATATATACTGATTAATTAAACTTGTTTTGATACTCTAGCTAAGGGTTTCCACTATCTATACTATATAACAAAACATTTGACAAAAACTCTTAAAAACAATTTTTTATACTTAAAGTAGAATGAACATGAGTACATATTAATTAAAGCTCAATGTTTTAATTCGTGCAAGTAACTGCAGATAAACATAATCAAATACATGATAAACATCATTTAAAAAAAATATATATATATATATATATATATATATATAATGTGTCAAGTACTGCATACACTCGTTGTGTATTGCCAGTCAAGTATATATATAACAGATAAAGATGTACAGAAATCAGAAGATGGTTGTTTGCATACGAAAGACTTAGGCGTTACATGTGTAGTAGGTCAATCAAATTAAAAGAAGAAATTATAGAAGAACATGATCAAATGGTGGTCCATTCTGTATGCAAGCAATTGATTCAATGAGCAGGACAGTACCAGTTATATAGCCAGCAACAGATCTGTCTTATTTTCATTTTCGTGTCCTTCTCATTATCCCTCATCTTTTGACCATTCACTTATTACTGTACAAATTATTAGCAGACGCTATAAATGTGTATTTGAATAAAAAAAAAATAGTCAGAATTATATATTTCCATCAATCTTCTTTTTTGCTGAACTTGAATTTGTTTATGCAGATTTCCAAACTTGAAAACGGTGGATGGTTCGACGGGATGGAACTTGAGAAACCAAGAAATATTGAAGAAGATGTTGACGAGCGTGCAGGTGGGTTGTCGTTGTCGCTTTCGCTGCACCAACCGTTGGTCCAGAGGAGCAGTAATGGTTCGTCGATGAGTGAGATCAGCGAGACACAGTCAAGACATAATTCAATCGATCACTCGTCAAACAAGTGTAGTGTTAATTTAGACCTATCCATTGGTCTATGTTATTGATGTATGCAGGTGGTTTATTATTTCACTAGTTTTAACTATTTGAGGGTTACAACTTATGTAGAGATGTACAAAAGGTTCAGAAGTTTGAAATTCGATAGGTTTGAATGGGCATTGATGGTGACATGGGTTGTCGTTGATTGGTTAGGATTTTTTTTCAGAACTTGGTTTTTAGGAACTATTTTTAAAGTTTAATATATGCTATGCAACTATATAAAATACAAAAAACCATACGGTTACACATTTGACTTAGGGGCCGTTTATCAAACACTTATCCGGTAATGGCTTACCGGTAAAATTTAACACTATTATGTACTTACCGGGTAAGATTTTAGTCCACTAGCTAAAACGACATGGTATACAACAATTTACCCGGTAAGCTCTTACCGTGGTAAGAGTCGTCGCCCTCACTTACCGGGTAAGACTTTTGGTCTTTGTCTCGTTTTTACAGGGTAAGATTCTTGGTCCCTACTATATTCATCTGGTGAGGTAATGTTACTTGGTAAGCTCTTACTCGGGTAAGCGTTTAGTAAACGGCCCCTTAGTTGACATGAAATTCGGCCAAATTGGTTAAAACTTAGAAAATGCTCTGGCCTTTTGTTTTTATTTTTAGAGTAAATTACATTTGTTAGTGTGGTTTGTGATTTGTTTGACTAAGGTCCCTAAAATGTATTTATTACACTCCCAATATCTTTGGTATGCAAAAACGCACGCTCTGAGTCCCTCTCTCTAATGAAAGAAAAAGACTCCGTTAACTTAGTTAACCAAGGGTATTTCAGTCCTTCAGCCTTATTTTTTTGTCTTTTACCACAGACCAAAAACATAATCCCCACTAATATACATTATATACTTTGTTATTATTTTATTCTAATAAACATACTTATATATCTATAAAAATTAGATCAAACCACAGTGCTTAACGTCATCTTCGCATCCATGAACCTCCCTTCCAACGCGCCACCTCCCCAAACCACCTCTAGTCGCCATCGCCACCGATATCTATAACCTCTCTCTACACACACTACCCACACACACAAAGCTGCCTGGACCCGCTTGCAACCCCAGTGAAAGAAAAAGAAGAAAGAGCATCCATTATTTGTATAAAAGTCCCACAAAGAAAAGAAACGGGATTAAACCCACCTGTGCCAGATACATGAAATTGTGTGTGAGATGTGGGTTTAATGTGTGTGTGTGTTGTTATTATGGTTTTGCAAAAATCATCATATTTGGTGATGCGTATATTGATCTCCCTTTTATAATACAATAATACAATAATTAAAGAAATACAAAATAAACTTTCCTAAGCTTGAAGAAGATTTGGAGTAGACATAGATGATGATTTTTGTAATGTTATTAAAAGGTTTATTAAATTATAAATTATTATTAATGTTAATACTTAAACAAATATAAATTAATTATGAATAATTAAAATACGTATGATAATTACAAAAATTATCCCAAGGTTAATTACCAAAATTTTGGGGTTTGTATTTTTAAAAATTACACTAATGGTCATCGGGGTTTGTATCTTATTACAAATTGGATCCTTGACACTAACATTCGTTAGAAGATGTCATTAAGTGCCTTCATGTTTTAGTCATGTTAGGGGTATTTCAGTCATTTTATCAATTTTCTTTATAATTCGTTTTATGTACAAGAATCATAATACACTAAAAGACAAAACAAATAAAAAGCATAACTCTAAAATCTAACTCAACACCCGTCACCTCCATTAATCCGAAAATTAATGAGTACCTTCGTCTCCTCCATGGTTAGCTAATTGTTAGTTTGGATGGAGAGAATCAATTAAACCACGTTATCATCATGGTTTAACCACGTTCAAAACAGACAAGAGATAGATAGAAACCTTATCAACACGAACAACATCAACAACAAATACTTAACAAATTTGTGATAAACAACCATAAATCAAAACCCTAATTTCAGATGTTACTTGTTTCCTATCATAAATCAGAATTGACCTAGGAAAAGAACCGAAAGTAAACTAGAAAAATGCATAATCCTGGAATGGAAATATATCAATAAAATTACATAACTTGTCATTAAATACAACAAAATACTTAATTATATGATGACACGAAAAATGAATTAAGAACGGATACGCATGATTTCTTAGCATGATATCAGTATAGTAAGGATGTTAATTAATCTTAGGCTAAAATTTTCTTCTTGATGCTTCTCATATATTTTGGTTCTCCTATGGGGAAGCATTTAGCTACCTCTATAGGGTTGGAGACTTTCACTTACATAAGAAAACGCACATCAAGATTCTACTCGAGTCTTCTCGTCGATCCAGCAACACGTACATAATTCCATCTATTTACTTTATCTCTACTCTATTTCCTCCTTCTGATTGTCATTTTCTTTTTGCTTCCTTTCTTATTAGCTTCCCTATTGCGAATCCTTGGTCCAACGACCAAGTCGAAAAACACAATCCCTGGAGTGGAGTGGAGTGGAGTGGAGTCCTTTGTCGTCTCCTCAAGTAACACGATGCGAAGCAAAAACACAAATTAGAGAAACATATACAACAAGAATATTAACAATACATAGGGATGTCTTTATATTTAGGCACTTTAGGTTGTCTGGCAATATAAAGTACCAGACACACACAATGGAAATAAGTTTAACATAAGTTAAAAGACCAACAAAGTGGTCTAAAGTTACTAAACTGGAAACCATAAATATTATTTATATAAATATGCACTTGCTTTATTCTTCTACTGATAACTCCCTCTTACTGAAGCCCCTCCCAGACTGTTTCTTCATCCCACACTGTACCCACCAATTATGCTTTAATAGTCATGGTGGTTGTTGCCATCACCAAAACCATAGTAGCCCCCTTGCATATAACTACCACCAACATCATGGTTGAAAATAGCGGATCCAACATCATTGCCATTTACAGGATTCTGGAGCTCATTCGGGATTGTGTTGTATCCAATATTATTTGCTATGCCCAAGTACTTGCTCCCGAAAGCACTATGCTCTTGCGGCATCATAAATCCACCAACGCCACTAGAGGAAGAGCTTATATGGCCTTGAACCATGTTAGATTTGTTGTTTCTAGAAGTGAAGCCAAGTACATCATCATTCAGAAATAGTTGGGGGGTTGAGAGTTGTTCCCTCAAAGTTGCTTTGTACACAACTGATGTCGAATGTAGAGAACTTGAATGATCCAACATTATACCTCCACCTGTAAATGAGTTCGCTCCAGCTTCTTCACTTCCATAAATGCCACCCTCTCCCATAAATGCGATACTGTTAAGATCCAAGTTGTTGTAAGGGTTGGTGTTCATCAGAAGATTTGTGTAAAACCCTGTGCCAAATTTTCCCTGAAGTTGGTTTTGTGGAGTTGGTGATGGAGAAAAGAAAGCAGCTGTATTTTCGATCAAGTTTAAACCCAAGGAAGGGTCTGGGGTCACGAGGCTCTCATGATCTGTTCCAAAATGAGATAATTGAGAATGGTTGAGTGCGATAAAAGGTTAGTTATTGAATGCTTTTGAATGGAGGAAATCTGAGTACCTAGAGGTGGCGTAGTTGAGCCTATAACGCTGCTGCTGTTGTCATTGCTAGAGCTGTTGTTGTTATTGTTTTCTCCCATGTTTAATGTTGGTAGATCTAACGTAGGTGATCCTATGAGGCTGCTGTTGTTATTGCTAGTGCTTCCAACTGAGCTGTTTCCCACGTCGGATGTTGGTGGATGTTTGGATGCATCCTCCTGTTCTTGTCCATCACAAAATGCTTGGTGAAAAGCGAAATGGCTATGCCTGCAAGATATAATATTTATGGATTGACAGATTGGGGGTTATTACATGAAAATTGAATTCATTGATGAGAAGATTTAGATGTAGAAACCAATTGACATCAAAAGAAGGGTCCCCCTAGAAAACTACAATTGGTAAACAAATATTGGATTTTGGGCATGGAAGATTGGAAGTGCAACATATATCGACCTACTGTATCACAGATGACGCACTTGTAAATTTTCTTTCGTAACTAAAATAATATACATGACTAATGGTGCTTTACGTGCCAAAAACTTAGTCAATGTTGATATATCATTTGGTAACATAGTCTTAGATCAACTAAAATTAGTGTCGGATCCGGGAAAGCCTTAGAAATGGTGTTTACCAAGTTTATGAAATCAATTTAATGGAACAATGAAGTAAATAATCCTTCTTTCCTTCTTAGTTCACTAACTATATGATTGGATTTTGTACCAACGTTTTTCCCTAGCCATGAATAAAGTTATGGAGTTATTGCTAATATAATAGAACTAATCAAAAACAAAACATATAATATTTCGAAACTATATATGTTTGATCGTCCAAGTGCATAGAATTTTCGTAAGATATATAACGTATGTCATGAGTTCAAATCACGCACTAGGGGCATTGACCATTGCAACTCCATGGCAGTTCAATGGGTGCGTGGCAAAAGTTTCACGCTCTCGAGCATGGTTTTCTGAACACGTATCTAAAGTTCTCTTGGTCCAAGCTCTCAAACTCTAATACACTCTATCTAAACCCCTATATAACTTCTAATGAAATTTACTTGGAGGTTATATCTAACAATGTTCAACATGTAATTTATATTTGCATTTCTAGTGGTCACTACCCTATTTCTATTTCAATCCCCTCCCTCCACCTAGAATATCATCAATCTGAGGTTCATGTTCAGGACCAAGGATATATTGAAGATCCCTTGATCCAAAGTTTGGAAGTAACCAGTCTACATCTATGATGAGAATGACCAAAAGAAAATATAAATAAAATGGACAACTTAACAATATGAGCATGTTTCAAGATCTAATGATGGTCCTAAATCTTTTCAAAAGTTCAGACAAGAAGTTCTGCCAAGACGATTAATCTTTTTGTTGATCGAATTAGAAATGCATCGACCACACGAGTAAGAAATAAAACAATAGCACAACAAGAACAGGAAAGGCAAGTCCATTCAGGTGACAATGAATGAATTGATCTTATGCTTGGTGCTCTCAGGTAGTCTTTGGCGATGCATTTGCGAATCTTTCTGTGGGCTTGGATCTATGACTTGATGTTTTCAGGATGTACTTCAAGTGGAAAAACCCTCACTACAACAAAATTGAGTTTATAGGATGCCTAATTTTTTTTTTGTTACAACAAGTTTATAAGACGTTTTTAGGTATTGTAACAAGTTTTTTAGAACATTTTAAAAAATAAATTGTCCTATTAGTTATTTTGTGAAATACTATTTGAAAACACAGGTCCTTTAAAAAGTGAGTTTATATAACACTTTCTCAAAAGTGTCCTGCAAAATAGTTAATACGACACTTTATTTTGTGAAGATCCTAAAAACTTGTTACGACGTCCAAAACTGTCCTATAACAAGATGAGTTTATATGACACTTCTCAAAAGTATCAAAAAAAAATAGTTAATATGACATGAAAACCCTACAAACTTAATTTTAGTTTTGAAAACACGGAGTTTTTTAATTTTACTTTCCTCCCCTTTCCTTTGTCCTTCATAATAGAGGTATTGAGAAAACAGTGAATTGTCGGTCGTTTGGAAGGAAAAAAGCGACAATGGAGCTTTCGGGATGCGAGGGCAGTATATATGCTTTTGTTTCATTAGCTCGTTTGTAGTGAGAGAAGGGTTCATAGAATTTTACAACTTCATAGGGAACACGAAGAATCATGGTGAGGTCTTCTCCCTAATTTCTCAACCAAGTCAGTTTTGTAGTTGGTCATTCAGGTTCGACTCAGACAGCCCATTTAGGAATCAATTAGAGCAATGAATTAAAGTAATTCAATACAACCAAAACATATAACTACACAAGATTGCAATTAATAAACCCTCTCTATACATACCAATTTCGAAGAGGCCGTTTAGATGAATGAAATCCTTTTATCAGAAAAATGGACACACAAAATTCACTAAACAATAAAGTCTGGATATTGTTTTTTTTGGGCAGTCCGTTTTTTGTTTTGTTTTAGATCATAAAATCTATACTACGAAAAGGAAATTAATGGAGAAGTTGATTGGAAACTCTACCTTGAAAACGGAGCGCCACAAGAACAATTGTACTTCTTCTTGCCGCAAATCTTTAAATGCGCTTTCAGGTCGCTCTCAACAGCATACTTCTTGGAGCAGCTGTTGCACTCGTGTTTCTTCTCATTACTGTGTTTTCGCAAATAATGTTTCTTGAGACCACCAAAATCACTTAATGCACGAGCACGGTTGTGATGGGCACAGGTGGGCACTGGGCATAGATACACCTTTCTTTGCACCACACCCCTTCTAGCCCTGAGCTTGAAAGGAAGATTGTGGACTCTTCCATGGAGTTGCAAGTTCTGCTGTCTTGGGAACCCTTTGTAGCATATATCACAAATGAACCTGTTTCCATCAGCCAGTAGAGTGTTGGGAGATACTGCTATTGCTACTTCTGTTTCTGGGTCTGTCCTCAATCAGACAAAAAATTTCCAAATAAGAAATTAAGCAATCATAAATCTAACAAATAAAATAAGGGTTTTTTCTCAAAATAATTAATGGAGAACTCCCACGTGGATATCTCCACATTTGGGGTTTTCATTCAATTCTAAGAAATATATGAAATAAACAATACAAAAGTAGTGAAATTCCTTCTATATTCTTGTTTCCCCTTTTGTCATCCATTAATGCAAAGAAGTGCAAGATATATATATATATCTTGGTAAAACAATAAATAATGAAGAGAACTTGCATGAGGGTCCATGTATCATGGTTTGATCAGCAGGAGCAATTAGATGGTGATGAAGCTGGGCTGGTGGTAATGCAGTTGGTAGAACGAAGTTGGAATCTTGTCGAGAATTCGTCATGGGATTCATATGATCAACTCCCACGGTGCCCAAGAACATTAATGGAGAAGAAGAAGATCCTGAAACCATCTTTCGGTTTCCTTCTTCTCCAGTACTACCTTCTGATGTTAATTACCCTTATTGAAAACACATATAAATCAGCACCTTTATAGAGAGAGCCAACAAAGGTGGTTATTGGACCTATTTGGCATTGCAGATAAGGACATAACTGAAAGCAAGAAAATATTCCACTCTCACTCTCACTTTTACTTCAACATAATACTATATATAACACTATATATGTGGGTCCGCGAGGGGTGTGATCAGGAATGTGACTCTAAAATCTACTGGTTCATGTTTTCCCCATCTATTACAACTCAGCCTTAATTACTTTATATATACATATATGTATCATCATCATCATCAAAAATGGCCCACACTTGACTTGCCGTGCATAGAGTTATTGTTTGTTGGGAATTTTTGGCTTTAAAACATATGAGATATATAAGTGGAGTAACCATGCCTCTAAAAGGGTCCAAAATTTGGGTTTAAAAGTGCTTCTATAAAATGCATTTTAAGTATGTCACTTTTTTAAGAATTAAAATATTTGAAAATCAAGTGGTGTTGTAATTAGGATGTGATTTAAGAGATTTTATAATTTTTACCCAAATGAATTTTATATTTGGAGGCTTCTATTTTCAAAACAATCAAACATATTTTGTCATTTATGTACAAGTGTTAATTATATTTACTTATAATCATAGCGTTTGTTTTGTTCAAACATAAATTTTCGATTTTTCTCAACGACAATTTGTATTGATTTTTCATTCTCGTTCGGTTTACAATAAAAATATACATCTCGTTACATCGTATATGTACACAACCATTATATGACAAAAGATCGTGTGAGAATAAGAATTAACGTGAGAAACGTAAAAGGAGATATGGACTCTTGATCACTTTTAATCCTATCATAATCCCATAAGTAATGAGTTAAGAGCATCTTCAATGATTATATTATTTTAGAATTTTTCTAACTTCCTTTTAAAATAGAGAAAAAAAAAGTGAACGAAAATAAAAAGATATCTAAATTAAAAAAAATAAGAAAATATTATTATAAAATTGAGAATTTGATGAACACATGAATAATATGAATTAAGACGTAATATTCCACCTATACATGTGTTTGACCCATGAGGGGTCGGTGCCTCCCTTTTTTTTTTATCTCTCTCTCTATAAGAATATTTGTACGTCATCAAAGAATGGCCCACACATGACTAGAAAAGTTTCTTAAGTTGATAAGATTTACCTCCTTCGTGATTTTTATTTTTTAATTAAGAGTGTTTTCGGTCTGGTTCAGATGATTAAATTCTTAAAATCACAAACTAAATAGTAACGGTGGCCTAGGAAATTTTTTAAACTGAATGGTTTGGCAGCAAATTGTCAAACCGGTTAAACTAGATTACAAAAAGACGGTTTTGTTTAACGGGTTTAGTCGGTTTGGGTCACTTATAAACTTTAAACTAAAAAATATAATGTTTTGGACGAACAATTTTTAATTCGGTTGTAAACCGATAAAAGTTGATATAGCATGAAAAGAAAATATAATTAATACTTGTGTATTTTATGTAATTTTGGCAGTTGGTTTGTTCTAGACAACTCAAGAAGATGTTCAAACCGTATACGAGAGTAAACTGAGAGTTTGGCTATTTTAGATTGGACTAGACCATTAGATCACTCAAACCGTCCGGCTTGAGTTAGTTCGACCGGTTTGAACGGTCCAACAATTTTTTGAATGTCACTGTCCATAACAGAGTATGAAGAATCAAAATTTAAAAAAAATACATTCCATTCTAACAACAATTTTAGGAATTCTAACATCAAAAATATTAATAAAATATTTAATAAATCTAATAAAATCTTATTTCTTTTTCATACATTATTAATTTTAATACCTCTTATTTGTAGGGAAAAAAAAATTAAAATACTATTTCTCTCTTCTATATAGTTTAAGAGATTTATCAAAATTTAGAGATTTTCAGGTGATACTTTTTTTTCCCTTTTTTTAGCACAACTATTGAAGTAAAAAAAATTCTAAATTTTTAAAATTGTTACTTTAGCATAGCTGGTGTAGATGCTCTATTTTTTTTTTATAATTTTTTTAATTTAGAAACTTAGGAATTAATATTTGGGAAAATTGCACCAAAATAAAACCATCTTTCACCTAATTCTTATTTTGGGGAACCAACTTTCAAAATCGTCATTTTGGGGAACTAACTTGCACCTGATTCCTATTTTGAGAAACCAACTTTCAAAATCGTCGTTTTGGGGAACTAACTTGCACCCGATTCCTATCTTGGGGAGCCAACTTGCAAAATAATTATAGAAAAATAATTAAAATTCGTTTTTTTCCAAAAATTAATACAATAAAATCTATTTTTCATTTTAAATCTCGTTTTTTTTTAATTCAGATATCAAATTGAACATTTTAAAAAAAATCCAAATTACCACAAAAAAAATTGTTTTTTACTAATGCAAAAAAAATCAATTTGATAGAAAAAAATTAATTAATGCAAAAAAAATATATTAAATATCACATTCAAGATTTTTATATCTAACCAATCCGTATCAATTAATTTTTTTCTATTAAATAGATTTTTTTTGCATTAGTAAAAAAATTATTATTGTGTTAATTTGGATTTTTTTTAAAATGTTTAAATTGATATCTAAATTAAAAAAAAACGAGATTTAAAATGAAAAATAGATTTTATTGCATTAATTTTTGAAAAAAAAAACGAATTTTAGTTATTTTTCTATAATTATTTTGCAAGTTGGTTCCCCAAGATAAGAATCAAGTGCAAGTTAGTTTCCCAAAATGACGATTTTGAAAGTTGGTTCCCCAAAATAGGAATCAGGTCCAAGTTGGTTCCCCAAAATGACGATTTTGAAAGTTGGTTCCCCAAAATAGGAATCAGGTGCAAGTTGGTTCCCCAAAATAGGAATCAGGTGCAAGTTGGTTCCCCAAMATGACGATTTTGAAAGTTGGTTCTCCAAAATAGGAATCAAGTGAAAGTTGGTTTCATTTTGATGCAATTTTCCCTTAATATTTTTAACAGATGATACATTTAATTACAAATAGATTTTTATTTTATTTTAAAGATTTCAAACTTAAATTATATTACAATTTTTTTTAAATTTTATCATCTTAATATATTTTTCAGAAGAAAAAGAATTTCATATAAAAGAGACTTTAACTCATTGTTATTGGTGAAAAAAAATAAAAAATTAATCAATGATAAGTACTACCAAAGCTCAATACTGCAGAGGAAATTAAATGAAGTACTCCGGTTACATCAGGTTTTAGAGAATTATTTAAACTTGGAGTTTTATATATATGTTTTCTCTATTTTAGAAAACAACATATAAAATCTGTTATAAAGAAATAGAGAACACAATCTTTATTTCTTTATTTTAGAGAATTTACTAGAGATACTTAGATCTGAGTGTGGATGTGTATAATGTAGGTTTTTATAAATATATACATGTGTATAGAACAGAAGGTTTATCCAACTATTAAAAACAAAAACATCAAGAACACAAAAAAAAAATATTTATATGTGAATAATTCTCTCATTGCTAAACTCGAAAAATAATTCTTTTGAAAATGCGTATATGAACCCATATTTTCTTACCTACATTTTTAGTTACCAATTATTCACATATGAAGATGTACATGTGAATTAACGTTTTCTTTTACCAAAAGTTATAATGGGTTGGGTTCCGGTGAGAATATAAGTTATGGTGAGAATAGTAAGAAAAGATCTTCTTCTTTGGATCAATCATAATTGAAGATCAACAGTAATGAGATGCACAAAATCAATTCCTATGAGAAACACAATTCATAGATACATAGGATGAGTTTAAAAGTAATCAAGGATCAAGATTATACTTCTCACCTTAATTATTATTGTACACGATTCTTTGTCTAATTACTTACACGACAAAAATTGTCCATTAAGATTTTATCATACTATAAGGGTACTCGCAATACAGCAAGATAAATCTCGATTTTAATGTTTAGTTTTTATTCTTTGTCTCTATTGATATAATACGATTTTATGTGATTTTGAGATAATGATAATGTTTTTATTTTTAAATGAAATATAAATTTGAAGAAAGAAAAGTGATATTAGTATCAAATTAACTATTTAATAGTTCTCATTTTTTCATTATAATTTAATTTAGATTTAATAACAAAGTAATTTATTCTTGGTTTAAAAATATAATTTTTTATAAAGATAATAATTAAACATTCTGTTAGAACTTAATGATTATCTTAATTATATTTTAGATTTTCTATATTTAAAATGAATGTTTATGCTGTATTTAATTGTGTTTATCTGCAGTTAGTTAAACGAATTTAAAAATGAAGATTTAATAAGTTGTACTTATGCAAAATTACTTGCAATCTTCATTTTAAGTAATATACATCAATAAACAGTATTTCATTCATAAGAAAATAGTTTTTAAGAGTTTTTATCAAATGCTATATAATATAGTATAGATAACAGTTTATTAAACTTGAAGGCTCTAAGCGAAATAAATTATATAAAATACAATTTATTTATTATGTATAATTTGACATTAATTTTAATATATTTTTGCGTCCATTTTTTGTTTTTCTTCAATTTTTTTTTGATGTTTTCTCCTGATTCTATTCCTATACGTATAATATACATATTATACGATAGAATATATATTATGATATCTAAAATATATATTATTATTATAATAATATATAAATTAATTACAGATAAGAGTTGGGTTCCGATGAAAAGGAAAATTGAGGTGAGAAGCGTAAAAAGAGATTTCCACCATTGCATTCACTTTAGGATGAGATGCATCAGATGAATCCACGTATCAAGCGCAATTAATGAGTGAATTTGAGATTAAAGTTGATCAAGGGTTCAAATACCTTCTTAAGCTTCTCACCTTCATTTTTCTTCTCGCACGATATATATATATATATATATATATAGAGAGAGAGAGAGAGAGAGAGAGAGAGAGAGATGAGCGATCAAATGAAAACCACCCTCATTTGTAAAAACCGTACAAACCACCCTTATACGTCGATTTCATTGTTTAATCTTATGAAATTTTTTCATGAAATTGTTTAATCTTGTGAAATTGTTTCATATAATATTTTTTTTTGATGAATTTGTTTCATATATGGTTATGAAATTGTTTCATATAATACTTTTTTTGATGAATTTGTTTCATATATGGTTATGAAATTGTTTCATATAATATTTAATGAAATTTTAATGAAACAGTTTCATGTATTTCTCTAAAATTAAAATAATCAAGATGATAATATCCATGATTAACACCCTACACAATAAAAATGGTTAATCAACCTCTCATAATTACAAAAAAATGAACAAAATAAAAAATTATGATTGGTTGAATAATGTTTTCACGGTTTTTACAAATTGAGTGGTTTTTATTTGAACGCTCCCCCATATATATATATATATATATATATGAGGAGAGGTTCATTTAAGAAATGATAAATATTTGATAAGTAAAGAAGTGATTCTAGACCTTCACACAGTCAAGATTGGTTAAGAATTGTAGTTTTGACTGATCAAGATTGTTTTGACTAGTCAAGCTAAAAATAGAGCGATAGTTTGGTAACTTTTATAAATAGGCGGCAAACAAGTGTATATGTGAATCCATAAGTGCATGTGTAAACTCATAGTTCATATGTGAATCAGTTACTTAGTTCATATGCGAATCACACGAGTTATTATGTGAATCAGTTAATTAGTTCATATGTGAATCACACGGGTTATTATGTGAATCACACGAGTTATTATGTGAATCACTTAATTAGTTCATATGTGAATCTCACAGGTTCATATGTGAATCACTTAATTAGTTCATATATAAATCACACAGGTTCATATGTAAATCAGTTAATTAGTTTATATGTAAACCAATTAAATAGTTCATATGTGAATTACACGGGTTCACATATGAACATATAGTTCATATATGAATCACATGGGTTTATATATGCACTTGTTTTGTCGCGTACTTGTAAAAGTTATGAAATTACTCATCCATCCTTTGCATACCATGCAATGAATTATCTGGTGCTTCACAGTCAAAGTTGTAAATCTTGACAAAATGAAGAGTTAGTATGACTTCTCTACTTCTCACACACACACACACACACACACACACACACACACACACATATATATATATATATATATATATATATATATATAGAGTTTATTTTGAGAAGTGGTAAATATTTGAAAAATAAAGAAGTGATCCTAGCCCTTCATATGGTCAAAGATCGGATTTGACTAGTTAATAATTATTGTTTTAACTAGTCAATAATACGGCTTTGATTGGTAAAGAATTGCGGCTATACGAAAAATAGAGAGTGTAGTTTTGTAACTTTTATAAATATGTGGCAAACAGGTCCATATACGAACATAAGTGATTCACATATGAACTATATGTTCATATGTGAACTCGTGTAATTCACATCAGAACTATTTAAATTGATTTACATATGAATCTGTGTGATTCATATATGAATTAATTAACTGATTCACATATTAACTCTTGTGATTCACATATGAACTAATTAACTGATTCACATATAAACAAATTAATTGATTCACATATAAACTTGTGGATTCATATGAATCAGTTAAATAATTTACATGTGAAATAATTAGCGAGTTCATATATGAACATATATTTTATATGTGTATCACACGGGTTCACATATAAACCCGTTCTCTGCCTACTTGTAAAAGTTATAAAACTACTTATATATTTTATGCATACCCATATGAGGAATTATGCAGGGTTTCACGGTCAAAGTCGCAAATGTTGACCAGATGAAGGGTTATGATCACTTATTTACTTAAAGTTAAATGTTATTTAAAATCTAACGAAAGAACCCAAAGTTTTAATCTGAAGAAGAAACCCAAAGTTAAACGTTATTTCAAATCTAAAGAAGGAACTCAAAGTTAAATATTATTTCAAACCCAAAAAATGAACCAAAGTTATGATATTGTATAATATTATTATATCTAAAAATATTTAGTATTGAGTTAATTTTGAAGGTATTGACAAGACGATTATAATAATATAATTTATAAAAAAAAATAAACATATTTTTAATGTATTTTAATTAATATATGATTATGTGTTTTATATGATAAAAATGTAAAATAAAAAAATAATCATATAAATCAAGTTAAATAAATAATATAAGTTACAAAATGTAAGTTTTAAAAATAATTAACTACGTATTTATGCTATTTAATAATATGATTAAGTTCAAAAATATTCAGTATTTGGTTCATTTTGAAAGTACTGTGAGACGATTGTAATGGTATAATATGTAAAAAAAATAAACATATTTTTAATATATTTTAGTTCATATATGATTATTTATGTTAATACAATAAAATTATAAAATGAAAAAGTAAGAGAAAAAAAACTCCAAGAATCACCAAAAAAATCAATGAAAAATATATCAAAATAAACATCAAATTAAGGAGGATAAAGTGATATTTTTATATAATTTATTTCCCTCCAATTTTCATCATATTTCAACCATTTTTGATTTAAAAAATAGCAAGATATATTTCAATTCTTTTAAAGGGTTCTCCTCAAAATGTTTTAAGAAGTTACGATTTGACCCATAAAATTTAGCACACTTTACATATCAGGGCCCTAATTTGTATGGTTTGTTACCGTTAGATTTATAGATGCTAAAAGTTGATGAAAATAACCATTTTTAACCCATGTTTTATACAATTATCATATTTTGATCCAAACTAATGTAAACGAAGCACAATTTAGACCTTTTCTAAATGTTGTTATATTTAGCCTTTAGGTGCAAGCCTATAAGAGACCTAACATGGTGTCCTAAATGACAAAATTGTCCTTATAATGATACCGGTGTGTCAAAGGCAATCCGAAACGAGTATGTGCTAAAGGTAGGTTACGATACATGTTTAACACTAATGATGTAAAATAACATTAACAAGGATCGAAAGGATTATCATCTTCTAGGGTTTTTATGTGTAAAACAGGTCTTAGTTGTTATTTATTAATAACCTATTTATCAACCAAAGTAGTTAAACTATGTTGTTACGTACAAAACGAAGTTACATATACGGGGAAGTACAGACAGAAGTTTTGGTACGTTTTCTTCTGAACATATCACGAGTTGTAAAAATAATTAAATCAAGTGTGTAATGCTTTTTTAGACGAGAAGGGGTTTCAGTAGAGGCGTTATTTCTTAAGTTAATGGAAGAATTCATTTAGGAAACAACTTTAAGTGTAATATGCCGTTTTTCGTGGTTATTTTTATAAAAGTTCTAAAAAGAAATAATTATGGCTTTTGTTCACCGACATTACAGAAAGGTAGGTGATCTTTGGTCACAAAACGATGACCTAAAAAGTGTTCTCACGAAAGAAGAAACGTGGGCAACGTTGTTTTTAAAGAAGTTTTGCAAGAAACGATATTCTCGAAAAAAGATATATTTTAAAAAAGCATTGAAAGTACATGTTAAAGATAGATTTCACCATCACAAGTAAACGAATACGTTAAAGGCCGAAAATGTTGGGTTATTATGAATAAAAAAATGATTAAATTTTTTTATAGTTTATGTGGTGGTGTCACAAGACCATGAAAGAAGATGAATACAACACATAAAACCATGAGATATTGAGCCTAGAAGCTCCATGTATTTCTATGTATATTTCAATTGTTCTGGAGTAACTAGTTTTACGTCTTATCATTTTCATCTCTACAAAAGAATTACTACACGACAGTTTCGGAAAGAAAAGCCCGCTGCTTACCTTTACATGAAGAACTAACTGGCCAGAAATACAGTGTTAACTGATTGTTTCAATCGTTGTTCCTTCCATCTCTAGACAAATCAAGGTGGCGATGCAAAGCAAGACTGGAATAGCAATGTTGAAAACAAATCATGTTAATGGTCAAAATAAGCACATATTTTGTGGTTAGCAAGTCTCAAACCTACAAAACAACAACTAACGGCTTAAAAACTATAGGCAGCGGTACCCCAGACTCCCAGGAGGTCACGAGTTCAAACCTCACCAACAACAAAGAGTGTGCATGAGTATTTGTTGTATATAAATATTATATATACTTCAAAAAAAAGTTAACTACAAAAAAAAGTTAACTACTAAAGGTAGATTTCACCATCACAAGTACCTGCAGTTTTTAGGAGCCCTCCAAGTTGATCTTAGTGAAGACTTTATGCTAGGAGGAAGAGCCATGAAGTTTTTCCAATCCTGAAGCACGATCCTAAGATCGTGAACTTTGTTGTCAAGACCGACACAGCAGTTTGCATGCATTGTGCAGACTTTGTTCAAGTCTTTGCTAGGTTCACAAAATCCACCAAAATAAGTTGTATCTAGAAACCTCAATTTTAAGTCAATGTCTGTCAGGATAGAATCAAATTTGATATTATTGAGGACATCCTGATCGTGCAAATCTGGATAGGTCGCTCTTGAAGAGTACCAGTACTTGTAAAACTCTATTGACCGGATATTGGACCTTACAAAACTGAACCCTCCATTGGCTAAATTGGTCGTTATATCTGTTGAGTTTCCAGAATAATGATCGCATGCAATCTGAAAATCTGCATCCGGATAAAAATGTGGGAAGGGGTCCCTGAGCCACATGACATCAGCATCCTGTAAGAAGGAAAACCAAAAGAATCCATAATTAAAAATGCAGAGTAGATATTATGACAAATCTGGTCAATTAGATTGAGAAGAACAATGGTAATGCAGTAGTGCACCCGAAGCATTTAAACATCAAGAGTGGCAAGGACTAGACAATCTAAATTACACATCAAGATGAGCATAAAACAGGTGCCAGAGGGTCTGGCAAACTCAGATAATCACTCCAGTCATCTCCCACCAACAATTATTGGGCTCCTTCCCACACCATATGGCCTGACAACCCTTTTCACTACTTGCAAGCTTCCTTGGACCATAATAAATCCGAAATCTTTATAGAGAATAGTAAACTATCATTTACCGAATCACTGATTCTTTGAATATTGTTTTAATCAGTTTGAACTAGTTCGCCCGTAGGTGCTCTTGTGAGAATTTGATTTTCTACTATTTTGCTATTCAGTTGAATGTTTGCCTTCCCAACATTCATCCTCTCCTCCTTTGATAAAGATGGTTCTACTTGTATATATGTTGCTCTCATGGAATTCACCCCTAGATATCAAAATTTTCTTTCATGAGGTGGCATGTAGGGATGGGCCACCAGCTTACTCCAAGAGGAAGCTCGTCATTCATTCATTGGGGTCTGGTCTGATTCAAACCACTTTCCTACAAGCAATTTCGCCTATCTAGGAGTGATAATGACTTCGGCTTCTGCAGATACTGACACAAAAATGTTGTGTTGTCTGTGCGTAAAATCATTCTCACTGGAGATGGCTCTTAATTAGGGTATTCGTCACCTGTTGACACATTATAGGAAGTAGATTCAAATTACTGATATCAGACAACCTCACCACTATCAACAGGCGGAAGTATCATGATAATAACAGGGACACTCCTCTGTCAGAGGTAGACCTGCTATCCAAGTGTGATATGCTTGGTGCAATGCAGTAGAAACACCTCCGTCCAGAATATTATTATCTCATGAAAGAAGCCTGCTGAATGGTCCTGAGAAATAGAAGTTAATGGCACGAAAGCTCAACTATCTATCACTCGGTCAGACATTGTCTACTCTGTAACCATGGTAAGTTGGTTCATTTTTACTCCTTACATTGTCATTACCTTTCTACATATATTATGATATCAGAAAGCTGCCCCATGGAAAGTAGATTGCATGGCACAAGAATCCACGCAGGAGGGTAGGAATTATTGCCAATTAAGTGCAGACAGACAAGTTGTTCCTATTACTCAAAAGTCCATTACCAGCTATAATGTATGGGTGAACATGGTTTCATAGAAAAAAAAAAACATACACCATCTCTTGTTTCACTCTAAAACCTGAATGATGTTCCTTGTGATATAACCTCGGCCACATGATTTCTGCATGTGTTTCCTACTAATAAGTTGATAAGTCCGTACTGTGACTCCTGGTTTTCAGTTAGACATAGCCATGAAGGCAAGAACAAAGTAACATATGAGATGACTAAGCACTAACAGAGTGATAACCACCTCATATGAAAGCATCATGGGTACAGGTGTACCATAATAGATCCTCCAACCATCCAAACTATCCTATATGACAGGATATCAATGAGCAGACAACTTGAAAAAGTCGCTATGGGATCCCTGATTGAACAGGCTAGTTGGACATGATAGTCGTCATGCAACCACTATCTTTTGCATTCACAGTGCAGAGTCCAACAAATGAGGAATTGCAATAACATATATCTCTTAGCATTAATTTCTGGTCCAATACCTATGCTCCAACTTCACAAGGAGGATACTTGTACAGGGAAATAATGATATTTTTACTTGTATACTCATGTACATAGACATGCATTGTCTAGGTTCATTAGGATTTTATTATACCTTTTATGGGTCTCCTGTTTTCGTCCCATGAGCTCAAATTGTATTCGTTTTCTATATTCAATTCATACTTGAACACTTTCAAGCATCAAGGTCAATGATGACTACTAAATGGCATGTGAAATAAGGAGTTGATAAAGGAAGATCAATCAAAGGAGCAGAGAAGGGGTGCTTCACAAAATAAACAGGCTTCGGTCATATTTAATAGCAAGACACTCATATCCTATAACTGAAGGTTTATATTTACATATAGTTCATAAATATGGACTAGTGGTCGGACAACATACATTTCAAATGGCTTACTCCATGTGACTTGTATAAGCTGCAGATTCCAACATTAACAACAAAACTCTTGGTAATGGTAATTGTTATACTAATGCCACTGACGTTGTTTCTATGAGAGTATCTCCAACCAACATATTTCTTAAAGAAGAAGAAGCATTGCAGGAGGGTAGGCTTCTCGATGTTAGTTTTTGATCCTTCAAGAGGAATTGTTTTTTTAGTTATGTTGTCCGTGTTTTCGCAGGGGTAAAGGGGGAAAAGATTGGCTGCATGGTAAGGACACATGTTTTTTAACTGACCGAATAAGTCACTAGCTGGCTCATTAAGCCTAACCTAACACCTCTGTATGAATTACCAAATAAGCCATACAGCCTATTAATCTGAATAAGTCACAACCGCACAGCCCTTTATTGTATCTTCCACATGCCATTGGCTGCATTTTGCCTAATTTAAATATGAGGTAGTTACACTGAGCAAAGTAGACAATGCAAGTGTCATTTAAGCTTTAATGCAAGCATAGTATGTGGCAGTGTGTGTGTGAGAGAGAGAGAGAAAGAGAGAGGATTACCGTAAAAAGAAAGTTGTATCCCATTTCAAGCACAGACCGTAAGAAATCAACCCGTCGCCACATCATCTTTAAGTAATCAGGGGTCATAAAATAGGCCTCCTGAGAGAAATCAACCCCCTCGGTGGTGAGGGCAAAGCAATGGGTGTGTACACGCTTACATCTCGCAAATGCCTTCTGATCTAGAGCAATAATCACCAAATGATTCAAAAGTCTGCTAGTTTGGTAACCAAACCTAAAGCTAGCCAAAAAGAGATCCAGAATTGAATTATTTGGATCTGCCCAAGCCTCATTCAAAGTTGTTAAGATAACTGTCTTGTCATGCATGGAAGCCTCCTTCAAGACTGTTCCTAGACTAGAATCAGCACTGTCCTACATTTGAGACAAAAGTTTTAATGAAGAATATGTTGTGTGCTACTTCACATGTAATAGCCAATGAACAATAATATTACAATACCTAATTACTCAAACACCAAAAAACCTTCAAAATTCCAAATGATAAGCATTTACTGCAAAATGAGTAGATAGTGACATTGCTGAAGTCAAAAAGATGAATATACTTATCTGTATAGAGCAAGTGTTAGGGTTTTCTTTTCGTATTCAACAATGGCCCAAAGGCCCGTGTATCCTCTATATATTATCTTATTCAACAATGAAATGAACACATTTTTACACCCCATTTAGATGCTACCTGAGCCATCACTAAGGCTGCGACCACCACACCTTTGTCTCCCACATAAACACCACTTCGTTGCCATTAAACAGCATTCAACGTATCATTCTATTCCAGCCTCATGCCAATCATGCCTTAAAAACACAACACCACTTTATCTTTCGACTCCAAGAACAAGACAAGTCCTGATGATGGAGATTTAACAAATTTTATATTTATAGACGGTTGGAAAATTCATCAGTCTAATCATAACCTCACGTTTCTTATATTACTCGGATGCCACTTCAATTTATGCATCTTCCTAGGATATGTGTGTTATATTAAGTTATGCATCCTTTATTTCATCATTCATTTATCATACTGTGACACTATTTGTCATCATTTACGTTTACATGTACATTTACAAGAAGATCTTTGGTTATTGTACAATCTGAAGTCAAATAAGCAAAGAATGGTCTCTATATCCTCTATGAAGGAAGAACATGGAGCAATCATAGACACTAGTTATGAAGTCTGACGATTAAAATGCTTGTCGAATAGTCTGCTCATCTTAGCATTCCCTCTTGTTACCTTGTAAAATGACAGCACTTAAGCAATAGCTATGGCCTATAATCAAGTGAAGCATTCTAGAAGCAGATACTTGGATTCTACTTTGTTTGAGAAAAATGCATAGATATATCTCCTTACCAGTCATATTCCATCAGAATATCATTTAAACTTACTTGTTTACAAAGGATTGGGAAGATAACTTTATTGGAAGTTGTTTCACATACTTATCTATCTAATCCACACACACCATCAACTTTAATGGGAGAGGGGAGATTGAAGAAAGTATAATGGATAAAACTGGACGGATGCAATCTGTCACAGAAGGAAAGTCATAATGGACTCTTGAAAAAACACGTAGGCATTCTTAGGCTGCTCAAGAAGTGGAGGAGGCACTGTTATGTGATATATGTAATAGCCAACCTATTTTGTACTATATAAACCTCTGTCACCACTGATTCAACCAAATCTTTTAATGAAACGGTGAGTTTCATTTTCAAGCTACTTTCTCTCCCTAAATCTAATTTTACTTTCGAAGGGAGAAAATATGGTTCAAAGTAAACTTTATGCATATTTTACTTTCTTTCAAACTAAAATATACGTCTCAAACCAAAGAAACAATCAAGGGCAAAGATCGAACTTTTAACACCTACTAACTGAAACGAGGGAACATCTTGGAGACAGATTGCGTGCTTGTATGCATATTCTCATATGCGCATTCAAGAAATGCATCATAAATAAATTTCATTTATACATGAGCACATGCACTTCCAATTTCTGGATTAAGGAATACCTGTAAAATTTGGCAGCAGGAATTTACTTTTATATACAATTTCCTACTAAAGAGTTAGAATCCCTTATCGAAACTTCCAGCATGGTATACAATAATAAAATGTTCTGGAACGATTTTCCCCAAACTGGGTTCCGATTTTGGAACACTCTGTTCCCGAATATAACATTCCCCTATGTGAATAAACGGGAAGTGCTCTGGCATTGTGACTGCTCACTGCACTTTCTATGATAATCAAATTGGCACCTATATACTTGCGAGCATAAAATCCTACTAGAGAATTTCATAAAGCGAAATCAAAACACCAAATTTACTGTTAAAACAACAGCTAATTATTTTTTATTTAAATAACGACTCAAAAAAGAGACTAACCGACAACGAGTGGAAGGACAGAGCAGAAGAGAACATGTCGGTCGACGAGACTAAGTAATCTGGAAGTCGGATCTGGCATGAATCAAAAGTGGTATTGAGAAGGAGATAAGAAAAAAGAAACGTCAGGAAGAACAAGGCGGTGGTGCGAGGACGGTGGAGCACCGTGGAGGATGTAAATTCAGAGAAGTAGTAGTGACGCAGCATTTCATACAAATGTAGTCAGAAATGGGCGGCGAGTGATGATATTCTCAGACGAACCACTGCCGCTCGTCGTCTCGTTTTCCGTTGGTTTCAGTCTCATGGACAAAATCCTGCCGGTTCTCAATGCAAAAGAAGTGTCTGAGCGAGCAAAAAGAGGGAAATCGAGAACGGTTACCAAAAAAAGCAGAAGAGCCTAGATCCATGTACAAGTCCATATGCGTAGAGTACAACCCCATTGATGCGATTAGATTTGCTTATTTATATAACAATAAACTAGGATTTTTCGTTCGTACCTTTTGTTGTTTATTACCATTTACATACATCCCTGATTTTTACTCATTAATTTATCTTTTTTAGGTTTCCTTATTTTTTATTAATACTATATTATTTGATGTGCAATTTTATGTTTGAGACCTCCAGACACTTTGATATTTGAAGTCCAAGTTTAAACCAATCAGACACCACTTTTGTGGTTAGTAATAAACATTTTTGAGTATTTGGATAAATAATTTATACCGGTGTCAAACCCATAATAAAGAGTTTTTAAAGAAGTTAAACATTTTTTACTTATAATAAGTTGATAAAATGATTTTGTAGAAAAACATAATTTATTTTAAATAAGCAAAACCCATGCACCCTCTATGTTTACTTGTTCATATTAGCCCCCCGTGGAGAGTGGAGAACATTACCCCCTTCTCCTCCGATGACCCTCGAGTCTCGACCCCTTTCCTTCTTTTTGTTGAATGGCCACCACAACACCAAACCACCTTCAACACCGACCACCACCTGCAGCGAATCCCATCGTCGTCGACCACCGGCAACATCTTCTCATCTTCCTCGAACTGTCATATGAGTTTTGAAATGTGAAAAGCTTCAATTTTGATGTTGATTTTAGGTTTTTGATTTACATTGATAGCTTCGATTGGATTTTGATGTGGATTTTAGGTTTTCGATTTTACAGTTATTCCAAAGCTTGGATTTCTATAAGTTATTTTCTCTTTGATTTACGTAATTACGTGTTGAGTATCCATGAAATAATCAAACTTGGATTTACGTTGCTTCAGCTTAGACCTAAAATGGGTTTGTAAGATTTAGGACTTAATGTTTGATTTTGGAATCTATGAATTATGATAGAGCTAGTCTAGTATGCGGTGGAGATAAGAAATTGTTTCGAAATGGGTTTGAGTTATTGAAGTCAATAATGCACTTGATGGTACACTGAGAAGAACCGACTGCCTTGGGGAAGATAAATCACAGGGGTAGTGGTTGTACACATGCTTCACCAACAAATCAAATATATACCGCCTTATAATCACATTTATCAAAAAATTTAAAAACAATTTTTAATACATAAAGTACTAGGGGCAGGTTCAAATGCGAACCATCCAATTCTTAAAAACCGTGTAAACCAATTTCGACCAATAAGAAAATTCCATTTATTTTTAATTAAATTTAATTGATAAGGTTATTTATGTCATTTTACATAATTTTTTGATAATTAAGGAAGTTAGTAATACATTTTATTTAAGGCAAATTTAATAGAAGAAAGTATGAAAAATGGTAACATTTCAAACTTTTATTATAATATATTATTAAAATCTTTATTTTTAATTATTTGCAATGCAATGAATCTGTTGGATATCTTGTTCATGTAAAAAAAATAATAAAATAGTTAATGAAATAGATTCATAAAAAAAATTAATAAAATAGATTCATGAAATAGATTCATAGCTAATGAAATAATGCATAATTGACTTTGTTCGTCATGAAATCAATATGTTGTAAGAATTTGAAGGTGAAAAGATTTCATTGCAAAATAATTAATGAAATAGATTCATGATAATGAAACGTTTTCATTTTCTTAACAAATTCGACATTAATGCACTACTTTCATTGATATCCATGTTGTATTGTATCTGAAGTTGATCCGTTCAGTTGTTAGAATAGTCATGAAACGGTTGCATAATTGGTTTTGTTCTTTTTGAAATATACATATCATGAAATGGGTGCATAATGGAATAGATTTATGTAAAATAGTTAGTGAAATAGATTCATGTGAAATAGGTAATGAAATAGATTCACGTAAAAAAGTTAATAAAGTAAATCGAGATTAATGCACTACTTTCATTATGATCCATGATTCATTGTATCTGAAGTTGATCCGTTCAGTTGTTAGAATGGTCATGAAACGGTGCATAATGAGTTTTGTTCTTTTTGAAATATACGTATCTTGAAATGGGTGCATAATGGAATAGATTTATGTAAAATAGTTAATGAAATAGTTTCATGTAAAATATGTAATGAAAAAGATTCATGTAAAAAAGTTAATAAAATAGATAATGAAATAGATTCATAGCTAATGAAATAATTCATAATAGATTTTGTTCGTTATGAAATTAATCTGCATGTAAGAATTTGAAGGTGAAAAGGTTTCATTGCATGTAGCTAATGAAAAAGTTTCATTCATAACATGTAGTATGCATAAAGTGTTATGAAACAATTGCATTAACATGTACAAAAAAGCCTGGAATAAGGAAACAAACAATTGTATAATTAAACATTTCCATAGTGAAATAAACTGAATTTTTATTTCAATAAACATTTCCATAGTATGAATGTTAATGATTGTTTACCGTTCTACTCTTATTGATGAAATAAACTGAATTTTTATTTTTTATTTTTTTTAATTTCCATAAATAWAGCMTACAAATCTTGACCATTGATCAAGAAAATGGATGGTTGAGATTGGTTTACACGGTTTACACAAATGGAGAGAGTTTTCATTTGAACGCTCCTCTAAAGTACTATACATTTATATATAAAGTCTTCAAAACAACTAATAATACATTAAGTAATATTACTTTATACATTCAATCTTAAAATCTCTTAATCTACGATTAAAATAACACATAATACAAATTACTAATACACATTATTACTTTTTCTTTTACAACTTTTACAAGTTTTAGAAACACTAAAATATGCACCAAAATAACCATTTTCATTTGGTAGTTGGTTGTGGAAACACATTTCCTGTATGAAAACATGCATCCGTCAAAACAGCGTCGTATTCATGTTACAAATTTTTTTAATAATTTATTTATTTTTAAATTATTGATAAAATTTATTTTAATTAAAAAAAAATCTTTTAAATTAAATTATGTTTTCCGTCCTTGTAACTTGTCAAACATTGTAATATTTGTCCTTATATTTTAACAAAAATTACAATTTTGATCTCTATAGCTTATAATTTATCATTAGAGTAAATTATAGATTTGGTTCCTATGGTTTGGTGATTTTTATAAAAATGGTCCCAAAATTACATTTATTATAAATTAAGACTCGTCGTATGCCGTTTTGTGATGAAGGTGTCTCTTCCTCTAACAACCATCCAATTCCGCTGTTAACCATGAAGGCACTTTTGTCCTTTTCTTTGTTTTGTCTGTACTCGAGGAACTAATTTTACAAATCACATACAAACCACATGGACCAAATCCATAATTAAATCTAAAAAATAAAAATATTATTTTTTTATACTTTGAATTTATTAAATTAATTAATTATTATACTTTAAGTTTATTCTCATATATAATTTTTTTTTCTTTCAAAATAATATGTATTATGTGTGTATATGCATGCACATGTGAGTATATGTATGCATGTTCACACACACACATATAGTTATACATAATGAGGTTCAATCGTTTAGGAGAAACCATATATATCGACCATTAGATTAATTGATTCAATTGGTGTAATTAATAACGTTTATAACAATATTTTTTAAATTAAGAAAAATCTCACCAATTCTATTCTTTATTAGAAGAAAATGAAATATAAACAAAAATCGAGCAAAAGAAATTACACTACACTAATTTATTTTTTTCATCCGTTTTTTTTTTATAATTTTCCGGTTTTTCATTTATTTAGTCTTTTTCTCTGAATTCAACTCTCTCTCTCAACACAAAATAAACGAAAAAAATTGAAAAACTATGAAAAAAACGGATGAAGAGATATATCAATAAAGATGCCAAATTAGTGAGAAACGTGATTTTTTTGTGTAATTTATTTTGCTAAATTTTTGTTTATATTTTGTCTTTTTTCGAACACAAAATAGGTGGGAACATGTTTTATAATTTAAAAAAATATTGTTGTAAACGTCTATTTGATCATATCCGTTCAATCGATTAATCTAATAATTTATATATATTATTTTTTTTCTAAACCTCGCTATATGTGTGTGTGCGTGCGTGCACACACGTACGTAGACATATGTAATTAAATATTTTTGGGAAAGAAAATATATTGTATATTAGAATTAAACTTAAAGTATAATAAATAATATATATTAAAGTATAATAATTAAGTAATTTAATAAATTCAAAGTATAAATATATTTTTTTTCTGTTTTTTAGACCTGATTAAGGATTTGGTCCCTATGGTTTGTGTGGACTTTAAGAAATTCGTCCATTAAGTAAAGACAAAAAAATGAAAAGGACGAAAGTGCCCTCAAAGTTAACAGAAGAACTGGATGGCCGTTAGAAGGAGGGACCAATTTGTTACAAAACGACATACAACAAGTCCTAATCTGTAACAAATGAAGTTTAAGGACCATTTGTAAAAATCACAAAACCACAAGAACCAAATCCATAATTTACTCTTATTATTACTTTCATCACCGAAGCTAACACCTATCTTTAAGTATGAGGGACTAAACAACAAAGCATTATATACCATAGGATTGAAAACAAAAATAAATTATAAACCATCGTGACTATAACAACAATAAATTTTAAGCCATAAGAATGGAATCGTTATTCCAAAAAGCAAACCACATGGACGAAAAAGGTAATCTACTCTTCTTTTTATTTTGCTTGTTTGTAATTGGAAACCACTTTGCCTTGAGAATATTACGTGAAAGACAAATGAAGTACATAATAACTTGTTATCTGGTTGATTTAAGAGCTTAAGGAACTGTAGCTCCTATGTTTCGGTTGCAAAACTCGAATCATGAGCTGTTTATGCAAGTACGTCATCTTAAAATCAGTTGTGCTTTATCTATATAGGTTTTTTTAAATCTTGTTTATAACAATATTTAATCAATAATCATATATATATATATATATATATATTATTAAACCATATAATCAACTTTTGAGTTGTTTTGGGATCTAAAATTGAAAAAGTTTTTAATCATAGTCGATATTGATAACAATTTAGATAGGGAAGTTATCATTTCTACGTTTCCAAATATATGTTTGAAGTGCATTTCTTCCGAGCTAACCCTACATTTCTTTTCAAACGGTAGCACAATTTGACTGTAAGAAATATGTATAAGGATTTTTCATAAAATCATCATTAGTCTAGTGGTTACTTCATTGTTTTTCATGTGTTCAAGTCTTCTATTACAATTTTTTTTTCTTCAGAAACATATTAAATCTGAAACTAAAAACTAAGAAAATGACACTAGATGGATTCAAACTCGGATTTGAGGTGGAAGAAAAGTCTTGCAAACCAACTTTACCAAGAAAAAAGTATGTTCTCATTGTAGTTTCAAAATATAATATGGTGACACACAACAAATTGATACGGTAACACATAACAAATTTTCGAGCAAATACACGGTAGCATGTGCCACCTATGGCACCTCTATGGGTCCATCCATATGATGGGACCGGATGAAAAAAAGAAGAGGAAATCTAGTTGTAGGTTTACCAAAAATTAAGAAAATTATAACTATTTTTTTTAGGAAACTTAACTTCTAACTCAAGCTAAGGGGCGTTTACCAAATGTTTATCCGGGTAAGTGTTTATTGAGATAAATTACCTTGCCGGATGAATATGACAAATACCAAGAATCTTACCGGTAAGAGCGAATGCAAGGACTGAGAGTTTTACCCGGTAAGTGAGGACGATGACTCTTACCATAGTTAACGCTTACCGAGTAAATTGTTGCATACAATGTCGTTTTGGTGGACTAAAATCTTACTCGATAAATAAGTGATAGTGTTGAATTTTACTGGTATGTGCTTAAGGAGTAAGTGTTTGGATAAACGCCCCCTAAGAAAATTGCTTAATTTTTCAAGATATGTAAAGTTGATAAATTTTTAGCAATCTAGATATGGTAATTAATATTTGTCAAATGAGATGGAAAATAAATTAATGTGAGTAGAAAGCTAGTGTGATTTGCTACGAATCAACAACTATGCCTACTCCATACAAGGAATCCGTATTTACTAACATTTCATAATTAAACACCGAGAGGTTGATTAATTTACGATTAATTGCAAGAATTTAAATTACTAATTAAACAAGTTTTGGCCTTTAACATATATATAATATCCAAATTAAAGATAATCAAGTCCTTCAATTACATCTATCTGTAGAAACATCCTCTATATGTTGGAGTCCAGTAGTCCGATCCGTTGTTCTCATGGTACACTGGAGGAGTACACGATATGGGAACCAAACACAAACCTCTGCTCTTTAGATCGACCTTCTTATCTCCTCTCTCTTTTGTTTCCAATCGTGCCCATGTCTCCTGAAATCCGAAACAATATTAGATCAACCCTTTTTCAGAATCTGATCAATTTGATCATATAGTAATTTACTAGCTAATAACAAGTATTCTCTGATCGGATTTTGGTTCTCACCTTCACGATATTTGTCTTCATGTATGGATTGCTCAATAACTGCAAAAGGAAATGTGCATTACATTAATTACTTGTTTTAATTTCTATTGTTTTGAGTGAAATTAATAACCATCTGTAAATGATGTTGTTACCTGTACTTGTTCTTGTAGACACTTGATATAACCAATTGCTTCCCATAATACTGAAGCTGTATCTGTCTGAGGAATCAAGGAAAGTTAGATCTTTTGGAGCACGAAAGGAAGATAATAACAGGAAAGATTACGCATTCAAGTTTCATATATACCTTGCCGAACGGTGACACAATCTGCTGAAGGGCTGTTATTTTTTCCTCGAGCTTTGGTTTAGGATGCTGAATCGTTATGATTTTTTTTCACAAAATGAGATAATTAATATTTAAAGAAACACCATATACATATGAGCTGGAATTGAGGTTAATTTACATGTCATATATAGATGGATATATATATATATATACCTTAGTTGATGAGACTGTAGAAGTTTCGAGCTTTGGTTTCTTTAAGAGTGATCCTGCAGGGTGATCTTCTGATTTCTTTCTCTTCCCTTCGTTAGCAACTCCATTTCCTCTTCCATTGATTTTAGCAGGTGTGTTGCCTCTTGGTCTCATTGGCTGCAACTTTTGTGATGAAACATGTATTAGGAAATTTAAAACCTAATTAAGCTATCATATATGTATGAAAAAGTGAATATGTTCAAATGCTTACGCGACCTATAGAAGTAACACTTAGGTGATACCGTCGTTTTTGTTGGATTTTAAAGGCATAGCGTTAAGGCGTAGCTTTATGCTAGTCGTAACAAATTTGTAAAGACGAAAGACATTAAGAAAAAACAACGGCATATATTTTATAAGATTTACGTTTATTCATTAGGGTTTATTGTGTCTTTTGAAAACTTGTCAAAATCATTTGGTTTTCTGTTGAATTATAGATATATACACACACATATATCTCGTACCCATGCACATGTATACAAATATACGGTGTTCAAATCTATCTGGCTCAAGTGGCTTTGCTTGCCTTTTGTTTATATTTGCCGATCCAAGATATATATATATATATATATAGAGAGAGAGAGAGAGAGAGAGAGAGCGCTCAGTTACCTGATAAGAAGTATGGATTGCCTGTTTTCTTAGGTCGGGTAAATTCATGGAGTTCATAATGGGTTTACTAGACATGTTACTCTCTGATAGTGGCTTGTTTAAGCAGCTACCAAAAGCAACCAAATCAGCAAAACCCCTTCCGTTGGCACATTCTAAATTCGGCATACCACTGTAATAATACTTGGTATTATCCCCAACAACCATGTTGTTAATCCCTACTTGATATTCCATTGGGTGACTACTTAATCCTCTCCGAAATAACCCCTCACGTTCAATATCACTCTCTGTGTGTTCATTCTTTATAGCTGTGAATTGCCCACTGTATTGATCAAACTGTGGACTTATTTCAACATCCGGGGGTGCAATCGACCAACTTGTTACTGAAGCTGGATTCTTACTTTGGTAAAGGCCATCGTTGAACCCACTGAAATTTTTTTCAAAGTGATGCAGATTTGTTGGGCTTGAAAACTCCCATCCGCTGTCTATTTTCTTCAAATAATCACACGCTGGTTCATACATCCGAGTCGAAATGTTCTGCAGTTCTCCGGTAGCTCCAACACCTCTACATATGTATAGTTCACTCATTATTACTAGAACAAAAGTTGTGTAAATGTTAATGAACATAGAACATACTTATATATATATATATATATATATATATAAAATGGATGTTAGGTTATATTAAAATAAAGTGGAAGGATGGAAAGAACAAAAGGAATCCACTAAAGAAGAAAAAGAAAACCTTTCTACAAGAACCTTTTTTTCCTTCTCTTTACTCAATCAATGGTTCATCATTACCAGATAGCAATAACCGAAGAAGAGTAAATCACCGATTGGACGGTTTTAAATTTATCATTTTTCGCGTAAGTTTGCCATTTTTTTTTTCTTTTTAAATGAGATCGCATGTGTATAATATCACATATTATTTTTCTAAGCTCGGAAATTGTTGTGTATTTAGTTCTAATATTGACGGTATCTACGGATTTAATTTACCCTACTTCTAGAATTTTCTAATATGTGCCTACAAGTATTCCGATGTCTTTTGATCCAACTGGTTTTTTAACCAGATCACTGAAACAATCTATAAGCGACTAAGTTGGATATCAATTAGTATTGAATCGTTTTCAGTTGATGTAATAATTAATTAACTTACAGTAAAACTTGGTTCCAGAGGTGATGATTATCGGAAACTGCCTCTCCGTAGGGATCGTTGGTGGATGATTTCTCTACAAGTTGTCGAGAAGACTCCATGCTGAGCCCAGAATTGTTGGAAGCGTTAGTCGTAAAAGAAGTAGAGATAGAAACATCTTCTTCACCACCAGAGCAGTTAGAATTAGGGTCTTGAGGATTGTTGCATGGAGGATTACTTCCATAATCAGCTCCACCACCAGTCCATGAACAAAGAGAAGAAGTATGAACATCTGGCCACCACCTTGCCGCAGAAGATGTTGCAACAGAGTTTTGATTGCATTGCTCAGCCATTATACACTTATCCATTGTGAAACTTAATTAAGCTGATGGGGGTGTAGGGGTATTTGGAATATAAAGGGTGGATAATATATGAGTGTTGTAGGTCTATTATGAATTTAAATCATATATCAATGTAGTGCATAGTGTAGACACTAAAATATATGCAACCTCAGTTCTTCCACTTAGATGGTGGACAATTATTAAATACCAATGGCTGGGCCAGCTTGAACTTTTAGTGTTAAAGTCTTCGTTCCAATTTCTAATACTTAAACTCCATTCAAATGGTGGGGGAAAACAAGATAAATAATAACCAAAGATAGTATATAGCTACAAAATTCTGTCCTGCCAATCGTATCGATCTGTCGAAAGTTAGGGATACAGCACAAACAGAAAGTGTCACGTCCATGAAAGCTAGCTAGGATGTAAACCGTTACCAGTCGAATCGTATGGAAATAGATAACATGCATATTGAACATCCTTAGAGTATCCACAATGCTGGACTTTTTCATTAGAGCTTTTTGTAGAAGAAACTTAATGGGTCCTAAAACAAAAAAACAAGCTTATTGAAAATTCATAACTGTACAAATGAAGAGGGGCTTTTTGTCCATGACTTCTTTACATCATTACATGTTCAGGTGACCAAAACGTCAACAAAAAGTTTAATTCTCCTAAAGGCACAATTGGAGGTGCTCTTAGGTACACAATGTGTTCACACCACTAAAAGCCATAAGAAACTTTAAAAGGTGACTAATTAAATTCACAATTGAAGCGACTTTATGTGTGACTCGAAATTAAATCCTCGCTTTGGAAGTCGGGTATATAAGCGACAAACCTTTCAGGACATTACAATAGGCCTCCTATGTGATTTCTATAAGGTCACCCAAGGACCAAACGACTCGTGTTCATCTCTCAGTACAAGCATCACCTCATACTAGATTTTGAACACGTTGTGTTTGATCTCACTTTCAGCTGAGAACTATACCATCTGAATTATCGATACAGTGGGATGAAATAAACTACTAAAGCAAGAAAAACGCTAGTTTGGCATACAGTAAAAAGCAATAGCACCTGACTGGGTCTAGGGTTGGCATACAATAAAAGATGAAATTCGAAGGTAGACAAACATTAGGTCCGACGAGAAAAATAGAAACTGAAACCAATGCAAGAAAAAGAAATACATGAAACTCGCATATCTAGATGAGTCACTACAACAAAATTGGGTTTATAGGACATTCCCAATCTCTAAGCGTCCCAATAGACCGCTTTATAGGACTTAATTTATAGGACCAAAATATAAAACGTCATATCTAATCTAAAGGTGTTGTAATAAGTTTATATGACGTTTTTTGACGTCTTAACATGTTTTTAGGACATTTTTAATACAAAATGTCGCATTAGCAACTTTATTAGACACTTTTGAGAAAATGTCCTACAAACTCAATTTTTTATAGGACATTTGTTTTTATAGGACAATTTTTCAAATAATGTTCTATAAAGTTGCTAATGGGACACTTTATATTAAAAATGTCCTAAAAAACTTATTATGACGTCAAAAAGCGTCATATAAACTTATTACAACGTCTTTAGATAGCACGCTTTATTTTTTGTTCCTATAAACTAAGTCTTATAAAAAGGTCTATTATGACGCTTAGAAATTGAGAGTGTCGACATATAATCCCGATTTTGTTGTAGTGAGTGATTGAATCACTTTTCTTAAGCAGGCAATAGAACGAAATTTGAAACCCTAAACTAAGAGAAAATAGAAAAACTCACATTTCCAAACGTCTCACAAATAGATAAATCAATCTTTTTCCATCCAAAATGAGAAGAAATGACTGAATATATTTGAAATGGATCATAAATTTATTATGAACCATTTCAAATATCATTCCGATATTCAAAACAAGAAGTTACAATTGATCAAATGCAAGTACACACAGAAGTCAACCTGCAGGAGTCTAAAACAGATTTTGTTTCATTAATTCTAAACCTCTTAAATTCAAGTGTGTAAAGGTCTTGTACCATGTTCACAAAACAAAAACTGGATAGCAGATCAGTCCACGGCAGAATATAGCATCTAATTATTCATGTACATGCATAATCACATCTAACTAACAAATGATTGATCGACTTTTCCGGCCACATGTCAACATATACATCTAACAATGGTTTGCAATGCACCATCCTCTTTCTTTAATTAGGTTGTCTCAAGAAGATAAGCCACCCCTAATATAATCCCTCCACTCCAATAGATGTATATTATTATTTTAGTTTGTCTCAAAATAAACGTCCACCATTAAAAGTAAATGTTTATTTTTCATTATACCATTAATTATGAGATGGAGAAAATTCCTCTCTAGATAATTAAGGTAAAACCGTCCATTGTTAATTAAAATATGTAATAATTACACATTCCTAAATTGTGTCTTTTTCATTGTGAAAGTTTATTTTGGGACCGGAGTAAATGACTAATTAATGTAGCCTAACTAAACGCAAAGACAATTTTTCAACCTAGGGAGAAGAGGCTTGTGGAAAGTAGAAACCAATCCCTTTCGGTCTGACTCCCATGAGGTGAATCAAGATGCACTATGAACTAAATAGTTACTAATTATCTAGATCAACATAATGTTGGTCATAAAATCAGTAGGGATTGTTGCTGCTTCATATGTGCTATCATTGTTCGTTTGTGTCAAGAGATGGATAAATGGAGCTATGGTAAGATCCTTCAATTAGAAACAAGGATCACACCAAAATGATTTGGAGCTTCTTGGCCTTGCCTAAATAATTAAACCGTACCCAAGTGCCATAAGTTACTGAATAGCTCTCCATATGGCTGCATTAGCAATGGAGTATTATTGGATGCCTCTAGAAAATTTTCATCAAAAGAAAAGTTGTTTCTTTGCAAGCATTTTGCATAAAGATTTCAGTATATACTGAAACCTTTGATGAAACACCATTAATTAAAACCTTTATGGTGCGTTTACTTTGCAAAATGGAATTTGGTCAAATTAGAATTCATCAAAGGAATTTGATTTTGAAAGAATTTGGTGGAATTTGACCATGCGTTTAGTTGGTAGGAATTGGAATCTTCATCTTTATTTGGGGGAGGGCGGAAGGTGGAAACTATGATGACAGTATAGTAGTGGCCTAATGTGGTATTGGTGGTCGGGTTGTTAGGAGTAGGGTGAGGTGGGAGCAGAGGGTGGCAGCTGTGATGACAACAAACCAATGGTGGTGGGGCGGAGTGGGTGGTGGTTGTGACAGTGATAAAATGGTGGTGGAGTTAGGGGCGTGACAATGACAATAGTAGTATGGTCAGATTGGGGCAGGGGTGGCGGTGTTAGGTTTAATTGGATGCAAACAGATGGAATTCAATTGCTTCACATATGCTAATGAATGATGAATTCATCAATTGTGGAATTCAAAGAAATTCAAGGGATTTCATCCATTTCAATATGTAAACCAAACGAAGAAATTAGAATTTGGTCAAAGGAATTGATCATTCCAATTCCCTTAAATTCCTTTGAATTTTGTGAACCAAACAGCCCCTTAGGTATCATAAAAAAGATTTGACCCTTCTGATTGACCAATGTTAAAAGGGAGAAACCATGTGCAAATTTTATTTTTATCAATCTCCATGTGCCTTTCATATGTGGCATTACTTAATATTACATTCCCCCAATCACCAAATTAAAATCGAGGACATGTGCATACTGTCTAGATGAACAATTACCATAGTGTTTCCCAATTCTTCATTTTTTACGGTTTTCCCTTGAACCTAACCTTATATATATATAGAGAGAGAGAGAGAGAGAAAGAATCGTGTGAGAATAAGAGTTAAGGTAAGAAGTGTAAGAAGAGATCTGGACACTTGATTACTTTTAATCTCATGATTAGAAAGGAATTGATCATGTGCATCTCGATACACCTCATTAGTGTTGACACTCAATTAGCATTGATCCAAGCGCGAAGATATTTTCTTACGCTTCTCAGTATAACTTTATAACTTGTCTTTTTTCATCGGAACTCAACTCTCTATATATAAGTCCCTACCTCTAAGTAGACTTTGAGTACATATATATGCCAAATGACTAATTAACACGCCTTTCAAGTTAGCAACATACAACCTAGAGAAGTTTTTTGATCTTGATACAACCGGTCAAAAGGTTCAGGAAAAGATATTGGATCTCCTGTATGTTATAACGTTAACCATCTCAAGATAATCCTCTCAACTAAGTGATAACTAATGTACATGCAACAACATCCTCTTATCAAGCATAGTGTCCATGAACATTTCTAAATATTTTTCATGTTCTAAGAAGCATTCATCCTTAGAGCTAGGGAACCTAGCTTGAAGTTATCCTTAGCCAATCATTAATTAATGGTATCATTAGTTGTAGCCAAGAGCAAACGTCATAATCTCATTGTGGGTTGCTCGTCTCGTTTTGTACCAGCCCTTCAATATCCAAAGACAAGAATACAATGAATAATCATAGCGTTCTACTTTAGTTGGAACATTTAATTTGTAACACTCCTCTACCTATCTTCGTTGAATGAACAACTAAGTGTAAGACTATACTCTTTAGTATTTATAAATCAAACTTACCATATACAAATCTTGGAAGAATATTCACACCCAACCCCTATTCCTTTGATTGTACATTGTCATACAAATCATAGTCAAAGGTTCGTATAATCACCAAGCTCATATTAATAGGAGCTTGACGATGATGCATCTTCTTTTAGATAGTTTTCAAAATCTTGTACCCAACATTAATTTTATAGAAATCTCAAGTCTTCAATTATATATATAGTTAGACATTGTACCTCATTAGGATTTTATATATGTATTGTGGTAGTGGATAGGTTTTCAATTCCAAGCTATCTCTTTATTGATGAAAACCGATTAAGCATTTGATACATACTTATGATCACCTCTATCGATGACTTTTTTTTGTGGATAATTAGAATTTTCTTTTAGTTGTATACCTTACTATGTTGATATCATAATATATATTCATCGATGATTGTTAGTTAATTGTACCATTCTAGCTAAAATCCGAAGTCGAACAACTAATATAGTGCCATTTAGTTGGCCCCGGAACGTTTCACCTAGTTGGTTTAGTCAACTACAAGTACGCTCTGCCAAATCTTCAAATGTCAACCATGCATGTGTATGAACTCGGTTAATCGTATCCCGAATTCATTTATCAAAAGGATGATTCTAAATGATTAATCTTCCATATATATCTTCTATTTGAACCCCCTCCTTACTATTTTCCTCGTAAGCGCAAATGTCAACCACGTATACGCATCACCTTTTACCTTTCTGAATCCCCAAATTAACACATAAAGGAGAGTGCAAATAGCGACATCATTATAAAAATAAAACGAGACCACGACACGTACCCCCTTCTCATTCTAGCTAGCTAGTTAGGTCAAAGAATTATTAAATTGAGTAACAAACTGATGGTAGCTTATGGATTTATCTCAGCCAAGTTCATTTCAACTTTTATAAAGGTTCAAGTTTTGTCACTTTTTAACAACCATTTTAATATAAAAATGGTTGATGGGATTGACATGTACGATAGCTAGCCGCCTTTAATTAGGTAGAGTTAATGGACGAGTTAAGAAAAACACGGTCTCTTATTGGCTTGACGACTAAACGCTAATTAAACAAGCTTACCTTTTCAAATTTAGTTAAGAATTATATTATCCATCAGAAAGACGTAGAGTGTATACGTGGCATAAGTTTTGGTTTTTTAAAATTAAAGGGAATTGGTTAGTATACATGTTAGGCCGGCCAGCAATTAAGCAAATTTATATAGAGAATTTCTAGCCACTAATAGATCTTGTGGATAACAACTTCTGGCCATTAATTAGGCTTCCCGTACGTGGTGAGTAAATAGGAAGGATTCTTGGTTTCGTTTCTTTATAACCTAAAGATGCATGGCATAAAAGATTCAGATACCTACATGACTACTACTGTAAGGGACAAGGTTGAGATATCTACAGTTCTACACCTCCCCCAAGGATGCCATCAGGGTTAATTAGCACTTCTACATCAAAGTAGATGCCAAGACCAAGCATATTTCTTGAGCCCTAATGACAATTAATGGATCCACCTCTAAAAATTAATATATATATATATATATATATATATGGTTTCGGATAATATTGAGATCCCAACATCTTTTAACCATTTCGTTAGGTCTTCTGTTGATCCTTAATTAGGCCGGTACATCGTGCATGAGAAATGACATCTTCGATCCCTCTATGAATGCCTTAGCATGTACATGAATCAACTCTTACGAAAATTATTTATTACATTAGTTAATATTGGTTAGAATCATCATTAATTAGTATTCTAGTAGATTGATTTTTTTTCTTTATTTATAGAGACAAAGTAAGTATCGCTTTTTCAAAATCTAACATTTGGAAGAAGATGTTCCCTTAAAGGGATCTGAAATCATCTCACGAACCCATTTGTACATCATTCATTATGTTCAAGAGGCAGATGAATGATATGATAAAGCATTCCATCTCTGACCTTTGTGACAGAAATGTCACCATTCTGGACATCATGAAACTTGACATAATTTAAGTTTACCTAATATCATGAGATTAATTAGGTGAGAAGCCAGTACAAAAAGAACCCTCATCAGTCCTTATATAGTAATGTCACCTTAATTATGGATTGTTGAACAAGCCCTCTCTAACACTGTGTGTGTGTATATATATATATATATATATGTATATATATGAACATGATGAAAATAATTAAGTATTCAAATTAAAGAGCAATAAGAGCTCCCAAAAGGTCTAGTTGTACAAAGGTAAACCCATGAACTCTACCAAAAGACAGCCAATGGATTCTTCAATCCTAAACATGATGAGAATATTACATTCTTTGACCCATATTTTATGCCCACTTGGTAAAAACATTAAAAAAATAATTGGGAGATATACCAAAGACATTCATTCCCTAATTGATGATACAACAGAAGATCATATAAAGACCAAGGTGATTAGGCTCAAGAACAGTTAACAGTAATTTTTTCAAACGGTTGCATCATTTGATTATAAGAAATAAATATAAGATATTTTTCAAAAAATCATTATTAATCTGTTGGTTAGTTCATTGTTTTTCATATGTGAAATTCTGTGTTTAAGTCTTTTATATATTCATTTATTGCAAGTTTTTTCAGAAACATAATAAATATGAAATTAAAAGTTAATTAACGGGATGTAAACTTGGGTCTTGGATGGAAGAAAAGTATTGTAAACTAACTCTACCAAGGAAACCTCATTGCAGTTTCAAAATATATAC
Source organism: Cynara cardunculus var. scolymus (assembly GCF_001531365.2). NCBI lineage: Eukaryota > Viridiplantae > Streptophyta > Magnoliopsida > Asterales > Asteraceae > Cynara > Cynara cardunculus. Next base: position 4,944,825 of record NC_037539.1, read on the forward strand.
TGTGGCACACAACAAATTGAAACGGTGACACTTTTCACTACCCTATATTTTTTTTACACTACGACGAATGAACAAAACGGGATGACACATGCCACCACAAAAACCCCTAATCACAAATTTATAAGGATAACACTCCATCATTGGTCGATAATAAAACAGAACCATAGTAAGTAAGTTCATCATTGGTCGATAATAAAACCGAATCAAGGTAAGTAAGTTCCTGATCAAGCTTTAGCTTTTAAAACCCTTTTCATCTTTACTTTGGTTTCATTCTTTTGGTTATTAAAACCAAGGCTTAAATATATTTCTAAAGAGATGAATTATTGACAAATATAATTCTAATTCCTTTGTAAAAGCTAGTTTTTCTTTTTGTTTGTTTTTGTCTTAAAACGTCCACATCACCCTGATTACGACTTTGTGACTTCATAACAATCTTTCGTAGAACAAATACCTCGGTACGCAAAAAGAAACTTACTTTTATATGATTATACATGTAACGAATTAAAGATTTATACTATATTATAAAATATTTAATTTTTTATTGTATTTTACAGATATACTGTAATACATGAAAAGCTGGTAGGCCTCACCGAACGTGTTATTGTCGTATCCACATATACCCATGAACAATATATATATATATATATATATATATATTGAGTGTATGTATAATTCTTGTTGAAAGTTACATATTTGAATATATATAATGTATAGAAAGTAGGTGAGATCGTAGACAAAGATTGGTGCTTAATATTTCTATTTATTGGTAAAAGAATCTCAAATTCCATTATTGTTAGTGGCTCCCTGTTTCTTGTCTTTTTGCGACCTTTCCTTAATGGAAAACCCTTCATGACACGTGTGAAAAAGAGAAGCGCACGAGTGCATTTTCATTATTAAACAAAGAAAAATTATATTTAATAATATTATAATTATTATATTAATTATCTACCAATTAATCTAATACCGACAATAAACATACGTATATAATATAATAGATGTTATTTTTTGACAAAGGCACATCGAAGAATGCTGAAGTTATTGCCTTCAACATTTTGAAATAGTTTTCTTTTTTAATAATAATCTAATTTAATTCAATATTCGATTAGTTTTAATAATTCTTTGGTAGGTTACATTGAAGGTTTGATTATAGGATGAATGACAAATAGGTAATTTGCATTAAGGTGTAAGTTACTTTTTTTCTTATTTAATGAGATGTTATAATTTAATATTTCTATGTTTTTATGGATCTTGATTAAGTCATCATATTTCAAGATTTTTGACCAGCGCATGATTTTAGCCATTTTTATGTTATCATTGATTTTCCAGTTTTTGAACCATGTTTGTTCACTGACGAAGAATCATGAAAAATCAACTTGAACACTTGTATGCTTCGTTGTTACATCTCCACATGATGTTTCTGAAAATGATAATTAATGACAATAATTTCACAAAAATTAATCTGAAATTATTATGTTTAGGTGAAAACCATTGTGTTCATTATATGATATAGGAATTATGTATTCTTAGGTGGACCTCTTCATTGATATTGTTCATGAGTGAAACTCATTTTGTTCACGTGAAATATGGTATTCAATAATGAAGTTACAGTTATTGAATCATTTTATTTAAGACGTGTTCATTACAAGTCATATTTAGTAATTGTATTTATTAGATTTTCGGTTACAAAATCCAAAGGAGAAATTATCGGGTCTAAAATTTGGGTTTAATAGATGACATCTCATTCTTCCAATAATACCTTTGTTCACTTACATTCACACCGACATACAACACATATGTTTCTATCTTATTATAAGAATGTCATTGTTGATTTTGAATCGTAGATCATATAAACTGAATGATAGGATTATTCACAAAGTTAACACCAATTATTGAGTTAACAAAAGAACCAACCCATATATATATATATATATATATATATATATATAGAGGTTGGTTCAAATAGAAACCAACCTTTTTGCGCAAACTATGTGAACCGATATCAACCAATCAAATGCTTTCTTGAGTTTAGGTTCAATTTTAATTTATAAATTAAAGATGGGGGTAATTTGGTAATTTAAACTTTTGTAACCCCCTAATAATTAATTGGGGGTTACAAATCTTTAAGGATACACCTAATTAATCATGAGATTTTTATGATTTTTTTTTTTTTTATGTTCATGTTCTTGATTTCAATTGATGTTCTACATATATTGAAATTGGTTGGCTAATTGTAGAATATTTTCGTTTCGTTCAACATAAATGGAGAATCCTATTGTAAAACAACTTCAGGATAATGTAAACGACAAACTTAATTCCGGATATGAATACGGTCGAAACACGATTCCCGATGATGAAGAAGATGATCAAAGCGTTCCGATTGGTAGCGTTCCGATTGGTAAGTGGTTACTATTTCTTCTATATTGTTAAATGAACAACCATTACCTTTGTTGTATATTAAATATGTTTTGCAATATGGTTGATATCGTCCAAGAATCTGATGCAATATACGGGCCTACATATGTTCAAAAAACACACTACAAAATATGAAACAATGGAAGTAGATAATAAGACATACAAATTGAACAGCACCTATGTGAAATTAGCAGCATGAACATACTGCAATCGTCCCCGTATAAGATGAACCTAATGATTATTGAGTCTGATTTTTAGAACATACGGTGCATAACATTTTTTGTTGCATCCATGTTTTCCAATAAGATGCTYCTATGTGTTGACCAACATCAGAATATGGTGTGGTGTTTTTCGAAAAGCAAGTATCAACATGCAGCAGATGTGAACAACAGATTGAAGTATCTTTCTTCAAATCTGAACATGTGTTCGACTTTGTACATTGCAAGACACAATCGATGTTCACACGAACATTCGGACGATGATACGGTCCATAACATTCTCGYTGCATCCATGTTTCCATTTGTTCATGTGATGAGCGGGTGTGTTCGTTTACAGCAAATTACCCTGTGAACAGCACATTGTTCATAAAGAACCAAATTAACACATAYGGGTAATGTGAACAGCACATTGTTCGTGTGAACAACACCTGTGTGAACGATCACATCATCCTAATGGGTAAACGAACACAGCCGCTGATCATATGAACACATGGAACATGGAGGCATTGAAAATGTTATGCACATTATGATCACCCTCGTGTTCGTACATTCACATAGAGGKGTGCTCGACGAACATATAGCAACTATGATCACATGGACAACTTATGTTCATATGTCGTCCATGCGTATCTATGTGAACAACACCTATGTGAACGACCACAACATTTTAATGTGTAAACGAACACACCCGYTSATCACATGAACAAATGGAAACATGGATGTAGCGAGAATGTTATGCAMTGTATCATCGTCCGAATGTTCGTGTGAACATCGATTGTGTTTTGCAATGTACAAAGTCGAACACATGTTCAGATTTGAAGAAAGATACTTCAATCTGTTGTTCACATCTGCTGCATGTTGATACTTGCTTTTCGAAAAACACCACACCATATTCTGATGTTGGTCAACACATAGGAGCATCTTAGTGGAAAACATGGAYGCAACAAAAAATGTTATGCACCGTATGTTCTAAAAATCATACTCAATAATCATTAGGTTCATCTTATACGGGGACGATTGCAGTATGTTCATGCTGCTAATTTCACATAGGTGCTGTTCAATTTGTATGTCTTATTATCTACTTCCATTGTTTCATAWTTTGTAGTGTGTTTTTTGAACATATGTAGGCCCGTATATTGCATCAGATTCTTGGACGATATCAACCATATTGCAAAGCATATTTAATATACAACAAAGGTAATAGTTGTTCATTTAAACAATATAGAAGAAATATTAACCAYTTACCAATCGGAACACTTTGATCATCTTCTTCATCATCGGGAATCGTGTTTCGACCGTATTCATATCYGGAATTAAGTTTGTCKTTTACATTATCCTGAAGTTGTTTTACAATAGGATTCTCCATTTATCTTGAACGAAACGAAAATATTCTACAATTAGCCAACCAATTTCAATATATGTAGAACATCAATTGAAATCAAGAACATGAACATAAAAAAAAA
>NC_037539.1:4950357-4960449 GCF_001531365.2 Cynara cardunculus var. scolymus
TATATATATATATATATATATATATATATATGTGTGTGTGTGTGTGTGTGTGTGTGTGAATATATGATTTTGTACATTAACGACATTTTTCTTTTTCTTTTTTTTAAATAGTTAGCGTTCTCGTTTAAACATGCACGTATTATATAGGCAATGGTTCATTTGAGAAGTTGTAAATATTTGATAAGTAAAGAAGTGATCATAACCCTTCATTTAGTCAACATTGCGGCTTTGATCGTGAATTATCGGATAATTTCTCGCATGAGTATGCGAAAGATAGAGAGCTAGTTTCGTAAATTTTACAAATAGGCGACAAATAGATTCATATGTAAACCCATGTGATACACCTATGAACCAGTTAATTTGTTCACATGTGAACTATATAACTAATTCATATATGAATCCACAGGTTTATTATATATCAGTTAATTAGTTCAAATATGAATCATACGGGTTCATATGTGAATCACACGAGTTCATATGTGAATCAGTTAATTAGTTCANAATCATACGGGTTCATATGTGAATCACACGAGTTCATATGTGAATCAGTTAATTAGTTCATATGTGAATCGTACGAGTTCATATATGAATCGTACGAGTTCATATGTGAATCAGTTATAATAGTTCATATGTGAATTACACGAGTTCACATACAAACATATAGTTCATATATGAATCTGTTTGCCGACTATTTGTCAAAGTTACGAAACTATCATCTCTATTTTTAGCATAGCCGCAATTTTTAACCAGTCAAAGACGCAATTATTGACCATATAAATAACTAGGATCACTACTTTACTTTTCAAAATATTTACCACTTCTCAAAATAACTAATTAATAATTACTAGTATTCCAATAACTTATGAATATTAGGCCAATCAAGCTTGCATACTTTTATGAACAGTAGTTTATTCCATTAAGGTTTTTTAATCTTGTCCTAAGTTCATTAGTTATTTAGATTAAAAGTAGAATTTAGTCCATTATGGTTGTTCTATTTTTGATTTAAAAAGCCGGATACTAACCATATAATTAAACTGTTGATAAATATTATCCCAAACTTAAGGTCTCTACTTAAATCAGTTACATAGTTATTTACGTGCAAACACGTCGCAAAGTATTTTGCAACTTAAGGCATGTGTCGTTTAGTTTGTAATTTAGAAAAATGCTCAAGACACACATACGGTTTCGTTTACGGTTTCGACTTTACACCACACCACACCACAAACACCATTAACAACATAAAGAAAAATGACAATTTTTATTTGTAGTAAAATAAAATAGTGATAGTCGGTGCTTTTGATTTCAATTCCAACTATTTTTTCCTTTTAGGGATTCAACATCTTAGTTGGTTTGCTTTCTACAGTCACTTAGACGGGTTTCTTTTCTAGTAAACTTCGAATCTAACGAAACGTTACATCTATAATCAAATTTCTTGATAGGTTCATTAAACAAGTTCTTTGCGGGTTCGTTTTCTCTACTCAAGGATGGTGATGGTTTAATGGCAAGGGGACCTTTTAAACCACCATTGGATCCAACTATTTTTGCGTTCCGAGTTTTGATGGTTCTTTCTATATCTTTGTTATAGACGTTATCAGGTAACATTTCCAGCCATCAAAACTAATTGTTAATAAAAAAAACTTTTATCCTGGTAAACGCTTCATAACAAACATTACTAACATGTTAAATGAATCGGGTTTGAGACCTTAAAAATAAGGATTTGAATTAAATATATTATCAGTTGATATTATAAAACATTTATTATATAAAATAAAATTAATGTTAGTGTAACACATGTGAAAACACAAGTCAAATAGATGGTATAATAATATTAAACAAGATGTGTTTATATTAATTAATTGATAAATAATATTTCTTTTAAGAAGCACTAATAAAATTGGAATTATATATGTTGTAGAATTGTCGACAATTGATGTTGTATGATACTCAAATTCCACTGAGTTATTTGGTGGGTTCAAATGTCAACCAAAAGTCCTCTTACACATCATTTGATTCACCAAAATCCCAACTTAAATTCATTTTTCATATCTTCTATGGAATTATTGATCAAAAGTAGTAATTTATTATCATTATTATTATAATTAATAATAAATAGTTTTTTTTTAAATCCACGGCTTTCTGATAAATTTAAGAATATTATTTACATACACAAAAGTACCTAAAAACCTGTCAGAAAGTCATGATATTAATTAATGTTTGTCAGAAGGTCCTGGTTTTAAAAAACACTGTAATAAGTTCATTCAGCTAATGATCCAGAACATAGAAACAAGAAAAGCATCAATTCCTTACTAATCAAGTATGGATGGTATATGACCATATATATACATACATAAACACCAGAGAATATATAGATAAACAAGTGAATAGGGCATAATCCATCTAAAAAGGTAGAGAATCTAGAAGTCAAAACCACCAAAAACTATTCAATTCAAGATCATACCACTTTCATTTCATTTGATTTCATTCCCAAGTAACTGAAATCATGGAACTGGAGAGACCCGACTCCTCAAACGTCGACTTGCTGTCATAGTCGAGAACCGTCACCGCACCAGGGATTGCATGACTCAAACGGAACCGCTTTTCATCCCCATTCTCGAGGTTCCCATAGCAGAACGACCACAGCAACTGAAGCACACAAACAATAAAACTTGTTAACTGGACTACTTTTCATTTTTTTTCTGGATATAATAATAGAAGAGAATGTAAAGAATGTTACTTGTATTGGATCGGAGCGTAAAAAGTTCCTCTGAAGCCTGCGTCCATCTGGAAGACGGACTCCAACCCTGCAAAGCAAATTCCTATCACCCTTGGGTTCTTCAGGCAACGGTGGATAAATATGTTTCTCGGATTTTGGGATCTCTTTTTTGGTATTAATGACAGCATCTGAATCTTTTGAGGATTCTCCAACGCGATCTTTTGTTGTCTCCATAGATAATGCTCGTGCCAGCCGCATGTCTTCATCTTCTTCACTTGTTCCATCTGCAACTACTGCAGCCCATAAGTCAGTCATGCTTCCAATTTAGGTGCAAAATTTTTAAAAAACTAAACGAATTTATCATAATCCCATTCTAGACTTCTATCACAGCTCTAACCATCTGATGACACGAAGAATAATTTTTTTAAATGAATAGCACAGGACACATGAAAGAACCTGGCATAGCTTGAATTTTGGGAGGTGGAGCCTGAGAATTTTCTCTTGGACGTTTATGGGACAAGCTGAAATGATGATCCTTCGGGCTACCATCCATGAATTGCAACAGATCCTATTATCCAAAGATAATTTTACGCCTTAATTGAAACTTCACGGATTCAGCTTGAAATGCTAATTCTGAAATATTTGACTACCATATATTTCAACAATTATATTACACTAACAACTTACCTCCAACAAGTTTTCTGGTTGAACCATTCCACGCCATAAGCGCATTTTTTGACCCGTGACAGGATCAATGACAAGAGTTACAGGAACAGAATCCAATTTGTAGTACGTTTTTATCTTGCTGCCATCTTCTGTATCATCACATACCTACATGCACCACAAAGAGAAATAGACTAGCATGTTAAAAGCATGGTAACAGGTCTATAGAAAGCAAGAATATTGACCGTCTCTATAGTTTTCCTTCATAAACGTGTTAAAGAATAGGGGTTCTAGACCATCAAAAGAGCTGATAAAAGTTCAACCAACTATTTGGTTATTAATGAGAAAATTGTGAAATTCAGTTATCTCACTGCTGAAATAAATAAACCATCTTCCACCGATCCTTTTTATGCAGAAGTGGAAATCAGAAAAATCAATGGTCATCATGTGGTTAGTGAACTCAATGAAGCCCTCGCTTGCCGACTTGATATATGACCCGTAACCAATGTATTTTTTTCAACATACTTCCATGTGCTGGCAACATCAAAGTAAGAGTTGCAGATGGATCGTTGTCCACATTTGCAAGAAAAGGATCTGTAAAAGTTTCAGATTCTATAACTCTAGAATCAGTCCTCCATGTCCCTAATTTATCCTGTAATGTGTTATCTATAAACTTACAAAAGATTCCAATTTCTAAGCGAAATTTCTTCCCTCTCATTGTATTATTCCAATGTTAGAAGTGTGGGCAGCTAATCCATATATACAACAGATACCACTAGAAGAACATTGTGTAAGCTCAGAAAGCCAAGAAGCTTCTTTTCATATTGGATGTTAGCAGACAAACACTGTCAGAATGGCCGAATGCTAAAGAAGACAAAATCCCATCAGTAAATTACAGTTCTCTTTGCTTAGAATCGCCTTATGCTTTCATACATGTAGCAACGAAGTTGCAGCATTGCATCGCATTATGTTGCATAAAATCACGAGATAAGAATAGAAAAAAGGTGTTGCAACAGCATTAGAGTATTCAGAAAACCTCATAGGAGTTATTGGAGAAGCACGACTAGGGTAGTACATTTAAGGTAGGGATCTGTAGCTAGTGTGGATAGGAAGAAGGGAGTTTGAGAGTGATACAAAGAAGGGAGTTCGAGAGTGAGAGTAGGACAGGGGGAGGGGAGGGTTAGGGAGCTGACTGATAAGGAGACTGACTCCTATTATAGATGGAGGGATGTTGGGGTTTCCTTACTTTGTATATGTTTCATTGCACCTGTTGCCTTTTTCTTCCTTTTTTGGTGCTTACTAATTACAAGTATTGTGATTTCCTTCTTTCCATTTCCTTTTCGCTGACTATTACACAAGCCGGGCGTCTTCAAAAAAACAGATGCTCTATGCTTTGGGGTAGAGGACAAGTCTGCGTACATCCTACCTCTCCCAAATCCTTGCTTTCTAGTGGGATATACTGGGTTTGTTTGTTTCGTCGGTTTGGTTTGGTTTAGTTTTAAATAACCTCCTTGGCCTCTTGCCAATATATCATGGAGCGGGATATAATATCATGGTGTAAATTGGAAAATGTTAAGATGACCAAGCAATCTACTAAAAAAGATTGTTGTTTACCAAGTACAAATCAGGTTGGGCCATGGGATAGAGCTGAAGGGAAGCTAAGGATCTTGTAGCAGCAAGAGCATGCTGGTTATTCATGAACACCACACATCAGCATGTTCAGGTCTCATAAATGACGGTGAAATCAAATGGTAAAGGTTTGATAAGGAGACATTTCTTCTCATTAGTGGTGACTAGTTGGATGAAGAGTACTTGGTGGGATGGAAATATCAGTTTAGCTGGAAAAAATGGTGCCCAAACACATTATGTCATTTTTGCAAAGCTAATAGCTGTGCCAAAGTTTCTGGTCATAAATCGACTTAAAGCTGTTAGAAAAAGAAAAAACCTTACTGTTATAAGCAATGACACGACCAAATTATAGAACAAGGGTACCCGCTTCCTCTTATGATACGTCACAGTGAACAGTGAAAGGGTCAGAAAAAGATATTCATGACTGACCTAAAAGTAGATGGTCGTCATGACAATTAACTCATGTGCGTGAAAGCCTTGTTTATGTACGTCTGACAGGTGAACTTGTATGTGACCCAGATCATATGTCTATTTGTGAAAGATAGTAGCACCATGAAATCCATCTACAAGTTCATCGATTTCTGAGATTGGTTTTCACAAAAATGGTCTGCAACTAGATCAAATGAAGCCTGAGGTTATGGGGTCATTGACATTGAATGCAACAGAGGCCAATGCTTGGAGGTTTAGCATTAATGAGCAAAAGGTATGGCATGCAAGCGAGAGCAAAAAGGGTTTAGGGAGAGGAATACCACATCATTATCTCATAAAAAATGATTGTGATGGATAAATTTTCACCCCCCCGGGGGGGGGGGGGGGGGGTATGGATGACATCATGATAACCAACAGAGAATGACTCTAGTGAGCACGGAAGGCTGTCTTGTCTGCATCTGGTGGGTGAAATGGTATCTGATGGTAACCATATGTTACTCCTATTTCAGAAAACACGGTAGCCGATGAAGTTCATCAATGTTTAGGATTGAGTATTTATCACGTAAGCTGAGTTCGTCTAGGATTTTGTAGTCAACACCTAATCTCCAAGATTTCTTTATTCCCTCGATGCAACATCATAAACATGGGTCCAACTTTCACTTTAATTCCAGAAGACAAATCAATGACTATAGATGCTTGCCATTAATATGATCGTAACACAAAAAGTGCTGATTTTACACCCAAAAAGTGTAAGCATACAATCAATCTCCACAGTTCTAGAGTATGAAGAATAGTGAGTTTATTATGATATTAAAAAAATGACTAAGAAAAAACAAACCTGCCAGAAGATGAAATTGGAAGTGATTGTTTGAGCAACAGCTTCATTGGCCCAGGTATCTCGGTTAAGCTGCACAAAATGTATTGAGAACAACACATGATTATAACACCAACTACATAGAAGAAAACGGTGTTACATAGTATGTTTGTGTGTATTTAGTGGGCAGTTAGCGGAAGATATACCATATGTGAGCTAAATTCCCTGGTAGATTGCAAGTTCACTAGAAGCCATCGGTCTTGGGTTTTAGCAGCTTCTTTTGCCTGGCAATAAAACAAATCAGACATAAATGAGCCACGACAACGAAAATTTTAGGCATCTAGCTTTTCAATCTCATACAAACATAAGAGCACCCATAAAATTAACCTCCGGATCATAAATTCATGACAAAGAGAGAATAGTTATTATACAAAAATACATATTACTTTGTGGAGCATATACCACAAGTTACTGTACTTAAGATAAGTCACAATTTACCTTCTCAAATGGACCATGGTACATCAAACCAAAAGGAGGGCGATATAAGGTAGCGAGATTATCTCGAGAAGCATCAGTTGTCGATGTAGCACCTTGGTCTGTTTCCCATACTCCAGGACGTTTTAGTTCCTCGTCAAAGTTGCGGAAGGGAACCACTGTACGAGCTTCATGTGGAGTATATCCCAATCTTGTTGCTCTTAAGAGTTAACATATAGTAGATCAAAGAAACAACTTTAAGAAAGGCACACCATTCGCGTTTGTAATAAAGAGCTTTTAATGAAAAAAAGCACACATAATAATTGGATTAGTAAGTCAATATATGGCTTGAACAAACTTAGCCTCATAGATTGTTAGCAATAAACCTTGAAACATTAGGAATTGATGACGGAATACATGATAGACCCCTGCATAATTAAGCTATAAAAATAGCAACACCTGCTCCAGTAACTCAAATCTATCTTTACTATTTCTCCCCACATTAATTTGGTATGCCTGCCTCTTCTAACATCCTACTCCAACTACAAGTCTCATCTTGTCACCAAATGGTGTTACCTTAGCTTCTTCTGGACCGGTTTCACCCTAATTGTTTCTTGAATGTCTACATATACAATCTTATCCAATCATGTGTGGTCACTCGGCCACCTCCCGCATTCAGCTACACATGTTTCAGACAGAACTAACAAACTATAATTTCCAAAAAATAGAAGTGAAATAATCAACCACTAAGTTTGGCATGGTAGTCGTTAGAAAACGGTAGGGTAGAAAACATAAAGAAAAGTACACAAAAAGACCAAGAACTAAACCTAGTGCATACCAATAGCCTCAAATATACTCCCAAAAGGCACCATAGTGAAGAAACTCTCAATAAACCACCCTATAAAAGATATATTATTGATTTCCCGTACCATGTATTAAAGCCATGGCTTACTAATTTTCAGCTTATTAAAGTTCCATGAAACTATCAAATCCACCACTGCCAAATGTTCTGAAACACCTTACAAAATGAAATTCTCTATTACAACAAACAAGCAGGACTAACATATAGACTTGAAGACAACATGTTAGCTGGGAATCCACGAGCACTTACATGAAAAATATTTCAAATGTGGTGGACCACATAAAGACAATAGAAAAAACAAAGCTATAAACTAAAAGTGAATATGAGTGAAGTAGCATACCCATAGAGCATTGGGGTGTCATAAAGAACATCCCTTTTCACTGGTAGAGGTGCACGAACTTCACTGCTATCATTTTCTCTGATATTTTCGGATCCCATGTGATTCTCTGAGCCCCTGAGGAAACATTGAGATTCAGATAAATGAAAACTGCTGTTCCTCTAAAAAAAAGAACTTGCCGTTTCAATTTGACATCAACCTACCCTGTGCTTGGGTTCGGCAAAACCCCATCATTTTCCAGTGGTGGAACATACGGAGATAGTGCAGCTGCTCCACCATCATGTCCTACATAAAAAAGTTGGATAGCTTCTTCAAGCTTCCAGCTTGTGGCCTGAATATACATGAAATCAGGATCAGTCAATATAACAAAAAATAATATGAAGTCTTGTCGAAAAGCTAAACAGGCATCATATGGGCAGGTAATTATAACCAGCTTAAACCCCGAAACAGTCTAGAGTCCCTCATGTGGACCTAGTGTTTGGGAATAATACCCTCTTCACATTGGAAGACATTCTAAAATGAGCAGGCAGTATACACTACTAGAACTCAAAGGCAAGTTGGTCTAAAACGAGCAAAGATACCAGTTCTACAACATTGCAGATTGAGATAAGAGTTGATGAGCAAAAGCAATCAGAAGAGTATAGAACTCTTATTGTAGGCAGAAATTGAACTACTCATAATAATTTGTTGTGAAGATTAGGGCCCAGTCATTTAGCAATCCAACTCTGTTTTATGTCAAAATAATTTGAATGCCAGAATATTAACTAAATATGTTCTTTAAACAAGGTAAATTTTGATTTCTTTAGAGTCAAATTTAGTGTTCCCCCAATGCAAGATCTATAATTTGTTTACAACCTTTCTTCTGTCTGTAGCATTTTTCCATTAAAATGGAACAAATAAGGTGGCTAAGAAAGGGATTAAATGCAAGAAATACAAAGCCATCGTCTTTCATAGTTCCACTCTAAATCCCTAATACCATAAAACTCGAAACAACTGGAATATAAGTGGAATAAATCACAGGTAACCATAATCCCAACACCATCAAAAAGGTTCTTCATTAAAAAAATCCCTAGAACTTAGCTGGTAGAAAAATTAGACCCCTATGAACACACTTGTATTTTCTACATCCATGAAGAACTATTGTTATTACTTTTCTTGTGCATTTAACAAAAAGCTATACTTTCCGATACCAGTTCAAAACCCCATTCATCAGATCAAAATTTCACGCTTAAAAAACCACAGATTGATCAACAATAGTGAAATTAAATACCAAAAGTACAAAATATACATATGTACGTGTGCTAATCAATCAAACAATCCATAAGAAAAGAGTGAAGGAATTGAGACCTGTAAGAACTGCCTGGCAGTATCGGCAGTCTGGCCAACCGCAATTTCAAGAAAAGAAGAGACCATAGTTTGCTGGTCGGTCGCAGATAGAATCCCGCCACCCTCCATCTTCGATTCTTCTTCTTCTTCTTAACTCCAATGAATCAAGAAACCCAATCAGCGGTAGTACCAAAACCTGGATGGGATGAGATTTGAGATTACGGGGTTGAATTCGTTTTTATCAGCAAAAGCGGAGGATCCGGGAATGCGGTCGCTTGGGGCGATTAGAGGTTACTCATCATCAACACTTGATTTACACAAACCCCATTTTCCCTATTTTACTTTCATGTATTATAAAATATAATACATTTTATAATTTGAAGCGTATGCTATGTTTGAATATGTATGTCATTTGGTTATTATGTGACTATGTGTTTAATAATAAATTGTAAATTTATATTATATTATCTATACTATATTATAATGCATTTGGCTAAAACTCTTAAAAACTCTTAAACTCTTAAAACTCTTAAACTCGTTCATCCCTATCCGATTTCATCACATAACTGAATTCGTGTAACTAACTGCAGATAAACACAATCAAATACAGGATAAACATCTTATTTTAAATATAAAAAATCTAAAATATAATTAGGATAATCATTGAGTTCTAACAAAATATTTAATTATTATCTTTATAAAATGATATATTATTAAACCAAAAAATAAATTATTTTATTATTAAACTTAAATTAAATTAAAAATAATAATTTATACAATATTATAAAGCATTTGACAAAAACTCTTAAAAACTACTTTTTATACGGAAACTACTGTTTATTAAT
>NC_037539.1:4961844-4969629 GCF_001531365.2 Cynara cardunculus var. scolymus
TTTATGATATCGTCAAACATATATTTTATTCAAAAATAAAAACATCATCGCTTTCTCAAAATCACATAAAGTCATATTATAACATCGACTGAGATAAAGAATAAAATGAAATATTAAAAACACGATGTATCTCGCTGCATTGCGCGAGTACTCTTCTAGTAAAATATTTAATAAAAACTCTTAAATTTTATGAATGAAGTATTATATATTGATCTATATTAATTAAAATTCAAGATTATAATTAATTATGTATAAATACAATTTATTAAAGCTTTATGTTTGAATTCGTGTAACTAACTGCGTATAAACATAATCAAATAAAAGATAAACATTTCTTTTTAAAATATAAAAAATCTAAAATATAATTAGAATAATTATTTTTATAAGAAAATTATATTATTAAATCAAATATATATTACTTCGTTATTGAACCTAAATTAAATTATAATAAAAAAAATTGAATTAAAAATTACACAAAAAAATTATGAATTTTAAATAGTTAATTTGATACTAATATTGATATATTTTTGTCAATTTTTTTTTATATCTTCAAGTTTATATTTTATTCAAAAATAAAAGCATCATCGTTTTTTTCAAAATCACATAAGACTATACTATAATATCGACTGAGATAAAGAATAAAATGAAATATTAAAACCAAGATGTATCTTGATGCATTGCACGAGTACCCTTCTAGTATTATATAATATAGTAAAAATATTGTATGAATATACTGGCATGTGGATTTATTTTTTATTGAAATTTTAGAAAAAAAAAGGTTTAAAATTGATATACATACACATATATAGGGTTGGATTTCAGTAAAAAAAATGACATTGTTCATGAAAACTGTGATGAATGTAACATATAATATAACGAAGCGTACTCGTATACTGTGTGAAGGTGACCGCCTTCATGTAAATCTATGAAGGTACAGATTTAGGTCAGGTCGTCTTCACCACTTATACAGAATATGATCAGTTAAAAGATATATTCATCACTTCTCACGTTTCTCATCAAAATCCTTTTACTATATACTTACAATTTTTTAATCTTCACATTTGAAGTTCATAAAACATAAGGGTCATTTACTAAAAGCTTACCCGGTAAGCGCTTACTACGTCATTTACCTTGCTTGATTAATATATGGCAAAGGCAGAGAATCTTACTTGGTGAGAGCTATTGATAAAGATGGAGAGTTTTACCCGGTAAGTGGATGACAACACTTACCTGGTAAGCATTTAGTAGATAAATTGTTGCATACGACATTACGATGGACTACAATCTTACCCAGTAAAGTAAATTAGAGTGTTAACCCTTACTGGTAGTAAGCATCTTGGTAAACGGCCCCTTAGTGAGAACCAACTTATAAGCATATTTAAATACAAGATAAATGTTAAAGCTCTATTAATACAACGTTATACTCCACAAAATTGATAACCAACAAACCACTCTTTCGTTCTCTCGAAGCCACACGAAACTATAAAAATAAAATTGAGATAAGCGAAGATTGAGGGTTAAAGTTCCCGCCTTCAAGTTCGAGATAGGGTGGCATTGTGTAGCACGGTTACATTACACTAGTCATTATTACAGGAAAAACCGCAGTTTGTTAAATATGTTAAACTCTATAAGGAAGCCCATGGCCCATCAAAATTGTATTGATATAAATAGTTTAGTTTTATGTAAAGTTTGATTCACACTTTGATAATAAAGTTGATTTTCTTTTTGTACTTGCTCTAATATTCTTCTTATTTATTTCTTGTCTATCCTGTTTCACAGCACATTTCCACCATAATATTGGTATCAACGCAAACCCTAATTTCTTGATTCAACCATTCATCCTTCAACTCGGCATGTGCTACGAGAAAAGCTATAACCATGGAGGAAAAAACATCAGACCTCTGGAGCAAATAATTGAAGCCCAAATGAAGGCTATTGTAGAGATGAATGACAGGGATGAAGGAATCTGAAATCCCAATTAATTGATCCTCCAAATAGAGCTCTAGGGTTTGTTCCTAAACCTGAGTATTTGATGGTTCTAATTCAGTGATGTGGATAAAGAGTGCAACTAGTACTTCAGTCTGTGTAAAACTCCTCAAGATCAAAAAGTTGATCTGGCTTGTCTGAGTATGGTTGATAAGACAGAAACTTGGATGTAAGTTACATAGTAATCAAGAAGAGTGTTGATTTGACCGAATTTGTCATTGATATGTTTGCAAGATTTTAAAGATTTCTTTCCTCCTCCCCTACAATTTGTCTTCTTAAATAATAAAAACTAAGGTTCAAAATAGTGTGAGTGCGTGACGTGGCAGCAAATTCAAGCCTCACGCCTTACATGCTACAACGAGGATGTGACATTTTTCAATACGTGACATAAGACGACAAATTTATACGTCATATATAGACTTAATATATATAAGCGAAGGATCGTGTAGGAAGAGAAGTTATAGTGAAAAGCCTAAGAAGATATCTGAACCATTGGTCATTTTCAATCTCATGCTCACCCATGAATTGTGCTTTAAAAGGGAATTGATCTGGTGCATCTCAGTACACCTCATTAGTGTTGACATCTAATTATGATTGATGAAAGGGTGAAAATATCTTCTTACGTTTCTCACCTTAACTTTCTTTCTCACCGAACCGAACCCTATATATGTGTGTGTGTGTTTATATTATTCAATCAAATAATGATATTAAAAAGTTTACATTTATATTAGAAGACGAATAATCATATAGATTATTATTATTATTATTAAAATAGTTATTGATGAAATATTTAAAATAAGACTTAGAAAGATAATTTCATGAATTTGTGAAATTATGAGGGATGTGATTAGATAAATCTATAAAAATGTAAAATCTAAAATTAAAAACGTAAAAACCCAAAAGTTAAAAAAAATATATTTTTTTTTTGACATAACAATGCCTTGAAAAAAAAACATATGTTATGGCATGAGTCATGCCTTACAGAAACGCTATAGGTCTTAGCGTAATGGCGAAGATATGTCTTGTGTCATATCGTGCCATAGCGAACGCTATGACACGTCTTTTTAAACACTGATAAAAAAACATAAAAATAACTTATAATTTACAAGAATAAATGTGGTATACAAATAAATATCACAAATCCAAAAAAATATTTTCCTACGTTCAAGTTGATGCTAATTAAATTCATATTTATGTAAAGATCCTTAAATTCATTTGTTATTTTGATTTAACTAAATTTGTCACTTAACTCGTTTATATTTTTTATAATTAATTATATTCAATCTATAACCTCAAAATTGCACGAGTTATATATGTACTAAATCAGGGATGGGTCCAAGATTTTTGTTGAAGAGGCACACATTTAAGGTGGATTAAAGGCCCGTAAAGATGTCCAATGCCCTTTTAGGCGGAATTTGATTACTTTGAGAGATTTTTAAGTTTTTTGTTGATTTGGAATATTTTTGGTTTTTTGATTGATTTCAAGAGACTTTTTTGGTTTTTTAATTAATGTTCTTTGTATTTTCTAACAGAGCACCCTTCAAAGTTTAGCGTGTGCACCTTTGATACCCAAAGTAAAGTATACTTTCAAAAATCGGTTGAGTGGTTGATGTGACCTGCTTGCCAGTGAGGATTTTATAAGTCCGCCTTTATATCAAGTCTTATTTGAAGTTAGAAAAAACCTGTAAATTTAGAATGGTTTTACATTGTTTGTAACTTTTCAAATTTTTTATAGCAAAAACACATTTTAGATGCCTTGGCACATGGGCAAACCTAGCTTATTTGTACGACATTTAAACAAGTTACTGAGCTCGGGAAAAAATTGTGTTTTCTATATTAATAATAAGTTAGGGGCTGTTTGTTTGGCTCTTAATGGTTACATTAAGAGCCAACCTCTTAATAGGTAAGAGGTCAAGACTGTTTGGCAAAAAAAAAAACAAGCTCTTAATGGTTACATTAACCTCTTAACCATTTTGCACCTAGAGCTTCACTAAACCATTCAGATGTTCATTTTTCCAACTCTGCCCTCTCAAGCCGTTCTTCACATCGCATCCCCCCTCCATGGTTCCATTCGTTGTCTTCCCCCCTCCATCTTCGGTTCCATTCGTCGTCTTCCCCCCTCCATCTTCGGTTCCATTCGTCGTCTTCCCCCCTCCCATCGTCGGTCTTCCATTCACCGGCCGTCTCCCCCCCCCCATGATCGTCGCCGCCCCTACTGCTTCCCGCCGCTCTCTCCTCCCACGCGAGATCCTCGTTCCTCATCCCACTCGATCGTGCTCTCCAGCGTCTTTTCCATCGTCTCTGTTGTCTTCTACATCGTCTCCCACTCGATTTCAGGTATTTCCCTTCTGTCTCCTTTTTCCTTCTCTCTGCAATCACAATGTCGATGAACTTAGGGCTGTTTGAATGAGGTAATCGATTTGATCATTGGTGGATTCAAGTTATGAGCTAATCATTTTGGTATCTGTTGAATCAAGCCACTTTGGTATCATTTTGGTATCTGTTGAATTGATTTGATTGTTGAGGGCTTGAGAAATAAGCCATTTTCTTATTATGATGAGTTGTGCCTGATATTTGGAAAGAGTAGAGGCAATGAGAAGAGGGTTAAAATGGTAATTTGTTGTCATTCATAAAACATTACCAAACAACCATATTTCATTCAGCACTTAACCATTCTGACCACTTAACCATTCTGTACAAAACCATTCAGCAACTGCCAAACAGCCCCTTAGACTCAACCTATATTCGACTCAAACTTATAAATGATCGCCTGTATACTAGGATTTCATTGAAATCCCACAAATATAGGCTTAGAATGAAATTGGAGGGATTTGGAATTGGATTTCAATCCAATCTTATGTTTGGTTTGAAGGATTTCATTGAAATCCCACAAATATAGAATTTTGAAATCCTATGATAGTGGTTGGTATTTCATGGGATTTTACATGGTTTGTATATAATAATGTTTTAAATTAAAATATTTATTTTGTGATAATCAATTAATAAAAAATATTTTAATAATTATATAATTTATGGTAGGAAAAAAAATATTTGGTGTATAAAATTATATTACCCATGGGAGAAAGATTAATGTTTGTACCAATTTTATATTCTTTACACTATTTTTTTATTATTAAAATGGTGCAAGGATGTATTCATTAGAAACTTAACGAAACTCACGGCTTATTCAGTCAAGTATACATGATTATTTCATAGTTATTTAATTATATAAAAAGTGACTTATTCAGTAATTTTTTAGGAGTGAGGGAGGGGTTATGCAAGAAGTCAAGTTTTTTCCACAATTGCACTCTCAATTAAAAAAAAATGTTCTTTTCATCTATAATAAAGTTCTCCCCAACAAAAACCTTATATGTCCATACAAACAAATTAATCCACATAGACAACTTTATCCATACAAGACTTATAAAAAACCAACTAAACAACCTCTAGAATTTGATATTACCGTTAAGGATGTCTTAAGCCTATAAAATTTCTTTGGAATCTAGCATTCCAAAGTTAGGAGCATAGTTTTTTTTTTTTTTTTTTTGAAATGGGTATCCGAGCCAACGTTCGACTAATCCCAGACACATCCAGGGCTAAAGCATGCCTCTTTAGTAAATGTCGCACATGATGTGTGAAGAGGGGTTCGAACCTGGGTTCAGCGCTATGAACTGTCCAGGCACTTACCACTCCACCACAACACTGATTGACGTTGTTATAACTTATAGCCCAATTTGGGTTAAACAAAAAAGGTTTGGTCCTAAAAGAGCTCAAACCTGCCCGACCAGGTGCATGATTGATTGGACTGGTTATAGCTTGACGGTTAGAGACCGCTTATATTATTTATAAAATTTTAAGATCGGGCTCGAAACTGGTTATGTTAGATCTGATCTAAAAGAATATTAAGTTTTCATAAATTATATTACAAGTCTTTTAAGTTTTTTTCGAAGATTTCAAGTTTTTATTACTTAAATGTATTATTTAATGCATATTTCAATACTAAATCTTAAAAATCGTAATCATAAAAACATGTATACATTTTTGTGTAAAAATATTTTTCTAAACAAATTTTTTTTAAACTGGGTCGGGTCTAGATTGGTCCTAAAATTTTTGGTCGGGATTGAGACTAGCAAACCGACTTTAAAGGGACCGATTTAGAATCGACCCGGCCAAAGACTGATTTTTGACATCTCTAACTAGTCTGTAACTATAACTCTAATATTACAACTTCAAATTATAAACACACAAAATTATTGCATCCAAAATATTGAAGTGATTCAAACAATTTAACAATTAAAAGAAATACATCTATCGATTATATTAACTAAAGTTGATTAATATTTTACATCTTTGAATCATATAAACACAAAATAAAAGTGTCTAAAAAATCAAAGACATGTTCCTTTTAGAAATAAAAATCCCTGTAATAACAAGTTACGTCCGTAGAAGTTGATTCGTAAAGTAAATAAGAAATTCGCTTCAAGTCCTTCCCAAAGAAATTTAACTATTGTTCCTTTTTTAGAAAGAAAGTAACTTATTTACTCACAACCGCTTATAAGTTGATCGGGCCTTCGACTAGGCTTTTTCAGACCTTGACCCAAGCCACTATTTCAACCAAAAACAACCCTTATAAGGGTTTAGCCTTGGGTTAGCGGAAAAGTTGCTTGGATCAGACTTTTAGGCAGTATTGGACTTCGGTTTCACTAGGCACTGACTTCTGATTCAGATCTTTTGTGTTTCTTTAGTTGTTCTTTTCATATAGAAACAACATAATAAAAGGTTGAGAACATGATTCCTTGGCTATGGGCATACTTAACAACGACGAACCCAATATTTTTTGCCGAGCCGATGTAGCTTAAAGGTGATCAAAGACCCATAATTGTCCAATGTATTTTAGTCAAATTCTACGTTTCAAGAGAATTTTTAAGTTTTTTGATTGATTTTGAGGTATTTTTTATAAAGTTTTTTAGTTGATTTCAAAGGATTTTTTGTTTTTTGGTTGATATCGAGAGACTATTTTCTGTTTTTTTTTTTTTGTCGATGCCTCTTATATTTTCTAATATCTCAGAGCACACTACAAAGTTTAGCATGTGCATGAGACCCGTTGGGACATTCATAGGTCCATCCCTGCTTAACAATTCTAATAAAGGAATATACATAGAAACAAGAAAGACGAAAATGTATTATCGTCATTTATCACAATGATGAAGTTGTAGTAAGTAGTAACAAAATAAGAAAATAATCGACAAATAAAGAACCAACTACCTAGAATTCATAATGGAATCATATAACATCTACACTGGAAGGTTCTTATAATCAAAAGGTTAAGTATTAGAAGATTCTTACAATTCATTAACATATTTTAAATTTTTGTGCAATAATCTCGATTATTTTAAATTCTTGTCTTAATTATTATGTTAAATGTAATTTTATCACACATTCATTTACTTATATATCCATTTCAGTCACTAATATTTAACTTATTGAATTGATAAATAATATAATAAAAAATACAAATATATAAAATCTATATATATATTAAAGATGAAACCACATGTAATGATGTGGCCTCTTCTCAAAACAAGAAAATGTTTTATTTTTTTTCTCCTTTTTTCAAACTTTTCCTACCTCAATATTTGTTTTTGATTTTTAATATTCACATTTAAGACCTTTTAATTAGGTTGTTTCAACCTATTCATATTCCCTATAATAATTACTCTTTTAACTCTCATTATTTCTCTCTATTTGGTTACAAATTTTCATTTTCTTTTCAAGGTAAACCTTTATAATAATCTCTCA
>NC_037539.1:4973534-4976957 GCF_001531365.2 Cynara cardunculus var. scolymus
ACTTATTTTATTTAGTTTTACAACTTTATTCCTAAACAAATCTCTCTCAATGTATATATATATATATATTAAAATTTCACTAATTATATTTTGTTTAACTTTTTAGAATTATTTAAATACTATTTGTTGATAATTCTATTAACAACTAATACATATTTATATAGACAATCTTCAGATTATTAATCAAAATACTCATACTACCGTGCAACACACGATTCCCATACTACTTCTTATAAAGTAAGTCTAGAGAAGAGAAGATGCTATAAACGTCCATCGTGACTTATGCGAGTTGACCGCTATGAGATGGCCTCGCATTGAATGGGAAACAGGTGTCATCTCCCATTGGAGCTCATAATACATGCATCCACCAATAATGGTTGCGCCATTTAATACCCCCCTCTATAAAAAAAAATTCATATTTTTTAATATATTAATTTTATCTTCAAAATTATATTTGTAAGGGTTAGGTTTAGTAAAGAGAAAATTTATGGTAAAAAGTGTAAGAAAAGATCTACATCCTTATATCAATCATGATTAAATGTCAACACTAATGAGGTGAATCGACATGCACCATATCAAGTCTCTTCTAAAATGTAATTCATAGGTGGATATAGATTAAAAGTGATCAAGAGTTCAAATATTTCTGTATGCTTCTTACTATAACTTTCTTTCTCATCCGATCTTTCGCTATATTTACGGTTTTATATTTTTGAATTATCATTTTTGTATTAAGTTGTATTATACAGTGGTTTAATTTTTTTTATTTTAGTGTTGAAATTTGTTTCAGTTTATCTTTTTTATTATTATATGAATTTGGTATTTAAGAATTAAAGAATCAAACTCTTCAAATGTCAAAACAATTTTCTATTTATTGTAGAAATAAATTATTTGTTAACTTGGTAAAAGTATTTATAAAAAGTTAATAATTAAATTAGTTTCAAAATTATTATATGGTAAAATAATATAATATTATTTATTGGTGAACAAATTTTATAACCTTTTTAAAGATTTATGTAAATTTGAAACATACGAATGTATGATTGGTAATTTCAAATCAACCTCTTTTATATTTTTAGAGTAAATTATATTTTTGGTCCCTCTAGGTGTCATTCTCTACCAATTTTCACCCCTCTTTTATGTTTTAGAGTAAATTATATTTTTGGTCCCTACAGTTTTCATTCTCTGCCAATTCTCATTCTTTTTTTAAGCTAATTGCAATTTTAATCACTGTGATTATCATTTTGTTTTACTTTTGGTTCTTTAGACTAACTTTTATTAAATAGTGTGTTAACTCAATGAGTATTTTGGTCTTCTTAGTATTTCTTTGATTTACAATTAAATAAATATATTATTGTTATATTATATTATATTGAAATTATATAATAATAATAATAAATTATTAAATTAAATTATATATATATATATATATATATATATAGATATAAATCAAACAATAAAAAAGTATATTTTCATTAAAAAAAAAATGGCGCCTTTTTTCCTGTTGTTGTCACTGTTCCAATAGAAGGTAAATGATTAACAAATCCCTATTAAATTATTAATTCTACCCATATTGATTTCATCATTAAAATTCAAATTAATCCCCAAATCCTTCCGATTTACAGAAGGCTAAGGATGAAGAGGGTAATTAGGGTTAAAGCAATCAACATGAAGCTTGTCTATATTCCACTGGATAAAGTACGGACAAAGACCCATTAAATTTATGGGTCGAATCGTTGGTTTTCCTTTTGCTAATCAATTTTGTGTATAATCACAAACACGAATTGAATCCTCACATCTTGTTAATCATCTACTTTTTCCTAATGTTCATTCTAATTGATCTTCCGCTTTTCATTTCCAATGTCGTGGTTGGAATAAACCATCCGCACTCAATGTGATGGAACACATTAAATGGGAAGAAAAACAGAGGGTTTGAAGGTGTTGCAGTGGGGGATCTCATATCGGTGAGGATGGAGGTCTCCACAAAACCTGGTAACCCACAAGGTCTGGTGTGGTGAGATTGAGAATGGAGGTCTTCACAAACCATCGCCAACAAGATACTTCTGTTAATAACCATTGGCAACCCACATCAAAAATTCGACTCAGATCATCTTGGTTCTCCCTTGGTTCATCTCCTGCACCTACTACTGGTAATGGAGAGTATGAAGGTCTCTGTTAATGGTGACTAGAGGGTTTTGTCATCGGTGAAGTAACCATGGAAGGAACTCTAGGAGAGGGGAGAGAGGGCGAGATCATCAATGATAAATGAAAAAAGTAAGAAAAAAATATTTTTTAATAGAATAAAATAAGAGAAAGATATGAATTAATAAAAAGATGAAAATTCCCTCGGAGTTAACAAACCTATTTAACGGAAGTTATTCTAAGGGACCAAAAGTGAAACAAAATAACAATCATAGTGACCAAAATTATAATTAGTTCAATAAAGGGACGAGAGTTGACAGTGAATGTCAACCATATGGACCAAAAATGTAATTTACCCTATATTTTATTTGAACTCCAATTTATTATTTTTCTCAAACAGGCATTAATATCAAATTTTCCTATATACATTTTAAATACTTTAATACGTTTGATTTGATGAAATGTTTTTAAAGGATTCGGATTTCGTGGATTTTTTGGAATTTGAAGTATTTGGAATTGTTGTTGTGTGATATAATCGAATTTCATTTTTTATAGATAATATATAAAAGCATATTATAAAAATGACTAAATTTTCTTTTTTTACTTAACTATTACAAAATCAACGTCTCTAACACATTTTAAAACATTATTAATAACAAATTCTTTAAAATCCTTTGAAAATACCAACTAGATTTATGAAATTTCTAAATCCACTACTTGTAGGATTTATAAAAAAACCTGTAATTTCAATCGCAACAAACAGGCCATAAATTAATCATAAAGGGAATTCAAATAGCAACACTCACATATAATAACAGGAAGAAAAAAAGAAATATCGGCACCTACAATGCATTTATAAAAATAGGGAACAATGAGATCAATTGTGTGGGATCCAATTGACAGCGTTTGATAGCTTTGATCGAAATGATAATTATTTACGTCCTGCTTCTCCAAGTAGTTAGAATAATAGATAGCCATCAGAGGTGAATATGTTATCATGTTTTTTCTTGTACCGTTTAACAACCAACTTATAATAGACTATGTTTGTCAACATAGTTGATAAGCTAACTAATGGCTGATGAACAAATCATGTTTGACAAAAACTAGGTTATAGACATGTAAAATGACCAAAAAATGCATCTTGAAATATTAATCAATTACAATATTTCATAATATAATTAAAATAAATCTCTAAAAAATATAATATGTTAAGTAATACCAAAAATATGATAAAAAAATAAATAATATAATATGTTGAATAAAAAAATTTCAAATTGATTACTA
>NC_037539.1:4977358-4988729 GCF_001531365.2 Cynara cardunculus var. scolymus
ATTAACATTAATTTATTATTATAAGCAATAAAATAATAATTAAAATTAATAAGAGTTAGAATTAAAAAAAAGTCAAAATAAGCTCTAAAACATTAATCCAAATAGCGTTTCAATAAGCTAGTTTATGTTTGCCAAACAATTCCTTAATTGGTACCAAGTTTTTCATTTGGTACATACAAGGGCGGAACCAAGATTTTTGTCTACGGTGATCCTTTTAAATATAAATATATGTAAATACACAAATAAAATATATAAATATATTATATTGATGGAAGTTATCAATCCAAAAATAAACATATACAACTACTTTATTATAAAAAAAAAGTGGTACACTTACAAAAAATCAACAAAGAATTCAATGGATTCATTTTCTGTAATTTAATCGTCGAGTTCTCGTTGATTTATAATGCATTAAACATCCATGATCCACCATCGATCATTTTCAAGAAATTAATATCTAGACATTTCTTTTTTTTTTACCCAATACATATAATAAAGTATTTTAAAACGACATACAAATTAATTACTTTTAATAAATGGATTCAAAACATTTAACTTAATATACATGCACAAAATCTCTCATGAAAGTTCCATAAATGATATTTATAGTAGAAAGGAATTGAAATTATCAATCAAGATAGAATTAGAAAATAGGAGATCTCAGAAGTTAGGGTTAGGAAACACTTACCCGGTAAGTACTTATCGGTAAAATTCAATACTATTGTTTACTTACTGGGTAAGATTTTAGTCAACAAAAACGGCTTTTTATACAACAATTTACCTCGTAAGAGCTGACCATGGTAAGAGTCATTGTCCTTACTTACCGGGTAAGACTCTCAGTCCTTGCCTCGTTCTTACTAGGTATGATTTTTTATTCTTACCATATTCATCCGGTAATGTAATATAACTTGGTAAACGCTTACCCAAGTAAGCATTTGGTAAACGACCCGTTACTGTAGTTAACTAAATATTAATTAACATTGCATATTTAGTATGGTAGAACTAATCAAATTAAATGAGCTCGTGAAAATAGTAACTCGTCTTTCTGCCCTGGTCCCGTGAAATAAGTAATTAGTTTAAAAAAGTCCAATGAAAATAGAATAGGTGTGAGCATCCATAGGCTTATCTGTACCAATTTAAAAGAAACGATTGATATCCATGTCGGCTTATTTTGTTCGGTACAAAATTGGCACCCTAATAGCCACAACCGGTTAATTGACCAAAAAAGACCAATAATTAGTTCTCAATCAATAACAAATACCGATCATCAAAAAACATAGATAATAGACCATCAAACTTTTATATAATTTCAAATCTTATCTTGTCATACTATATATTATATTTTTATTTATTTTATGTTCACGCTCTTTTTTTCAATATTTGTATACATGTGATTGATACAAAAAACACGATGTGGAAATGTGGCACTACTATAAAATTGGATTTATAAGATGCCAGAAATGTTTAAACATCTCAATGGATTACTTTATAGAATTTAAGTTTACAAGACAAAATGACAACATCTCATCTAAGAGTATTGCAATAAGTTTATATGACTTTTTTTAGAGTCTTACAAGTTTTTAAGTACACTTTTATAGTAAAACGTTATATTAGCTATTTTATAAGACACTATTTCAAAAAGTGTCTTATAAAAATAAGTGTCCTATAAAAAGATGCGTTTATAGAATATTTTTCAAAAAATGTCATATAAAATAGTTATTACGACTATTTATTCTATAAATGTCCTCAAAAGCTTGTTAAGATGCTAAAAAATGTGCCATAAACTTATTACCACACTTTTAGATAGAACATTTATTGTCTGATTCTATAAACTTAAAGATCTATAAAGCGATCGATGATGATGTTTATACATTGTTGACATCCTATAAACCCGATTTTATTTTAATGCTGAAAGAAGATTTTTATCCGCTACTCTATACTATATTATAAAACATTTGAATAAAACTCTTAAAAATTATTTTAATGCATCAAATACTGTTTAATGATACATATTACTTATAATTTAAGATTACAAGTAAATAGTGCATGTGTACAACATTTTAAACCTATATATTTGAATTCATATAACTAACTGATAAACATAATTTAATACATGATAAACATCTCATTTCAAATATAAAGAATCTAAAATATAATTAGGATATTTATTAAATTCTAACAAAATACTTAGTTATTATGTTTAAAAAAAAGTTATATTATTAAACATAAATTTAATTATAGTAAGAAGATTGAACTAAAATTATCTCTATAAAAACATTATATTATTAGACTTAAAATAAATTACTTTTTTATTAAACCTAAATTAAATTATCTTTAAAAAAAATTGAACTAAAAAATTATAGAAAAACGAGAACTTTTAGATTGTTAATTTGATACTAATACCGATATAAATTTTTATAAGTCTTCAAATTTATATTTTATTTAAATATAAAAACATTATTGTTTTCTCAAAATCATATAAAACCATATTGTGGAACGAAATATTAAAATCGAGATGTATCTTGCTACATTATTCGAGTATGTTTGTAGTTGATTATAAATGATTACAACTTATAAAGACATTACATATATACTATTAGGTATATTGATCAACAAACAAAATGACCTAGAAATGACCAATATATATTAATGAAAACCCATCGATACTTGCATGTGACTTTCAATTGTCACGTTCACTCTCGTCCAATCTTTCAAAAAAGACGTAAGCAACATTGAAGGCAACTAGGCAAGCTCAGGAACTTGCATATGAAGTTCTGAACTTACGAAGGAGGTAACCGAGCGTTGCTCCCCAGTATGCAAATTGCAACATATTGGGCGACTTATGAAACTCGTGAAGTATGCATCAAGAGTTGGTCTCTTGTACGCAACTTTCTGCACGAGATACCTATTAGAATACGATTCTATCAAACTCGGTTTGATTTTCAGATGAACAAAAAGAAAAGAGATTTTGTTCAATTTACAAAAGAATTGGAACCTGTACGTATGTCCCTGTAATAACCCAAATCAAGTACATTAAATGTTGGTCTATGTGAAGATAAAAGTGAACTAAATGTCATGGCTCCACATTTGGCTCACTCTAAGCGACTGATTCAACAAGCAAATAAATAGTTAATTAATGAGATAGATATATCACTCCTACTCCCCATTCAACCACTTGCATGCATGCATACATACATATATCTTATACATACATACATATATATTTCTTATATATATGAATATATATTTCAAGAGATAAACCATTCATTGAAACACAAGGCTAAAGCTTTTCGTCTTTACGCTCCTGAACCACATGGATCATCATCGATCTCTTGGAACCATTTATGTTTTCATTATAATTTCAATTATTTCGATGAACAATATGTTGTGCACTACATCGTGTCCTACTTTCTACAATACCACATGTCCTAATGCACTCAAGACCATTAGAACCACCATTAGGACCGCGGTTTCACGTGAACGTCGCATGGCAGCCCTTCTCATTCGTCTTCATTTTCATGATTGTTTTGTCCAGGTATATAATACTATTGTGCTTGTATTCTTGTTCAAGCACATGAGTTCTTATAAAAACCCGTATCTAGACAAAAAATCTGCATTCCGCTCTAATCATGTTTCATGCTTCTATATATTTGCAGGGTTGTGATGCATCCATTTTACTAAACGACACAACCCCAAATGAAAGGGGAACACTTTCCAATAGCGGGGTCGGAGGCTATGAAGTTATTGATGCTGCAAAAGCTGCGGTGGAGAGGATATGTCCCGGTGTTGTTTCGTGTGCCGATATACTTGCTGTTGCAGCACGTGATGCTTCTGTTGCGGTACGTATAATTAATGTGATTAGACTTTAATCTACATTCATTTTGTTAACCGTAGGTATCCAAGCTAGCTAATGTATGAAGAACAATCACGAAAATTTCTAGTGGTGATGAATTTAATTTACATTTTTGTAGTAATCTAACATGGAAATATGCAGGTGGGTGGTCCATCATGGAAATTAAGGCTTGGCAGAAGAGATTCTACTACTACAAACCCAACTGAAGCCGACAGAGATCTTCCTAGAGGCGATCAGGATCTAGACTCGCTCATTAGAAATTTTGCTAACAAGGGTCTAAACGAAAGAGAGATGGTTGCGTTGTCCGGTTAGAATTCATACCCTAGCTGTTGTCACTAAATCTCATTTTATAGAACGTCAAATATGTCTGAATATCATAATAGACTGCTTTATATGCCTTGAGTTTATAAAACGAAACAATTATACGTCTTATGTAAAAGTGTTACAATAAGTTATCATGACGTTTTTGGATGTCTTAACAAGTTCTAAAAAGCTTTTGGAATCACTTGTCTTTTTGGTTTTTTTCTATGACATTATTAGGAAAAAAGAAGTCTTTGTAAAAAGTATGCACAAATTTTTTAACATATAAAACATTTTATTTATGACATTTAGACATATTTTGCATCCTATAAAGTCAATTTTGTTAAAATACGTAACTCATAAATGATATTTTTGTGTGCAGGGTCTCACACTATAGGGCAAGCACGGTGTGTTACATTTAGAGGCAGGATATATAGCAATACGACAAACCTAGATCCCGGTTTTGGTAGCACCCGTAGACGTAACTGTCCACCGGCTGCACCCGAAGGTAACACAAACTTGGCACCACTTGATTTGGTGACACCAAATTCATTTGACAACAACTACTTCAGGAATCTATTACGAAGGAGGGGTCTTCTTATATCAGACCAGGTACTCTTTTTTTTTTTTTATAAAGTACATAACGACGAAATACTCACACACATTCTTCATTTTAATTTGATTGGATTTGAACCCTTGACCAGGTACTTTTTAACGGAGGCTCAAGCGACAACATTGTACTAGAGTACGTCAACAATCCTTCAAGATTTAGATCTGATTTTGCTGCAGCCATGATTAAGATGGGAAACATTGAGCTTCTTACTGGGAATAATGGGGTGATAAGAACCGTATGTGGTGCTTCCAATTAACCTTAACTATATGTCAGGTTTAAACGAGAAAGTAGTCAATTTACAATAAGGCGAGAAGTTTCAAGATCACACATGATTACATGTGATACAAACACGTAAGCACATATAATACAACACATGCTGCTTATATATTATTATATGTTTGTATAACATATAATCAATATATGATCTTGAAACTTCTCGTCTTCTCATAAATTGATCAATTTCTCGCATGATATCCTTCACATGTGTTTCTTGGAGCACCTATTGTGTTATTAAAATAAGTTTTCTCATTAAGTGGGAGGAAAATTGTGAATCATGATTGATTAAAATGTGTTTCATTTTCATTTGGTTTCATGTAATATGTAAAAATTTGTTGTCTTAAAATCACTCAGCTCCATCCTTGTACATCCAACTAATAAGATTAAAACACATCAGATATTTATATTTTTTTAATTTATATTATTAAAGTTGACTCTCTCTCTTTATGTGTATTTAACAATGTTCTAAAAAACACGTCTTGCCTTGCTGCCACGTTAACTCCCTTGATGTGGATACAAGGCATGGAGCTCATCATGGCTCATCATGGCCCACCATGGTGTGTTATGGCATTATAAGGTGTAACACCCTAACAATTTATGATTCATAAAATAAATAAATGTTAAGGGTTAAAATTTAAATAGTAACGACATAGGGGATTAAAGTGTCGATACTCGAAAAATATGATTTTATTGCAATAAATAAAATCAATAAAAAGGGAAATGAAACATTTTGWATTTAATTGATTTGGGATGAAAATACAGAAAGAAAAACAAAAGGGACTAGTTCTGCCAAAAGTATAAAACTAATTTGGAAATGATTGAAATTTGGGAAATCATTCCCTAAATTCACATTTTTCCTATTCTAGAGACCATTTGACGATCTATAAATTAGAGTTTTCGGCTGAAATTTTGTGGAGACGTTCCTAAGGGTGTAATTTTGTGGAGACGTTCCTAGTAAACGTCTTTGGAATTTCGAGATTTCATCAAGAAACGAGAGAGATATCGAGTTTGAAGCGGCACAGGGTCATTCCATACAAAAACGACAATTAGAGGTAAAATACTCAACCAAAATTGATGTATGATATATGGTTGGTTTCGTTTTTCAATTATCTTTTTGTTGGTACAAGTCTCGTGGGCTATGGTGGCTTGTACGTCGAGTGGTTTAGGCTAGAAGCTGCTGTGGCGGCGGCTCGACGAGATTCGGGTACAAAAACTCAAAATACGAGTTTAATATTGAACTATAGGGGCTGTAAATTTGGATACGATTTGGGATTAATATTGTATATAAGTTTTTGTTAAAAAGAAATTTGAGGCTCGTTTATTTACTTGGATTAATCGAAATAAACCTGGATGTTTCGATTAAGTTGGTCAAGATTTGGACATCAATAGTAAAAGTTATTAATTAATTGGAGTTTCATATTTAAATTATAAGAAATAATTTAAGAACTTATTTCGGGAGTTGCGACTAGATAATTGTGGGATCAGACGTTTTTATAACGAAAATCGTATATAATTAAATGTTGGGTTTAATACTTCGTAATTTATTTTGGATGTGAAAATAATTCCATTGGGAAGGGGGGTATATGGCGACGAGGTATGCTTGGGGTTGACCCGTTGACCATTCTTACCCCAAGGTTGACCTATTTGACTTTTGGGTTGACTTTTTGGGGAAATGTCAATACTCTAATTATTGAAATATAATTACATGTTATAGGATATTACTCAGGGACGAGGTTTAACTGGGATGCATGCTTATGTACAAATTATTTGAGCATTACGATATATTTTTTTATGTACATGTTTAATTATGGGTTTATTACATGTATATGAATTATTATTGTGGGTTGCATGCTATTTGTTTACATGTTTTCTTTTAAAAACATCAATTAGTGTAACACCCTAAAAATTTATGATTCGTAAAATAAATAAATGTTTAAGGGTTAAAATTTAAATAGTACGACATACGGGATTAAAGTGTCGATACTCGAAAAATATGATTTTATTGCAATAAATAAAATCAATAAAAAGGGAAATGAAACATTTTGTATTTAATTGATTTGGGATGAAAATGCAGAAAGAAAAACAAAAGGGACTAGTTCTGTCAAAAGTAGAAAATTAATTTGGAAGTGATGAGATTTGGGAAATCATTTCCCAAAATCACGTTTTTCTTGTTTTAGAGATTGTTAACGGCTTATAAATTGGAGTTTTTGGCTGAAATTTTGTGGAGACGTTCCTAAGGATGTAAGAGAGTAAACKTCTTTGGAATTTCGAGATTTCATCAAGAAACGAGAGAGATATCGAGTTTGAAGCGGCATAGGGTCATTCCGCACAAAACGGGTKATTGGAGGTAAAATACTCAACCAAAATTGATGTATAATATATGGTTGGCTTCGTTTTTCAATTACCTTTCTGTTGGTACAAGTCTCGTGGGCTATGGTGACTTGTACGTCGAGCGGTTTAGGCTAGAAGCTGCTGTGGCGACGGCTCGACGAGATTCGGGTACAAAAACTCAAAATACGAGTTTAATATTGAACCGTAGGGGCTGTAAATTTGGATACAAGTTGGGATTATTATTATGTATAAGATTTTGTAAAAATTTTGGTGAAAAACGATTGGAAAAATATCTCAAACGAAAATCGTTCACGATAGCCGCACCAAGGGTGCGACCGGGTTGGGCCAGGCGTCGAGTTGAGTCCGCCGACACTAGACTAGGTTTAGACCATGGCCGACTTATTTCGGTCGAGTTCGGTTAGACTCGAGTTGTTTTGTTAAAATCGGTATTTGTAAAAAATAGATTTGGGGCTCGTTTATTTACTTGGATTCATCGAAATAAATCGGGATATTTCGATTAAGTTAGTCAAGATTTGGACATCAATTGTAAAGGTTATTAATTAATTGGATTTCCATATTTAAATTATAAGAAATAATTTAGTAACTTATTTCGGGAGTTATGACTAGATAATTGTGGGATCAGACGTTTTTATAAGGAGAATCGTAAATAATTAAATGTTGGGTTTAATACGTCGTAATTTATTTCGGATGTGAAAAGAATTTCATTAGGGAGGGGGTATATGGCGACGAGGTATGCTTGGGGTTGACCCGTTGACCATTCTTACCCCGAAAGTTGACCTATTTGACTTTCGGGTTGACTTTTTTGGAGAAATGTCAATATTCTAATTATTGAAATATAATTACATGTTATAGGATGTTATTCAGGGACGAGGTTTAGCCAAACAGAGCTATTCAGGTGAGTTTTCATGAGACTTTAACTGGGATGCATGCTTATGTACAAATTATTTGAGCATTACGATATTTTCTATGTACATGTTTATGGGTTTATTACATGTATATGAATTATTATCGTGGGTTGCATGTTATTTGTTTACGTGTTTTTAAACATTAATTAGCATGTTATAAACGGGTTAATATTTTTGTCGGGTATGGGAAGGGTCAAAAGTCATAAGGGATGGCACATCCTAGGGAGGGGTAACCGGACAAGGGATAGCCGTGTAACCCGGGAAGTGCCGATGACGGTAAGACCTTAACCCGGCGGGAAATTAAGAGATCTCATTATTATTTCAAAAGGGTTTGAAACAAATGTGCATATTATTTTATTTGGGGCATTGTTTGTTTTATGCATGATGAGGTGTGTATGATTGTGCACAAAAACCATGAAATCACCGAGCTTTGTAAAGCTGACTATTAGTATGCATCTCAGGTGCAAGAGGTTCAAGGGTGGACAAGAGCGAGGTTCTCTTCTAGATAATTATATTATTATATTTCGGATGTTTAGGTTTATGCTTAAACTCATTTTGTAATGTAACCCGGTATGGGACGGGTTAGCGTTGAGCTATTAATTTTAATAGAATTTGTAAGACTTCCGCTGTAATAAGGCTTTATCAGCCACTATATTTTGGGGTTATTTATTGTTATTTAATGAGAATGACGTGACACAACTCATGGTGAAAATGAGGGTGTTACAAGTTGGTATCAGAGCCTTAGTTTAAGAGAATTAGGTTAGTGATAGCCTAAGCTTAAACTGGGAGGGTATTAAGGGGATGCAAATTGGATGAGCTAGGTTACTATTAGCCTAGACTTGAATTTAGTGAAGGGTATATAGGATATGTGACAACCCAAGCTTGAATCATGGGATTAAAAATATGAATGCGACATAAGATTCATATTGGAGTAATTTGCTATTATAAAAACTCATGATCGAATTATTGGTGATGTATTGTATTTCCTTTTTAGAAAATGGGATGAGAATGGATGGTCCATGTAAGGTATGGTCARATAGGGGATTATCTCATGGGCTAGTGAATATTCAAATGACTATAAATTAAGTTAGTTGAAGTGGTGCTCAACATATATCGTTATAGATATGGGAAACTTGAGGTTAGAAAATGAAGCACTTGTAAGGTTGATAGGAAACATATGACAAACATTTATAACTATAATGGTGCTCTTGGGGATAGACGTAAATGATTTAGAAATGAACATGAGGCCAATGTCAGTTAGGGTATATAAAAAAAAAAGGTTATGACTCTTAGAGACAAGATTTGATAGGATGTTCAATATGATTAAATATACATGGGGAATTCATATGAGATGAAAAAGAGACTTACATGATAGGAAAGAGTCATATACTATATGTGATGGGTATGGAGTTTGTGATTAGGCCACCCATCTAATTGGTCATTATAAGAGGGGTATGTGTAATCACTCTTAGACCTTTGGGCGTGAGACTATGGAACGTATAGGAGTTCCATAGAGACACAATTAGAGAGTACTATGATTGGGGAACATGGTACTAGAGATATTTGATGGAATGGTATCAGGAATGGCCTCAAACTCGTCAGACTGTGTGTCTATGTCCATATTATATAAGGACTAATTAAACGTTTTATATTTTCATAAAGGGAAGTGATGATGAGATAAGAGTGGAGAAGATATAATGAGTTAACAATGGAATAAATCATAATTAATTCTTATGATTATTAATACTTAAAGTAAGTTATATATCTATAAACTTACTAATAAAATTTCAGTATGAATTATGATGATTGATCAAGATAGCTCTGGAGATCTAAGGGGACACATATTTAGCAATGTTGTTTAATGCAACGATAGATTACAGTCAAGCCCATGACTGGGGAAAGGTCAATACAAATGTATTAATGTAGCTTAGCCTGTGTGATTGTTTTGCAGCGACTGGTAGAAGTTGTGGTTGGTCTCATGATGTGGACCAATGTGATACAGCAATATCAAGGGGATGTTAAAAATTTGAAGTTAAGGGAAATCCAATTGTCGGGTAAGTTGGACCACGAAAATGGGTAATGGTTCCAAAAGCGACATGGAGCACAATATGATATTGGAAGGGGCTAGGGAGACTCCTAAAATAGGTTTGATACACCCGTATTAACAATGTCTTTACTTAGTAGAGGTGTAAATGGATGATATATAAGCATGGTGATATAATCACTAAGAAACAACATGTTAGACTAAAGCCTAAATGTATTAAATTTTGAGGGAATATCGATAAGAAAGATAAGTGGATGTATTGGGAAATGTAGCATTGAATGATTAGCATGTGTAGTTGACGTCAGTCAATAAAATAAGATGGTGTATGATGTACCCATGRTGTGGGCGAGTATTAAGGTGGTTAGAGATAATGTATCGAAAGTATCACTAGGTGTGAGTGTTCCTCAAATTGACCTAGTTCCAGAGGGAACACATAATATGAGAATATTGATCTAATTTTATCCTGGCAAAAGAGCCAAATTCGATGAAAAGATTACGAGAGCCTTTGATCAAGGATTTTATTTAGCTAAGTTAACACCTTGGATAACATTGATAGGGTGAGTTAAATAAATATGGTATTATGCATGTATGCATCAATAAA
Organism: Cynara cardunculus var. scolymus; assembly: GCF_001531365.2. Classification (NCBI taxonomy): domain Eukaryota; kingdom Viridiplantae; phylum Streptophyta; class Magnoliopsida; order Asterales; family Asteraceae; genus Cynara; species Cynara cardunculus. The sequence goes on from NC_037539.1 coordinate 4,988,303, forward strand.
TTTGATGTGTATGAGATCAATTACAGGAGCAAAGGTTTTGCCAAGGACGATGACCTAGTCGATCAACTTCAAACATGCAGGGAAACATGAGCAATACATATGGTTGGTATGAGGGCTTTTGAAAAAGAAAAAAAAAAGGGAAACTTTGTTAGTTCTAAGTATGAAAATAATTGGTGAAACACAATTTATTGGTCAGGGAATTGGGATTTAGTTGGGTTAAACCAAAAACACACACAATAATGGATTTGAGAATCCAAAGATGGGATTACATATTTGAGGCTTATGGTTTTTAGCAAACTAATATAAGTTTCAATATATATTTCTTAAATCTACGTTAATGGGAGGTTTAACCAGGAGTCAAATAATTTTGAATTGGTTAAAGTCAAAAAGGCATTTTAGATGCTAAGGGGGAAGTTAAGCCTCGCAC
>NC_037539.1:4988859-5011199 GCF_001531365.2 Cynara cardunculus var. scolymus
CTAAAATGGAAGGGGAGGAAGTGTCATGTTCTCTAACATAAAGATAGATGTAGTAGTATTTAAATTCAAGGGTTTGAAGGAGGACTATGGGTGTTCGGGCACTAAGAAAAGTAACAGTAAGCTATACAGGGAGTTATAAGACATGCCTTCCATGAGAGATGAAAAGTTATAAACTATCGATTGGGCTTTAACAGATAGAAACTCCGGTGATGGAGTGGAATATGATGGAGTAGGTATTGTTGCTAAAAGAAAAGTGTACCTGCAACGGTACATAGAGTTACCTCACTTYCAACCGATTAATAGGAAGTGTATATTGGAAGGTTGACAAAATTTGGGTGGATAGGAAAGTAATGATGCATAAAGTGCCATACTTAACAATCTCGGGTAGTGATCCAAGATTTACATCACGTGTTCATGCAAGTATTTTATAAGGGATATGGAAAATGTTGAACTTGGGCAAAACATACCATCCTTGGACTCAGGGTCAAGGAGAGGAAATTTTTTAAATTTGTTGGATTGGTTGGAAGGTTAGATGTTTATACTTCAAGGAAGTAAGCATCATAAAATGTCAATAGTAGAGTTAGTGTACAACATCAATTAATATTTAAATGTCCAAGCAGAGCCATGGAGGCATTTGAATAGGACATGCGTGATGCTAGTATGTTTAACTATCATGAACATAGATAGATCTACACATCAATTAAACTTTGCATGAGTACAGAAGAGGTTGAATGTCGTACTTAATAAGAAAATAAGATATCAAGACCAATTATCGGTTGGGTTGGGATGACCCTAGAATGTCACCATGGAAAGGAGTGGTGCATTTCAGTAAACATGGAAAGTTAAGTCCAAAATATGTAGGACCATTCGAGATGATATCAAGGGTAGAAAAGGTGGCATATTGTTTGAAGTTTCCCGAATAATTACAGGGGATTTATTACACATTCCATGTGTCAATTCTGAGAAAAGGTCTAGTTGACGAATTAACAACTTTGACTTTAAAAAATATTGGAATAAAAAAAAACAATGGAGGTGGGACTCGTAATTGTTCAACGGAGATTGATTTCGGGGACGAAATCCTTTTTTAGTGTGGGAGAGTTGTAACACCCTAAAAATTTATGATTCATAAAATAAATAAATGTTTAAGGGTTAAAATTTAAATAGTACGACATACGGGATTAAAGTGTCGATACTCGAAAAATATGATTTTATTGCAATAAATAAAATCAATAAAAAGGGAAATGAAACATTTTGTATTTAATTGATTTGGGATGAAAATGCAGAAAGAAAAACAAAAGGGACTAGTTCTGTCAAAAGTAGAAAATTAATTTGGAAGTGATGAGATTTGGGAAATCATTTCCCAAAATCACGTTTTTCTTGTTTTAGAGATTGTTAACGGCTTATAAATTGGAGTTTTTGGCTGAAATTTTGTGGAGACGTTCCTAAGGATGTAAGAGAGTAAACGTCTTTGGAATTTCGAGATTTCATCAAGAAACGAGAGAGATATCGAGTTTGAAGCGGCATAGGGTCATTCCGCACAAAACGGGTTATTGGAGGTAAAATACTCAACCAAAATTGATGTATAATATATGGTTGGCTTCGTTTTTCAATTACCTTTCTGTTGGTACAAGTCTCGTGGGCTATGGTGACTTGTACGTCAAGCGGTTTAGGCTAGAAGCTGCTGTGGCGGCGGCTCGACGAGATTCGGGTACAAAAACTCTTACGAGTTTAATATTGAACCGTAGGGGCTGTAAATTTGGATACAAGTTGGGATTATTATTATGTATAAGATTTTGTAAAAATTTTGGTGAAAAACGATTGGAAAAATATCTCAAACGAAAATCGTTCACGATAGCCGCACCAAGGGTGCGACCGGGTTGGGCCAGGCGTCGAGTTGAGTCCGCCGACACTAGACTAGGTTTAGACCATGGCCGACTTATTTCGGTCGAGTTCGGTTAGACTCGAGTTGTTTTGTTAAAATCGGTATTTGTAAAAAATAGATTTGGGGCTCGTTTATTTACTTGGATTCATCGAAATAAATCGGGATATTTCGATTAAGTTAGTCAAGATTTGGACATCAATTGTAAAGGTTATTAATTAATTGGATTTCCATATTTAAATTATAAGAAATAATTTAGTAACTTATTTCGGGAGTTATGACTAGATAATTGTGGGATCAGACGTTTTTATAAGGAGAATCGTAAATAATTAAATGTTGGGTTTAATACGTCGTAATTTATTTCGGATGTGAAAAGAATTTCATTAGGGAGGGGGTATATGGCGACGAGGTATGCTTGGGGTTGACCCGTTGACCATTCTTACCCCGAAAGTTGACCTATTTGACTTTCGGGTTGACTTTTTTGGAGAAATGTCAATATTCTAATTATTGAAATATAATTACATGTTATAGGATGTTATTCAGGGACGAGGTTTAGCCAAACAGAGCTATTCAGGTGAGTTTTCATGAGACTTTAACTGGGATGCATGCTTATGTACAAATTATTTGAGCATTACGATATTTTCTATGTACATGTTTATGGGTTTATTACATGTATATGAATTATTATCGTGGGTTGCATGTTATTTGTTTACGTGTTTTTAAACATTAATTAGCATGTTATAAACGGGTTAATATTTTTGTCGGGTATGGGAAGGGTCAAAAGTCATAAGGGATGGCACATCCTAGGGAGGGGTAACCGGACAAGGGATAGCCGTGTAACCCGGGAAGTGCCGATGACGGTAAGACCTTAACCCGGCGGGAAATTAAGAGATCTCATTATTATTTCAAAAGGGTTTGAAACAAATGTGCATATTATTTTATTTGGGGCATTGTTTGTTTTATGCATGATGAGGTGTGTATGATTGTGCMCAAAAACCATGAAATCACCGAGCTTTGTAAAGCTGACTATTAGTATGCATCTCAGGTGCAAGAGGTTCAAGGGTGGACAAGAGCGAGGTTCTCTTCTAGATAATTATATTATTATATTTCGGATGTTTAGRTTTATGCTTAAACTCATTTTGTAATGTAACCCGGTATGGGACGGGTTAGCGTTGAGCTATTAATTTTAATAGAATTTGTAAGACTTCCGCTGTAATAAGGCTTTATCAGCCACTATATTTTGGGGTTATTTATTGTTATTTAATGAGAATGACGTGACACAACTCATGGTGAAAATGAGGGTGTTACAATTAGCATGTTATAAAAGAATTTATATTTTTTGTCGGGTATGGGAAGGGGTCAAAAGTCATAAGGGATGGCATATCCTAGGGAGGGGTAACTAGACAAGGGATAGCCGTGTAACCCGGGAAAGTGTCGATGACAGTAAGACCTTAACCCGACGGGAAATTAAGAGATCTCATTATAATTAAAAAAGGGTTGAAACAAATGTGCAAATTATTTTATTTGGGGCATTGTTTGTTTTATGCATGATGAGGTGTGTATGATTGTGCACAAAAACCATGAACTCACCAAGCTTTATAAAGCTGACTATTAGTATGCATCTCAGGTGCAAGAGGTTCAAGGGTGGACAAGAACAAGGTTCTCGCCTAGATAGTTATATTATTGTTATATTTCAGATGTTTAGGTTTATGCTTAAACTCATTTTGTAATGTAACCCGGTATGGGACGGGTTAGCGTTGAGCTATTAATTTTAATTGAGTTTGTAAGACTTCCGCTGTAATAAGGCTTTATTAGCCACTATATTTGGGGTTATTTATTGTTATTTAATAAGAATGACGTGACACAACTCATGGTGAAAATGAGGGTGTTACATAAGGAGTGTGAGGAAATTTGCAATTTTTAAAACTTGAATAGGAGTAACTGTAAATATAACTGTATAGTTTTTACGGACCAAATATTTGATCAACAAAATGAGAAAAAAAACAAAACTCTAAATTACTTATTAGCATACGAAAAATATTGATCGATTACTTTCATTTATTGTTTTTTGATTTCATTACATTGATTTTGTTGTTTGATTACCAAACAAGGACTGTAAACAGTTACTTACTTTGTATATTTGATATCATTTTTGTAAACTTTGTATATTTGACATCAAATTATCAATTCATGGTTCTTCTTTTGTTTATCTTTTTTATATGAATTTAAATTATTAATAACTGAATTATTATTGTTCAAGACACTGACATAAATACATATATACATACATCCATACATACATGCAGATATACATACATACATACATACATACATACATACATACATACATACATACATATACATAGGAGTTAAATCTTAAGAGGAAAAAAAAGTTAAGAAACTTGAGTTCTAATCTAATCCGTAGATTTAGATTAAATCAAAGGCCTTTAAAAGTAAGAAGCCTTTTTGAGATAAAAATGGTGGAACAAGGGTATTTTTGTCAAATTATAAGTAAATTGAAAGGATATCATCGGCTTTTAAAATCAAACTGAACACCGCAACCTCTCATCATCTTCAAGCTCGATCATCTTCAAATCTTCACACTTGATCCGTTCCCCCTTTTCGTCAAATACTCGGCTCCTTCTCCTCCAAAACTCCGGCGATTTCAAGTGGTTTCTGTTCTATTTCGTCATCATGATGCCTAATATCGTCGGAACGATCCCGAAATCCATCCGCCCCCATAACTACTCTTTGGTGGTTCTCCGCGTTGTCGGTTTTTGCAGGTTTCTTCTTGTTGCAATTATGTCTGATTAAATACATCTCCCTGCCTAAAAACGAGAAATCGAGTCTCAATTTTTTGCTAACATTGAACATGTGGTTTCTCTACACTGTGATCTCGTTTGATTTGTTTCTCAGTTTTCGGATTTCATCAGATATCACGGTGGCTCTGTACGCCATTGTGTTGGTTTGTAGTTAGTTTCTGTTCTATGTCTTCGTAATCGTTGATCTCATTAGCCCATTAGGTATTGGGAGATTTGAAGGTACGGTAAGGATGAAACTGTGTTGCCGGAATATCTATCGAAAAATCAGACGTTAGATGTCCAAAAATTAAATCATTACTCCATCTCGATCGTGGAAAGAGTGTGATTTAACTCATTTGTTTGTTATTCCAAAAGCTTAGTTTCTGCATTTTAATGTCTTCTACGAGCTTTTGTTTCCATGAAGTTGTTTGATTCCATGGGTGAAATGTCGTATAGAAGAAAATTATGTTTGAATTCATAAGGTGAAATAATTTTAACAGAAATTGTTTCTGAATTCATGGGTGAAGATAGATTATAGATGAAAGTTGTGTTTGATTTCATATAATGTTATTTATGTTTGGATTGCATGAAGTGAAATAACATATTTATGAAAATTGTGTTTTATTTCATGAGGTGAAACAACATGATGAGTATGTATTTCATGAAGTGAGTATGTGTTTCATCTGGTGAATTCTTTTACTAAAATGACGATTATATATATATATATTTGCCGCTTTAAGCCACACCTTGAAAACGTTATAACCTTTTCGTAACTCGTAAGACTTGAGACTTGACCTCTCGACTAAATCAATACTATGGTTAAAATAAATTATGATGTTTTCTCTAATTTCTAAGTGACAAACATATTGTTTTTATCTTAAATTGTAGAATATTAATACAAAGAAACAAAAATAATAAATAATAAAAAATTAATTAACATAATAATAATAATAATAATAATAATAATAATAATAATAATAATAATAATAATAATAATAATAATAATAATAATAAGGGTTTGATTAAATAAAAGAAAATTAATATAAAAAATAATCAAATACAAATAAATTTGATGATGGTATAATCGCAATAATGAATAATAAATAGGAATGAATGGACATGTAAGCAGGGTGCAAATAGGGGTGAGCATCGGAACCTGGTATTTGTCTTTAGAATCGGAACCGCTTTAAAATTGTCAGTGCTTAAACTGGTTACGATGTGATTGGTTATGGTTTCAAATGCTAAAATACGGAATCGGGATTGGTTTCGGCTCCGGCTCCGGTTCTCATTTTTTTGAAACCGTTAACCGTTGGGTACTTGTCGGGACCGGGTACTGGGTACCTATAACCGGAAATTGACGGGTACCCGCTATTTTTTTAATAAAAAATATTTTATGTGTTTATTATAATTAAAAAACTAAAATTGAAATTCTTAATTTACCTTTTAAGATTATACTTACAGTCGCATATTCTATGAGCCTGTGACCATTTATAAAATGATGCTCTGCTGAAATAAGATGTTGTTTTGCTACTCTTAGATGTTGATATGAAATGCTTTGTAAGTCGTTTTTCTTTGTCAAGAGCTTCTATAAATTATTTATGTAATTATTAATTTTATTTTTTATCATTTGTAGTTTTTTTTTTGCACTGGTATTTTGTAATAGACTAACAATTACTTTCTTATAATATGAAACGATAACATTTTTTTTAAAAAAAATTAGACATCAGGTACCTAGTATCGGAATTGTTCTATGCGGTTTTGACACTGGTTCCCAAATATAAAAAATCGGTATAACCGGTTCCGATTCCCTCATTCTAGGAACCGTCGGTTTCATCAGTTCTGATTCCATAAACAGCTCCATAAATTTTGGTATGATACCCACCTTTACTCAACGGTAGGTGCAAATATCCCCACCCTTTTCATCTTAGGCTACAGATGATTTATCCCCTGTTATCAATTATCATCAAGTAGGTTATGGATAAAGGTTAATTAGGGTTTTGATTTGGTCGCACATAAAATTAAAGGAAATAAAAAAAAATCAAAAATTAAACATGTATTTCGTTAACGTTATTGGTTATACTGAATAACATGGTCCTTTTTCTATTATAGGAATAATATTTATAATTTACTATTTTTATCTTGGAAAATTTTCAGAATTTATCGATAACATTTAAACTTCTATTCTTATTGGTTACGTAAAATTAAAAAGAAAATGTATACATAATAAATTTGTATATAACGCTTTAACACTTGTATCATAAAAAAATAAAGAGTTTTTAGAAAACGTAAATAATTTATAAAAACTATTATTAATTTATAAAACCTAATTTTAAAAAAAATTGTATACATTATTAATTTGTGTTGATAAAAACTAGAGTAAGTTATATTTTTGGTCCATATGGTTGTCGGTTATTATCAAGTATAGTTTATTCTTTTAACTGATTTCACTTTTGATCATTGTGGTGGAAACTTTATTTCAATTTTATTCCCTATAGCTAACAACCTTTAATAAAAGTCCATTAACTTAAGGCTATTTTGGTACTTTTGTCATTTATTTAAAAGAGTTTCCAAGACTTGTTAGCACCATTCAAACTTCTATTTTTGTTGGTTACTGATTTTTTTTTTTTTTTTAAATTGTATACATTATTATTAGGATTCTGAGTCAATATATTTTGGTTTAACAGCTATCCCAAAATTATCATTAAAATGGACAAAGTAAAAGAAATAATAGTTTATTCTCCAAGGAGAATACACCAAAAATAATTATCAAGTACGACCATCAATAAAAAAAACTTTAAAACTAAATATTTAAAGAGATAAATAATATTTTAATAAATAGATGAATATTTGATTCTTCAAAATAGAAAATCTGTTGGAGATAAATGTAATTATTTTAAAAGATTTTAACTTTTAATTCTTATTTTGAAGAATTGTTTAAGATGCTAAAAGCATTATTTAAGACGATAATTTAGAGGAAAAGGATTGGAAAAGTTGGATGGTCATTGGTCAATGTCGTTGATTTATTTATTCCTTGATGGATACGTTTGGTTTTTGGTCTTGTTGTTTCCGTCATCACTTTTCATCTACTGCACCTCAATTATCGCTTTTACTTTAATCTCACAAGACCATACTCACATTCTGGAAAATGAGATTACTGATTTTTATTCATTGTTCTCGTTAATGAGAATTTTTGAAATTAAATGTATAATACATAAACAATATTTTATTATAGATATTGAATAATTTAATAATATAATTAATATTGTCATATTCAAAATGGAAAAGCTGTTAAAGATGAACGTAAATTTTCTTTAAAGATTTTAATTTTTGATACGTGGATGGGATAATCAATTGGATCGTGGAAAGTACAATTTTCGAATACAACAACTTGACCTTATTGCCTTTGGTATCACGAAGTTCATATTGGGATAATCCAAATGAAAACTCTTCGCTTAAAGGCTATAAGATCGAGTCCTTATATACACTCAAATTCTCATTTACATATTTATACGAGAGATCAACGATTAAGAACGCTAACATGAAGATTTGAGAGTAGTTACAACTGACTTAAAGTCGGAAGCAATGAGTAGAAAGAGTCTAGATGCTCTGATCACCTTATCCAAAGCTCTGATCACACAATCCAAAGGCTCTGATTTTCAACACTTGGAAATTTTGAGCCAAGGATCAATGCTCTTATCACCATATCCAGAGCTCTGATCACACAGTCTAAAGGCTCTGATTTTCAATACTTGAAAATTCGAGCCAAGGATCAAAGCTCTGAGTTTAAGGCTCATAGGCTTTGAATCCACCACCTTTGAACTATACTGAGGCAATTTCCACCAAGTTTCAGTAACAATCTCAAGAAAATTTCCATCCTTCTGAATTTCAACCAGATCGTTTCGAAACTTAAAATTGCTAAGTGAACCTCTTATAAAAATCCACCAAGTTTCGAGGCTTTGCCCCTTGACACCACTCGCTGAACAATCTGGGAGATCATCGCTAAGGGCTCAACCGCTTGGTCCTTGCAACTAGACCCCGAGGGGGCGTATCTCTTAAGACTTTGCCTTATGACGATCTAAGGTGATAGAGCCAACATGTATGAGTATGCATGCCACACCTTCCAACTCACATATTTTTGTTTTATCACCAGGTCGACTTCACGTAAATCATAATCACAGTAAAATGATTAATGACACTAAGATCACCAACACTTATTAAAATAGGTAAAAAAAAATAAAGATTAATAAGTTACCAAACTATTTGTGTCAAACTAAAATCCTTAAACCTCATGTAATTATTCTCAACTTCGAATCTAATTCCAGAGTCCTAATAATTTGCAAAACCTCTAATTGTTACAAATCATACAAACTAATCTCAACCATCCATCCAAGCTAATGAATATACGGAAATTTACATATATAATCAAAGCTGATAGGTGGTTTCATTTTTAGCCATTTTCTGATCTAAATTCACTTTTTAGCAAATCGTTACGCGTATGCATAAGGATTGGTATTCGGGGAAAAAAAAAGGAATCCCCATGCATATGTGTAAGGTTTCTGCATCGGGATTCTTTTTCTTATTTTTTTTACATAAAACTAATTCTTATATATATGCATAAGCCTACTGCGTAAGGATTGAATAAACAATATAAAACCCTATTTATTGATTAACTATTTTTTTTTCAATTTTCCATGAATATATGATTCTATAAATATCTTGAATGTTTTCTAATTTAAAACATTGATCATAGGTGGTGTTTGAGATTGTTTATAAGAACAACTTATTTACTTATTCCGATGTGACATCGGTAATAAACACTTTTGAGTGTTTGGATAAACAACTTATACTGATGCCAAACCGGTAATAAGAAGTTTTTGAAAAAGTTAAAACCATTTTAACTTATAATAAATTAATAAAGACTTTTATAAAAAAACATAACTTGTTTCAAATAAACAATCCCAAACACCTTTATCATAAAACATTTCAATTAATTAAAGGATTTGAACTCTTAAATTCTGCTGAAGGACCCACGCGGTTTTGTAGGAAACTTCCGAGATAATGTTGCTTTCACTGTTGATGTTTCCCTTGCTCACCAAGCAACAAGGGTATTCAGGTCATTTATTTTTGATCTGCGGAGTCTTCCAGTCCGTTCCAGAGTCTTCCAGTCCGACTTATAAGTAATCTACGAACGAACCATCCAAACAAAACATCAGTTTTTTAGTCAATCAATTTGGAATTCATGGAGCAGAGCAGGACCAATTATAATCGTGGAGGAAATGGCGCAGGCTACACCCGTGGCCGTGGCGGCCGGAACACTGGAGGACGAGGTTATAGTTCCGGTGGCGTACAAGCTGGTGGTAGAGGAGGCGAAGGTGGGCGTGGAACTGATGGTGGTTACTATCCCCGTGGTCGTGGTGGACGAAACAGAGATTACCAACAGCGTTATAGTAATCAACAGCAGGAGCAGTATGGAGACGCTAGAGATCATAGAGTCTCCGTTGGTGGTGGTAGTCAGCAGATCTCTCGGACTCCTACACACCCAAGGCCGAATGCGGATCATTTTGGTGGGAATCAAGAAGCAAGGGTGTGGAGTCGTATTGTATCTGGTTCTAGTCAACCAATTAAGTCTCCTCCGTCTCAGATCGACCTTTCTGGTATGTACAAAAACTCTTGAGATCTTTATGTGATTTAAGTTTTTACTATTTCTGAAATCGCTTTTAGTTTCATCCTTCCATCGATTTAAAACTTGCTCTGTTTCGATTTGTTTCCTTAATTTCCTCCCCCTTTATAATTTTGTTTCATTTTGTTTCATTTCATCAATGTATTTGGGTTTCGAATTGACTGATCAAAGTTCTCCAATCATTCATCCTAACGATTTGCGATCATGTTTGCCTTAATAGATTCAGATTGTGTTCAGTTGCAACCATTTTACCCTAAATGTTATCATCGTGTTTGTTTTCTAGTTTCAGATCTTCAGATTCAGGAAGTTCCGGTATCATCTTCAAAGGATATTGTAGAACATTCAAAGGATGATGCAGAAAATGGCTATGTACCAATTAAGCGTCCTGACCGAGGTACACTTGCAGTGAGGTCGGTGAGTCTTCTTGTTAACCATTTTCCGGTCAAGTATGATTCATCGAACAGCATCTTACGCTACGATGTAGATGTTAAGCTAGAGGCCTCCTCTTCTAGTCGATCTGTGAAAAAATCAATACCCAAATCGGACCTCCGATTGATTCAGGAAAAATTATGTTCCGATTACCCTGATCGGTTCCCGTTACTAAAAACCGCCTACGATGGTGAAAAGAACATATTTAGTGCAGTCTTGTTGCATGCCGGAACCTATAATGTGCAATTATTTGGTAAATCTTATATATGCACCATCAAGTATGGAAGCGAGTTAAGGCTCTCAAAGCTTCAAGAATTCTTGAATCGAAATGCTTTCCAGATCCCTCGTGATGTGCTGCAGGCACTGGATGTAGTAATGAAGGCGAATCTTTTCCGGGAAAAGGTTTCAGTCGGCCGAGGGATGTACCCTCGAGTTCATCGAAGGGATGATGACCTTCGATGTGGTGTTGCTGCCATTAGAGGCATTCAGCAGAGCTTAAAGGTCACTTCTAATGGGTTGATAATGTGTACCGATTACTCTGTCATACCTTTTCGCAAGAGGATGCCCGTTATCGAATTCCTGAAGGAGCATATTCGGGAGATTCAAGTGGTTAACGACATCGGAAGGTTTAGGAACAAAGTTATGAGTGCATTGGAAGGATTGAGGGTGAGTGTGACTCATCGTCGCACCAACCAGAAGTACATTGTTTCTGGGTTGACTGAAAAGCTCACAAACGAGCTCTCTTTTGAACTAGAAGATCTCGAAGGGAAGAAAGAACCAGAAATCGTTATGCTAACGGATTATTTCCAAGAGAAGTGGGAGAAAGTAATAGTTCATAAGACTATTCCTTGTTTGAAATTGGGAAATGGCAAAAAGCCAAATTATGTTCCGATGGAATTCTGTGTCTTGGCTGAGGATAGAAGGTTTCCGAAGGAGCAACTGGGTCGGGAGGCTGCCCGACAACTAAAAGATTTGTGCCTTCTTCCTCCAGATTTCCGGCGGAATGAGATATGCAGCATGATGCGTGAAGAGTATGGGCCTGGCAGTCATGGGTACGTAGTTGCTCCTTTTCAACTGTTTTTGTACGATGTCTAAACGTTCTAATAGACTGCTTTATAGGTTAAGTTTATTGTACCAGTAATGTTTCCTGTCTGATATAATGTCATATGTATGCAGTGGCGAGGTGATTCAGAATTTTGAATTCGGGGTTGGTATGGACATGACAGCAGTCGATGGTCGTGTGATGCCACCGCCTATACTGAAGCTTGGTGGTCCACGTGGTACAACAAACACGACAGTTGACAGACTGAAATGTCACTGGAATCTTCTCCAGGGGAAACGTTTCGTTGATGGGATACCACTGGAGAGGTGGGCAATGATCGATTTCAGTTCTGCTGATCGTTGGAATAGGCTGAATGTCAACCCGTTCATTGGGAAATTGGTGAACCGATGCGGAAGTTTAGGGGTTCACATGAAAGATCCGCTTGTTGTTCATCAAACCACCATGAGGGAGTTCTTGGATGTTGATAGACTCCATCGTCTTTTTTCACAAGTCGTGGAGGACTGTCGTCGAAAAGACAGTGGACGGCTGGAAATGATTGTTTGTGTGATGGCTTGCAAAGACGATGGATACAAGCATCTCAAATGGGTTACTGAGACGAAGATTGGGGTGATTACTCAATGTTGCTTGTCGGTTCATGCCAATAAAGCGAGCGATCAGTTTCTTGCCAACTTAGGTATGAAGATCAACGCGAAGCTAGGTGGCAGCAATGTGGAACTCATTGAGAGATTCCCACGATTTACTGGTGGAGATCATTGTATGTTCATTGGGGCGGATGTAAACCACCCGGCTTCATCAAATACGCTATCTCCATCTGTTGCAGCCGTTGTTGGGTCGGTCAACTGGCCTGCTGCAACTCGTTATGCTGCTCGTGTTTCCCCACAAAGCCACCGCAAAGAGGAGATTGTCGACTTCGGGAAGATGTGTTTGGATCTGGTGAATACATATGCGCGGCAGAACGGAGTGAAACCAAACAAGATTGTAGTTTTTCGTGACGGTGTGAGTGACGGGCAATTCGATATGGTTCTCAACAAAGAGATGGTTGATATGAAGAAAGCCATTTATGATGAACACTACCGCCCGTGTGTCACCTTTGTTGTGGCCCAGAAACGGCACACAACTCGTCTGTTTCTAAGCCCAGATGGGAGGGAGTCGGGTAATGTGCCGCCGGGAACGGTGGTGGACACCACCATAATCCATCCATCTGAGTTTGATTTCTATCTTTGCAGCCATTTTGGAGGGATTGGAACAAGTAAACCCACTCACTACTCTGTGATTTGGGATGAGAACGGGTTCTCATCTGATGAGATGCAGAAGCTGATATACCATCTTTGTTACATCTTTGCACGTTGCACGAAACCCGTGTCGTTGGTCCCACCGGTTTACTATGCGGATCTTGTTGCGTACAGGGGTCGGATGTTTCAAGAAGTGGCGATGGAACTAGAGTCTGGTGGGTCTTCTTCATTCGATCAGTTCTTCTACAATCTTGAGGATCACCTCAAGGATTCCATGTTCTTTGTTTGAAGGAGGAAGGAAGGAAGGCGAGTGGAGATGGTGTCGAAGTGCCACTACGCAGGTCAAACATCCTTTCCTAAACGAATCTAGTAAAGGAGTTTGTGCGTGAATCTAACGCATTTCGTGCTTTTTCAGTGTCGTTTTTTTTAGTATGTGTGCTTTTCAGTGCTGTTTTTTGACAGTCAAGTCTGTGTGTTCAATAAACCTGTATGTGTGCTGTTTTTTGACAGTCAAGTTTGTGTGTTCAATAAACCTGTATGTGTGCTTTTCAGTGCTGTTTTTTGACAGTCAAGTCTGTGTGTTCAATAAACCTACCTACAGTTCTGTAATGGTATCAAGTATTGTGTTGAAATGTTGGTGTTTGATTATTGCAATCTGAAATCATCATTGTTTGGACTTTTCGTTGATGAATGTATATAGAGAATCGCCCCAGGTTGATTTGTAGCATTTACAAACGGTACAAATTATGAAGCATAGAAACTCAAATTTCTGAATTATGATCAAGAAACTGACTTTGACTTGTATGCCTTGGCACATACCACATAAACCACCATATTCAAGAAACTAAGCCCCCCCAAAAGCCAGAAGAAGTAATCCAGGTGCCCTTCATTCAAGTTATCTGGTATCCAGCCTATCTTCCCGACCCCGCCCGTAATACACATCACTGCTGTCAAAATCAAAGAACTCAAGTAATTCCCCAAAGCAGTTGTCAACAGTGAAAGCGCGCTACACAAACTCCGCATGGCATCCGGTGATTGATCGTAAAAAAATTCAAGCTGCCCCACCACCATAAACACTTCAGCAGCACCTAAAAGGAAATACTGAGGAACTTGCCAGAAGACGCTCATCGGTACTGGAACGTTTTGGTTCACCAAATCGAGTGATTTTGCAACGTCTAGACGCTTTATCTCCACCAATGCTGCAGCCACCATGGGAAAGATGGAGATAAAGAGACCGATGCCCATTCGTTGAAGTTCAGAAAACCCCCTTTCTTGACCTGTGAATTTCCTTGTGACCGGTACGATGATTTGGTCATAAACCGGTACCCAGATCATGACACTGAAGACGTCAAAAATCGCAAGTGAAGCGGGGGGGATGGCGAACGACCCGATACTCGTGTCCATCATCATCCCTTGCTCCACAAACAACGTTGACATTTGGGCAAAAACAGCAGCAAAAACAATTCCCGTTGCCCAGATTGGGAACATCCGGATCAAGATTTTTAGTTCTTCTACCTGTGTTACGGTGCATAGCATCCAAGGATTGGAGTAGTTTCCATTTTCGGTTCCAATAGATGATATCACAGCAGCTTTATCAAGATACCTGCAAAGGGGAAATGAAAAAATTGAGAAGAAAGCTGTGCAGAACAGAGACCGATTCAATATACAAGAAATTTAGGAAACTGAGATAAGGGATAAGTTCAAATAAGAACCATAAATATTTTGAAAACCCGAGAAACCAACTATTTCATGTACTTATTATTCATGATGAATAATTATCAATATCATGCATCTTCATTGTGAATACAAACAATATCTAGACATTCATCATGAATAAAGCATGAATAACTGGTTTCCATGTTCTCAAACTTACGGTTTTCATCTGCACCTGTCTCCCCTAATATATGTCCAAGTAAAGAAAATTACTTTAGCTCGTCAGTATGCATGAGTTTCCGACTACCCTCAATTGCCGAGACACTATCACGAGTTTCAAACAGGAGAGAGCCATCAATAGGGACCGGAAGATCCCTTTTGCGAAATGATGCAACCAGAACTTGGCACATTCTTGTAATAGGACTCCCCCCTGGTTTCTGGAATCTATAAAGAGGTGTTCCTAGAAAGAAACTCAAGATAGCAAACCCTATGAAGAATGCAGGAATGCCAAACCCCAAGTCCCATCCTCTGTTGTCTTGAATCCAAACTATTAAAGTACCCGAGACCAAGGCCCCGATGTTGATTGAGAAATAAAACCAATTGAAGAAGGATCCCTTACTCACCCTCTCTTTCGGATCCGTGTCATCAAACTGATCAGCCCCAAAAGACGAAACACATGGTTTGATCCCTCCGGTTCCAAGTGCAATCAGGTAAAGCCCAGTAAAGAAAAATGCATACTGAGAAGGGGTAGCTGAAGGGCATATAACATCCACACATTCAACAGGCTTCAAAGAAGGGATTGATGCCGAAAGAGTCAATGTGCACATTCCCTATGGAGAAACGATGAAGAACACAAGAAAGTAATCAAACTAGGGGTAAGCAGTAACTTAACAAAAGGTCATTTAACCCTCGTTATATTCAGCATATGGTATAGACAACGGAAAACACAAGAAATAAGAATGTTATGTTTAAAAGATTGATCGTTACTAAGAAATATATAACGGAGAACATGGAGATTGTCCAATATCTTCCCCAATATGCATCTGCCAAGACAGCACCGAGAAGGGGAGTGAGGTAACAAGTTCCTTGCCACATTGTGACATGTCTGGCAGCCGAGGCATTTCCTTCGTGCAAGTATTTGGTGAGATAGCTCACAAGATTAGTCGATATCCCGTAATAGGCTAGGCGTTCACAACACTCGTTACCTGTTTCAACTCAACACCATTAAAATACAGCATGAAGTTGGTTTTCATAGAAAATTTCATAGAGCATGAGAGAGCTAGTACCAAGTATGAAAGGGCATGCTTTCCAATTTCCAGTATTGCTTTTCAAAACAGGTTGTCCCTTAATGTTGACTGATCCATCTCCTGTATACAGCCTGCTCTCACTCTACATACATAAAACAAAGTCAAGGAAACTAACAAATTTAAACCCCTTTTGGATTTGGACATATCAAAATTCCATGATCAGAAGGAGATGAAAACGAAAACTAGTAACATTCACCTGGATGAGTGCAAGGAATACGTCGTCGTCTTCTTCTTCTGGACGCCCCATGATCAGGCCACAAGTCAACTAGACGTGGTTGCTTCTGACAGTAGCACTAAGGGCCCACCTGAGATATGAGAATTGTCGAAATAAAAGATGAGAAGGTTGCCTGAATGAAAAATGGCCGGCGAGATGGAAAGAAGATTTAAAAGAGTGGGTTTGTGTTGTGATGATGACGTAAGACCATTTTCCAACCTATGCACTGGAGATGCTCGACGCACAAGGATCTATGAGAACTAATGTACACTCTCTAAATTGGATCCTCTCTCTGTAAGCCTTTATTTTATACATAAAATCCTCTCTCTGTAAGCCTTTATTTTATACATAAAAAACATACATATACATATACATATATATATATAATTAAAATATTATTTCATTTAAATAACAAATAAAAAAAAATAAAAAATAAGGGGCTGTTTATCTAAACGCTTACCCGGTAAGCACTTACTATGATAAGAGTCATCGTTTTTGCTTACCGGGTAAGACTCTCAATTATTATCTTCGTTTTTATTGGGTAAGATTTTTGGTCTTTGCCACATTTATTCGGTAAAATAAAATGACTTGATAAACACTTATCTGGATAAACGTTTGGTAAACGATAACAACCCAAAATATGAGAAGGATTAAAAAAAGGTAGAATAAGGAGACCGGCATACCCCTTTTTTCAAATTTGTTAGCTTTCCAGAATGTATTTTCAGTAATTTTTTTTCTTTTTATATATCACCTTCAAATTTTTTTATTAAAATATATTTGGTGAAAGTTTTCCAATCGTTTATTGATAAGAATTATTACTCTCACCTATTTTATGGAAGAACATTCCTGATTATTAAAATGTATTATTGTTAAATATTCTTAACCTAGTAAAATTTATTTGGTAAGAGTCATCATATTCATTTTTGAAGGACTAATCAGTCTTTTGATAAAATATAAAGACTAAATTTTTATGGAATTCACATCTCTTTTTCTAATTTGTTTTATTGAAAAATATTGTTATATATTCAATCATAAATCAAATTTCTTAAATTTAAATATATATTAAATAAAAAATTGTGAGACATTATTAAAATGAATGATCAAATAATTGTGAATACACCACCAACATTTAAATTGACTTGATAATCCAAGTATCATTAAATATATATATTAACTTAAAGGATTTTATATGATTTTTTAAGAGAAAAAAATAATAATATACCGTAACTTTTTATATATTTGGACAACAAATGTTTTCTTTATCGCTGGTTATATAATTACCAGTTATTCTTTTAGAATTTAGCAATAGTTTTTTAATTATGTGAAATATCGGTGTTTTTTAATCTTGATTTATAATTTTTATTTTTATTTTGTTATCACTTTAATTATTTATTGTGTGACTATATATTAACATCTCAAGTTAAACGTAATTAACTTTTAATATTTTATTTGTATATTTCAATATTCAACTTTAAAAGGTGTATGAATTTACGCTGATTTAGTTTATTTGGTTTTTTAAAATTGAGATTTTTTAACTTAAAAGTATTTTTATCAATAATAGTTTTTAATTAAGTAAAATATTTTATTTAATGTATAATTTAATTTAAGAAACTTCATTTGTAATTGGATAGATAAAATATTTTTTAATATAATTTAAAAAAGACGTGAATCACAATCAATTTTGTAACAAGTTACACTTTTGGTTCATCATTATCGTATATTATTCATATAATGTGTATTTATTGATATACATACACACACACACATATACGTCCATTCATATTAGAAAGATGTTCACATAATTCACTAAGATATATCTTAATTTTAATATTTCATTTTATTTTTTGTCTCTGTCGGTATAATACGGTTTTTAGTGGTTTTAATAAAACAATAATATTTTTATTTTTAAATAAAATAAAACTTAAATATATCATAAAATTTTGGAAGAAAAGTATCGATATTAGTATCAAAATTTAAAATTCTCGTTTTTTGTGTAATTTCTTTAATTTAATATTTTATTTATAATTTAATTTAGATTTAGTAACAACGTAATTTATTTATCGTTTAATAATATAATTTTTTTATAAAGATAATAATTAAGTATTTTATTATAACTAACAATTATTCTAATTATATTTTAAATTTTTTATATTTAAAATGAGATGTTTATCTTTTGATTATGTTTATTTATAGTTAGTTATACAAATTCAAAACTGAAGCTTTAATACGTTTTACTTACACATAATTACTTTTAATCTTGAATTTTAATTGATATACATCAATAAACAGTAATTTGTGTATAATTTTAAAAAAATTTGTCAAATATTTTATAATGTAGTATATATATATAATACAAAAATAAAATAAAATTGGTAAAAAATTTATTATTTGAAAAAATCATGGACATCAAATTTAATAAAAATAAAATCCTTGTTTATTATAATTTTTTATTATATTCAACATAATTTTGTTTAACAAAAAGATGCTTTAATTTTAATTTTTTTAAAAATAAACTAAATCGAAAGGAAGGCGTGAGTTGCAGTTGCTTAAATTAACCAAATAAAGAAAAAGAAAATAAAAACGAAAAATTTATTGAATAAACAGGAAATTGACACGTAATTCCACAGTACCACTTCTAGAATACAAAGGTGGGACCACCTTACGTCATGGTATTCAAACGCTACATCATCGCACGACCAATGTTGAATGTACAGCACACGTCAGTCTAGACTATCTACTTAGCAACCACCAGCGATAAATTTAAGCGATTGTAATTCACGCCTTCTTTTTTATTTATTTTATTAAAAAAAATTAAAATCGTTAACAAAATTATCTTCAATTTAATAATAAATTTAAATAAACAAGTTAGATAAAAACAAGTATTCTATTTTCTTTTTAATTTAAAATTCTATATTTTAATAATATAAATACTATTATAATATCCAAAATAAAAAACCATTAATTTAATATAATTTTCTTTCAAAGTTTTTAACCTTTGACTAAGATTTAAGGGCAGTTTATTAAATATTTATCCGGTAAGCATTTAGCAGTAAAATTCAACACTATTTGGTAAGATTATAGTCAACAAAAAAGACTTTTTATGCAACAATTTATTCGATAAGAGCTGATCATGATAAAAGTCATTGCTCTCATTTACCGGATAAGACTCTCGGTCATTACCTCGTTCTTACCGGGTAAGATTTTTGGTCTTTATCATATTCATCCGATAAAGTAATATAGTTAGGTAAACACTTATCCGAAAAAACCTTTGGTAAATGAGCGCTTAGTCAAACTCATTTTATACAAGAAATAGATTAAAAATGCGAATATTGGTCAAAAATGGCTGGTGAAAGTTTAATAAAAGAAGAGAAAAATAAGGAAGGGAGAGAAAAGTCAATCAAGGACAAAGTCAAAATATGTATTCAATTTAAATATTAAAAAAATATTTTGGATGGTAAAAGAAAGGTTTTATTTTAATTTAATTTGGTAACTAAATATTAGATTATGCATTTTTGGAATATAAAAAAAAAATTCACATAATATTGAGAGTTGAACCACACATGGTGACAAGAAATGGTCTTGTTGGGTTTAAAACCGACCCGATTCAGATAATCAAATTTCTATACCAAAAACAAAAATATCATTTTGTCTTTACTTGTAACTAATAAGAGTGATTTACGTTTTTGGTCCTTTGTAAATATCTATTCTTTGATTTTCGTCCCTCCCACACGTAAAGTAAATTTTTGGTTCAAAAGTTATGTTTCTCACCCAAACTTGTTCCCGCTCATAAATGCCGTGAAAAACACAACTTTTGGACCAAAAATGTGCTTTATGTTTCCAAGGGACGAAAGCCATAAAGCAACTATTCATGAAGGACCAAAAATACAATTCACTCGATTAATAATTTCAAAAAAAAAAAATCTACCTCGAACAACCTACTTAAAGAAAACTTGTGGAAGGCAACTGTTACGTATTTCATAGGTGGCAGAGGAAAAAAAGAAAGAAACATAACTAGAAGATGACTGTAAGTCAAATGAGGCACATAGGTGAATCTCTAATTGTCTGGTTCATAGCAAGCACCCTGAATATGGTTCTGAAGAAAACACAAACAACTAATCACGGTAATATAACAAACAGAAAGAATGAGATATGAACGGGTTATCTATGGCTACTGGAATCATGTAGATAACTACCCTATTGGCTTCAACATCAATGATGAGAAAAGAAATGCAATAAAACCATGAACCCACCATTATACCCTTGCTTGAGCAACGACCAAACACTTGCTAGCATTCCCATCACACAAACACAAACACAAACACAAACACAAACACAAACACAAACAAAAACATTCATGATGAACCGAACAGCATTTGTAGTTATTTTGATTGTCTGTTTTGTAATATAAACTTAGATCAAATAGGGGCTAATAAGAAAAGATCAGTTGTGCACCAACTCATAAAAATGACAAACCATAAACATCCAATACATACCCTACATGTGAATGGAGTTGAAGTTTCATATAAAATGCCGGAAGCCTTTCCTTTGTTTTTTTCTTGAACAAGTTGCACATGGAGAATGTATGTATACACACACACACACACACACACACACACACATATATATATATATATATATATCTGTGTGTGTGTGTGTGTGTGGAGGTTCAAACGAGAACCCCTGTGATTTACGAGAATGCGAGAACAACCTCTAAGCCAAAATATGTGTTTAGAATCACATTTTAAGAGAAGTTGAATAATTTTTCAAACTTAAATGAATAGTAAAATTAATTTCAAGTATTCTAAAGACGATGAAGGGTTAATTTGAAAATTGATATCCTAAAATTCAAATAACACGATGTAGAGTATTCCGATCATTTGGGTAGTGATAATCATCATCGTCGACCTTGGGTTATCACAAACAGCACAACAAGAAGGCGAAACTGAAAACAAGGAAGAAACCGAGTAAGGACAAGCGTGTACTCTTGTTCGAAGGCATTGAGGAAGAAGATCGTACAGTCTATTCGAAGGTATCGAGGAAGAAGATCAAAGGTAAGTGTTGAATAACACAGATTGATCACATATTATGACACTTCGATTAGGATTCGATAGATGTCTGTAATCAATTAGGGCTTCAATCTATTAGAGATTCGATGAGAGAATGTCTATCACAGACTTATCACAGTTAAGGGCATAGTCGAGAAATTGAACAAGCAAACTATCACAACTAAAAGTCGATTTATTATAGTGTAGTTAAGGCCAAATGGATTAATATATAATGTATGCAATTTTCAGATTGCTTGCTTATCGTATGATTATCACCGTGTAATTAGGACAAAATCGATTAATTTATGTAAAAATTTGTCAGATTGCTTGCTTATCGCAGGGTTATCACAACTCACTTATTCGTTTATTTGTACACAAATATTTGGATGAGATCGATATTACCCAACCCAGTTGCTTGCTTATCATAGTGTAGATTGATATCACAAGATTGACGTAGATAAAGAAAACGATGGGGATGGGGACGTGAGTTTGACATGGTCAGTTCCAACCTAAAATCATGTGATAATTACAATTAGTTAAAATAACATATAATTATATAAAAAAAATACCTAATTACATTACTACGCTCATTAATATATTTTTATTTTTAATAATCTAAAGAATTAGTCAAAAAGGTTAAAGGCCTACAACTGTTCTTGTATTTTCATAAATTACAAAAGTTCTCATTTGAACCCTTCCCTATATCTATATAGAGGAGCGATCAAATGCAAACCACCCAATTTGTACAAACCGTGCAAACCACCCTCATCCATCGATTTCATTGTTTAATCTTATGAAAATTTTTCATGAAATTGTTTCATATAATACTTAATGAAATTTTAATGGAACTGTTTCATGTATTTCTCTAAAATTAAAATAATGAAAATGATAATATCTATGATTAACACCCTTCACAATAAAAATGATTAATCAACCTCTTATAATTACAAAAAAATGAACAAAATGAAAAATTATGATTGGTTGAATGAGGTTTGCATGGTTTGTACAAATTGGATGGTTTGTATTTGACGCTCTTA
>NC_037539.1:5013865-5017700 GCF_001531365.2 Cynara cardunculus var. scolymus
ACAAAAGTTAACATTAATATAACATCAATGAACCATTTTGTAATGAAATCTTTTCACATTAACATTAATTCCATAAACAACAAAATATAATATGCACCCGTTTCATCATATATTTATTTCATAAAAGAACACAATACATTACGCACCCGTTTCATTTTCATCCTACCAACTAAACATATCAACTTCAATCACAAAGCAACATGGATCATCATGAACCTAGATGTACATTCAATGACAAAGCAACATGGATCATCATGAACCTAGATGTACATTCAATGACAAAGCAACAAGGATAACCATGAAACTTCAATCACAAAGCACCTATTTCATTAACACGTATAATATGCATAGAAAAGACAATATTTGTACATTTACCATAAATTTGGATTAGACTTCAGACTTTTGCTTAAAAAATATTACAATCTTTTACAAAGAAAAGACAATATTTGTACATTTACCATAATACAGTGTAACTCTTCAAAAAAATCTTAATATAGTATAAAAATAATCTATTTATCTCAAAATAAATGTTTACATTTAAAAAGTAGATGTTTATTTTCTCATTATATCCTTTATTATAAAATAAATTTACCTCTCTATTGTTAAAAGTAAAATTGACCGTCAATTGATTAAAAAGTGTAATAATTACATACTCATAAAATCATGTGCTTTTAACATTTACTTTGAGACGGACGGATTAATATTTACATATAGTAAATATAACAAATAAACTTATACACCCTTATCATATTTGATGAAATATGAACCCCTAACCTTCTGGGATATTGTTTTTTAAATTTTTTTTCTTATATTTTACATAAATTCTATATAATTTTTTTATATCAGTTTATTTTATTATCTAGATTTTACTAAATACTAAAAAATATTAACAATTAAAATACATGTATCATATGTAATGAAAAAGGAAAAACATAATCGGCCCACTGGACCCAAACCCAATATCGTTCCATTTTTCCTTTTCTTTGACCCAACTCAAATCAATACAACAAGCAAGGTAATGATTTCTGTCGATTTTTAAGTGTTTTTCTCACAATTTCTAAATAAAGTGATTCTAACAACTATATTATTTTATAAAATTTAGGTATTTAAAAATAACTGTGTTAAACTTTTCTCTAAAATAGAGGGGGAAAAGTCAGAGAATGAAGAAATATTCAAATTTAGAAAAAGATAAAAAATCTAGCATAACTGTTGGAGATGCTTTTATGTGTACTACATTTAAGCATGAAAATTAGTGATTATATTGATCTATATTGGGCCAATTTCATGAGTTAGGGGATAATTGTGTTATTGGTAAATCAACTTAAAAATCAAAACCGGCTACTCAAAACCTAGTGATAATGCATGAAAACTACACCATTTTAAATTAAGAGTAACATTTTTAATTTCTATAAGATAGTGTTCATACGTAAAGATGATTGGACAGAAGTAGACATGACAAGAGAGTAAGACTAGACTGGACTGGACAGAACATGATTGGACAAAACCAATATCTGTTTGGTGTTTGGTATGACTAAGACTGGACATGACAAAACTATACAAGTTGCCCCCGAAAGTTATTCTATGATTTTTATATCATATAATAGTTATAGTTAACACAAAAATAAAGTAAATAATTTAATACGTAAATATTTTTTATACAATTTTCATATACATAAATATAATTGAAGGTAGCTTAAAAAAGCTAGATTTATACAAAAAAGAAAATATGTTTTATTCGGTTCGGAAGATATTTATCAATTGGTGAAGGCACGGTGAAGATTGTTGCAAAAACAATGGTTGTGGATGTATTAGAATTAATAATTGGTGGACGATAGGGCTGTGGAGGACGTGAAGATGGTGGATAGTGGGGGTGTTGGCGGTCGACAGTGGTGGAGGAGGTAGTTGTGGCTTATGTGGTAGAGGTAGGTGTAATGGTAGGCAGCGATGGTGGTTATGATGGAGGTGGTCGACGATACTAGTGGTGGTCGAGATATAAAAATAAAATAAAGCTTCAACTTAAAGAAAGTGAGTAGATATTTTATAAATAAGACCGTTAAGAAAAAATGGATTGTTTACTGGATAAACGTTATCACCCTCACTTACTTTATTGGATAAATTTCTGGATATCAAATGCAATATTGATAAATATTTTTTACCCGATAAGCACTTAACAGGTAAGAGTTTTTTCTCTCATTTGCAGAGTAAGCTTCTTGGTCTTTGTTATATCTTTTACCGAACAAAACTGTTAGTCCTTACCATGCTCAATCAAAAAAAAAATGACAATCATTAAACACTTATCCAATAAATATTTAAGGAACAATAGCTTAAAAATCTCGTTAATACCTCCATCATGTGTGCTCTTTACACTTCTCCATTAATGACAAAGACCAGGTAAATGGTGTCTTAAGCATCAAAATACAATGTCTAAATTATGCTGAATATATATATATATATATATATATATATATATATATATATATATATTAGATTGGATACCCACGTAATACGTTGGGATGTCAAAAAGTTTTGTAAATCAAGGGTATTAAATTTATGTTCATTATAAACTTCATTTTTTTATAATTAAAATATAATTATATTCATAAAAGCAATGGAGTTAAATGTTATTTCAAATCTAAGGAAAGAACCTAAAGTTAAATATTCTTTCAAAACCAAAAAAATAACCAAAATTATGATATTCTATAATATTATTAAATAAAAAGACGTTCAAGATTAAACTCATTTTGAAGATATTGACGAGGTGATCATAATAATATAATTTGTAAAAATAAAAGAAACATATCTTTAATGTATTTTAATTAATATATGATTACCTTCTTTAATATGATAAAGATGTAAAATAAAAAAGTAAAGAATATAAAACAAATTAAATAAATAACTATAAGGTATAACTATAAGTTTTAAAAAACAATTTAGTATATATTTATGCTATTTAATGATATGATTAAGTCCAAAAATGTTTAATATTGAGCTCATTTTTAAAGGTATGACGAGCCTATTATAATGGTATAGTTTGTCAAAAAATAAACGTATTTTTTAATGTATTTTAGTTCACATACGATTATTTATATTAATATGATAAATGAGTAAAATGAAAAAAATAATAAATATAAAGTAAATGAAAAATGAAAAACACTTTGATAACTGTTCATTTGGACTGTATGCACATGTGCATACAAATAATTGAAGTCGTTTTTTTGGTTTATATGCACGTGTGCATGTTATGCACATGTCCATAATGAACAAATTGTCTACAAATTACTTGTATACACATGTGAATACTGTCTATATGAACGGTTACTAGATACAAGTAATTGAAGTTGTTTTTGGTTTTTATGTACGTGCACACATGTTATGCACATGTGCATATTAGATAAATTACTTACAAAGTACTTGTATACACATACGAATACCGTTCAGATGGTCATTTACCAGAGTATTCCTCAGTTTTTTTTTTCAATTTTCTCCTGAATTTTACCCTATATATATACACACACACACATATATATATATATATATATATATATAATCCTTATAAAATAAATCTATTGTGATTATAATAACCCGTCAATAGTGTTACATAGTATTCCATCACTAATGTCATCCAATCATTTTCAAGATCTCCAATCATCATGTAGAATATGTGTAGACCTAGAAAGTGTTATACAAGGGGCTGAAAGATGTTATATAATAAATTACATTATTTATCCATATAAATCAAGTCAACAATTAAACACACATTAAATAACCACCAGAAGAGTATTCGCACAATACAGCGAGACACATCTCGATTTTAATGTTCTATTTTATTATTTGT
>NC_037539.1:5017710-5019915 GCF_001531365.2 Cynara cardunculus var. scolymus
GTAATTTCTTCAATTTATTTATTTTTATTATAATTTAATTTAAGTTTAATAACGAAATAATATATTTTTGGTTTAATAATATAACATTTTATAAAGACAATAATTAAGTATTATGTTAGAACTCAATGATTATCCTAATTATATTTTAGATTTTTTTATAGTTAAAATGAGATGTTTGTCCTGTATTTGATTATGTTTATCTGCAGTTAGTTACACGAATTCAGACATGGAGCTTTAATAAGTTGTACTTACGCACAATCTACTTGCAATATTGAGTTTTAAGTAATATGCATTAATAAACAGTACTTTACACATAAAAAGTAGTTTTTAAGAGTTTTTGCCAAATGCTTTATAATATAGTATAGATATTATCTTTATTCAATTATTATTTTTAAATAATAAATTTTTAGAAGACTTGTTAAAAGCATATATTTTAAAAAATATTTGTATACAGTCATGTCTGAAAATAAGTTCTCCAAAACCTACATTTTTCAAATAATAGAACTGAATGAGTTATTTTCATTTTTTATTTTATTACATACGTATTAACAAAAAGATACTGTATATTCTTTTAAGAAGTATTTTTTTCATGACAAAATATGGAGGAAAACTGTATAATAACATTTTGGGAAATAAAACAAATAAACTCATGTAAAATTCAAAAACTAAATCGTAGCTATATATCAACGTGGTAATGTACTAGTAACGTTGAATGAACGTTACTAATACATTTAATTTCTCAAACATCATCCAACCATTCTTCAATATAAGCCTGTGGGTACTCCAATAAGCACTTTTTTGGATGGTCACTGTCTTAAAAGTGGTAAGGAACAAGCTATACAAATGACCATGTTTGTTACTTGTTTTTCTTTTAAGGCAAACACCACTACCACTTCTGAATATGCTTCAACCCCAACTCAAATTAATGACCTAATCACTTACAAGTTATTAAACGCAAAATATACACGTAACTATCAAACCAAACGTATTCCACTCGAATACAGTGTCTTGGGTATAGAATGTGTATAGATTTTTCATCTACCTCAAAGGGTGGGGGTAATTTTGTAAAAGAATTATAGC
Organism: Cynara cardunculus var. scolymus; assembly: GCF_001531365.2. NCBI lineage: Eukaryota > Viridiplantae > Streptophyta > Magnoliopsida > Asterales > Asteraceae > Cynara > Cynara cardunculus. Next base: position 5,018,791 of record NC_037539.1, read on the forward strand.
TTACAAAGTTTCGAGAATTTTAAAAAGAAACCGTGGAACAGAAAACCAGATGAATTAATTAAAGCATGGTATTGGGACCAAATCCTCATGCTTGAGACCATGCATGTATGCAACAACCCAAAAGACAAACAATTATATGGCTGAATTCACTTTCATGCTTAGTACAACAGTTAGGTTGCATGTTTGTACTTTTGAAAATGACAAAAATAGCGTCATAGTAACACAAGCTGACTTGGAAATGTAAAGAATATATTCCAAGATCAAAGACACCATATATTCCAAGATCGAAAACACCATATTTACCGTCTTATCAAATGTCAAACAAACCACTTTTAAGTAAAAATCTGTAAATAAAAAAATAACTGTTTTCAAAAAAATCAGTAATTATATTAATGGAGAAAGTTTTGTAGAAGTGAAAAAAAGACTATATACATATCTATATATATAGATATATAGAGAGTTAATCATTTGAAAACTCTAAAATTTGTTTCAATTTTTTTTTTCATTCTAAGTATATTATTTAATGTATTGATTAACATATATTTGTTTCATATGTATTCGATTCACAATGTGAAACCTTTTTACGTGTATTTTTTGTTTCACTAATGCGTAAAAAAAGTTCACATTGTGAACCGAATACATCTAAACAAACACCTTGTGAAATAAATATATTTCTTTTGTCAATATTCTAATCCTACTTTTAGATTAAAAAAAAATATTATGATATAACACAAGATGCACAAATTGTCAATGTTATCATAATTTAATGGATTCTCAAAAGAAAGTTAAGTGTTAAAAATAACAACCTACTTTCAAATTATTTTATTATAACATTTTATTTTCATTTTTTTTATTATAATAATATATTTTTAAATTAATATACATTAAGGCATTGTACTTTGAACTTTTTCTCATTTCAACAATAATAACTTTTTTATTTGAATTAATACGACATGACACAAGTTACTAGATTTATATGTTATTTTATAGTTCATATACGATGTTTACATGTAATTTATTGTTGACATGTCTAATTTTATTATAATATTATATTTTTCAGAAAAATTGATTTTACATATTATTTAATAAATATATTAAATTAATTATAATAATTCTAAATTATTC
>NC_037539.1:5020115-5027833 GCF_001531365.2 Cynara cardunculus var. scolymus
GTAACAAGGAAAATAACAAGAGTTGTGTTACTCTACAGACAAAATATTTATTTAAGAAAATTTGGATCGATATATTATTAAATAAATATATTAATTCATTTATTCGTATAAAAATATTTGTAAAACATAATTTATTCCGCCAACATTTTAAAAAATGTTAAAAATGTATTTTGCAAATATAGAAAATAATAAGTGTTACCTTGTTACGAACAAAATATTTTTACCTTAAAAAATCATATTTGTTTATAATAATGTTATTCTATAATATTTAATTTGTATACAATTTAATAAAAACGGATTTTTTTGACATGTTTTGTTCTATTTATTTTTAAAGAGATTGATGAAAAAACATACTCTAGGTGTGATATGAATTGTCGGAAGGGAAAATGAGGATTTTTTTTTGAAAGGGAGTCTTTTATTTATGTCACATAATCAAAATGACATGTCGTCCACATCATCTGATTTAAGTCTTGTAAGCAAAAAAAAGTGTTAACCAGGCATAAGAATGAGACCCATCCTATTGGGGAATGTTGATCATTTCACTAATTGATTTGATGATGATCCATTTTATCTATCGAAGTATAATATTTCTATTATTTAGTTTCAACGATCTTCACTAAGTCAATTCAGTGATCGCTGAATATGTATTGTAATTCTCTTAGAGATTGTTATACTTCAAGAAGACAAAACTCGCACCACAGATCCTTCTGCAATGTCGAAGACAGAAGTTGAAGATTAGATACTAGGAAGTTCATGATCTGAAGCGACATTCAGTTATTACAAGCTCGTCTACATATGTGTGAAGTCTGCTCAAGTTTCAGTGAATACTGAAGAGACCTTTCAGCGTCATCCCACTATTCAGCGATCAAATGGAACTTACCAAACACAATTGTTTTTGTCTTATCCTCCCTCACACAAAGGACAAACTCATACATTTTGTAGAGTATAGTACAGTACAGAGCCACTCCATTGACTCTATAGTGCTTACCTAATTTATGAAAAGATGACTGCTCATATACAACCAAAAGGACTGTTTACTATAGCAAAGAACAAGTTTTCCTCCAAAAGCTTGACACATGCTTTGTATTTTCTGAATTGCATTTAATGCAATGAATATAAACAGTTGAGTGCTCTCATCACAGTTATCAATCTTTCTTACTACTAATTTACCCAAGAAGTTACTTCTCTCTCTACTCTCTGTTTTAAGAGAAAGAACATTTTGAACAAGTGAAGAGCACTTCGACTCTTATCTTTATTTATTGTAGCAAATCTTTTCTCTTTGCTATTTGTAATTATGTGTATCTTAGATTATTTAAATAGGTTCTTTACCTTATCTCTTCTGCAAACAATCAGTAAAATTTGTATTTATCTTATTTATCAATATATAATTTTTAAAAGTGAAAGTTTCTGTGTTTTTATTCGTTCCCCCTTTCTACAAACTGATTATCTACAACTCTTGTAGATCCGTCTGGGACCAACAGGGAACCTGATGTACCCGACCCAACAAGGACGACTATTCCTTGCAACAGCGAGGATGCGGATAAGGACAGAGATCCTTAAAAGTTAAAAATCAGGTATCAGTGACATAGGTAACATGATCCTTGCCCCATCACCGCATATTATAAAAAGAAAATGTTAAATTTTCAATTAAACCTAAATATAAAAGGTTAGTGTTTATATTTGGTGTAGCATAAAATACTAGGAGTTATTTAAACAAAAGGTGTTTGATTTGAATTTGGAAGGTCGTGGGGCCCAGAGGCACCAACCGAAGACTCTCTGATGATTTGATTTTGTTTCCAAAATTCCAAACCAGTCCGGCATGCATATGGGGTGGGCCCCACTTCTTAAGATATGTTCCTATACGTATGACCCCACTGTAACAAAACATTGGCTGCCCCACACAACCAAATTCACACTAAAAAAGTGAATAAAATGTTCCAGTAGAGTACCATCCAACCTCCAATCATTCACAATCAATAATAATCAAAACTAAAGCAAATCATTTGATATCTTTTTTCCCTTTTTTATTTTTTACTATTTTCTTTAAATAAATAAATAATTTATATGTTAATTATCAGCTTCACAACAATATATTTTTACAATTATATATTTTAATTAAAAAAATCAATAATATTTTAAAAAAAATTAATAATATTTTAAAAAGTGGTAGGAAATTTGAAACATGTCTGGTGTGGGATTCTTTTTTTTTTTTTTTTTGCACTTGCAAATTGGATTTTACCTTATGCAACATCAACAAACATCCTATCATAACCACTGCAATTATTAAGTCCCCCACACTCTTCCCCAGAAGATCAAAAGTAGTCCCTCAACATTTTGATTATCCCAATAAACCCCCTAACTTTTTTCTTTTTCACTTTTCCCATCCCTTCCAGTTGACGGGATATTTCTTCTTCACTTTATTCTCTGTTTCTTTCTCTTTACTCTTTACCACTCCAATTTTGTCTTTGTGTTTCTTGAAATTTGAGCTACCGGCGCACACCTAAATCAGCACAACGTACAACTTCAAATTCAACCACCACACAATCTCTACACACATTTTATATATATATATCATTCTAAATCTCTCTGTCATATCAAACACCAAGAAATGGGTCACCATTGCTGTAAATTCTAACTGTCTATCAGTTCTCCGGCCGGTGATCATTGTCATACCAAGAAATGGGTGATCTTTGCTTGGAATTTTCACTGTAAATCTGTTCTCCGTCGACCCACGTTCAGTTTTCCGGTGATCATTCTCGTATCATACACCAAGAAAATGGGTGATCTTAGCTCCATTGCATACTTTAACAATCACCCACGTAACCATGGTTCTTCGTTGTGTTGGGACGTCCACAATCTTCAACTTCCCAACACGGACATCTCTCACAGTAAGTTAACATTCCGTTGTGTATATATACTATGCATACATGCATCTACTTATATATATATATATATATATATATATATGCATGGTGATGATGAGGTATGTTATATGTGGTGCAGGTACGGAAATGAACACTACTCCACCATTCTACGATCAGTTACTGTTTGATTCGGATCTGTCGTCGGGGTATTTAGAGGATGCTTTGTTTGAATTCAGCTCCAAACGACGCCGTTTGATGATGACACCTGATGATCATCATCAACCCAACAATCAAAATTCAAGTCCTCCCTCATTTCCGGTAACTTTTTTTAATATTTAATGTTTAAGTTTCATTATAAAATTCCATTTTTAATGGTGGGCACCCTCTGGATTTCATGCCTTGATCCCATTATTCCACAGAGCTACTGGAATTTTGATTCTGCTGATCATGACTTTGAGAATTTTAGTGGGCTTAACGGTATGGAAATAATATATACTTTTTTATTTTATTTACAAACAATTATTTGTTCATTTATATTATTTTATTCACATTTAATTATTTGTTCATTTATATGATATTTAATTACTGCAGTGAGTGGGGATCATTCAACTTCATCTTCGCAGAGCAAGAGCTCCATCAACACCCAGTTCTTCTCTGATAAAGAAAGTCTAAGTTCATCATCAGACCACTTCACTGGTACGTGTATTACATCTCTCTCTCTCTTTCTCCATATATATATATATATATATATATACATACATACATGTCATAAATACATACACATGTATGTATGTATGTATGTATGTATGTTACAGTATGTATGTTTCTACAGATATACATGTATATATCTTGTACAGGAACCTGATCAGCTGCATGATGATGATGATGTGTTCTTGAATGACAAACCATGCATACTTTTTGACCATTCAATGTTTGACTTCATGAACACGAAAGTTGTTGAATTTCTTTTCTAAATACGATCCTTCGTCCAAAAGAAATACGTAATTTAACAAAAAAAACTTACTGAAAATAATATATATATATATATATATATATATATATATATATATACACACACTATTTGTTAACGGGTTTAATAATTTGAAAACACAAAATTTGTTAGATCCAACAAAAACTTCTACTTTAAGACAATTTTTTCTTGATCTAAGTGTAATATTTAATGAACTGATTAATATTTGTTTCATATGTATTTGTTTTAATTCATAATGTAAAACTTTTTTACGTGTATATTTTTTATTTTATATATACGCCAAAAAGGTTTACAATGTAAACAAAATACATGTGAAACAACCATATTTTTAAATAAATATATGTTAATCACTGTTTTAAATAATATAAAATATCACATGATATAATAGTTGTCATGCAATAGAAAGTCTCCTTTCATCAACTATAATAAAAATTTTAAAAATATCAAGGATTTTGTAACCTTCCAAAATAAGCAATAATAATATTTAGTGCATAAAACAAATATTAAAATAGAATTTAAGAATAAAAATTTTGGAAAAGCTAAAATTTGAAAATTGTGTGAGCAAAAGTAAACGCATTTGGTTGATTTAAATTAATCCTAATGACAATGACATTTTTCTTTTTGGAAATTATACTTTTTTTTCTTTTTCTATGCTGAAATTCAACCATCATTATTAGAGATACTTATGAGTTGAGTTGGTTTAATCGAGTCGAAGACATTTGAACAACCTAAGTTCAATGTTTGCGATTTGAAAAATCTTAACCCAACTCAATCCAAACCAAAATGCAACCTAACCCAACCCAAATTGTATGGGTTAGTCGAGTTAATACATTGGTACATTAAAATATTCTTCTAAACTTGAATATGTTATTTCTCTACTCATATTTATTTTTCACTATCAATCATTTGATACAACATATATCACATTCAATAAATTTTTTTCTCAATTTACATATATATGTTCACAGTTACCGAATATATATACGAATGAGTTATATAAAGATGAATAATAGATTGAAAATATGTGTATATGAAGAAGATACGTGATGGTGTAATTGTCTAATGTATATATTAATAAAACTCAACAATCATATTAAATCCAAAAAATACAAGGATATCGGGTTGGGTTGAGTTCAAATAATAGTAACCAAATTTCAACCTAATACCTACAGTTTGAAAATTTTACAAATCGATTAGACATCGGGTTGTTTCGGCATGTTGGGTTGGGTTAGGTTGATCAGGTTGGTCGGGTTTTTGAGCACCCCTAATCATTATGTCATATATATATATATATATATATATATATATATATTATAGCCTAAATCTAATAATATGTGCATTCCTTCTAATGTGATAATCAAAGTCAACTAATGTATTAATTAAGAATATAAAAATTAAGTCTTAATATTAAGTTATATAAGAAGTAGATAGGAGTGTATATTTAACCCACCTCTTATATAACTATATGATTGTTATTAGGATCGTTTAAACTTTAATAATCATTCTTGTTCATTTTTTATTTGTAAAAAAAATCACAGGTGGATACGACGAGAGTAAAAAAAAGGTGATTACAAGGGTGGTGTACCCATTTGCATTGGTAAAGCCAGGAGGATTTAAAGGGGATATCACGCTGAATGACATTAATGAAAGAATCCTAATGCCGCCGACTAGGCCGGTCAAGCATCCGGTGGGAGACTTTGCTTGTCGGCCTATGGTGTCCCCCAACGGACCAGGTCTTTCCGGGAAGGCTGTGGTGGCTCTCACCAGAATCCAAACACATGGGAGAGGCACAATCACCATTATCAGGACCAAAAACTGAATAGATGTTTCCATCTTGTATAGAGTATAACTCGTTAATTACCAAAAATATAAATATTGTATTGGTACTTATTCATCAAATTAGTTCCAATTTCTTAGATCTTTATTTCTATAACGTCAAGCTTATTGCATGTACTTTTATACATAAGATGCTACTTACGAGTGCATTTAATTGTATATGTACTCGTGTACTTGTCGAATGAGTGGATATACCATCAAGTGTACCTCTGGATTTATATTATTATATAACTAGTACATTTGTATGTTTTTTACAACACGCCTCTACATTTTAAGCTTTATTTTAAATACCTGAAGTGTTCTCTTTTCAAGTTCTAATGTTTTTGTGGGAATATGTTTTATTATGTAATTTTTAGTATCAAAATCTATAATTGATTGATATTGGTCTAATGAATTCTGATTTGTAAGTACATATACAAGAACTTAGTACCCTAAACCCACAGTTATTTTCAAACATGTGTTATGTAACCATGCATACATATTGATGAATCAGGGTTAATTTTGAAATGGTCAAAAGTATTATAGGGTTTGTAACAACTCATCCCATATGGATAGAAAGTGAGAATTATTAGCTTCTTATAAGTCCCAAGTAGTGTGTCACCAATAACTTTCACTATGATTTTAAGTTGGATTCAAAATTATTGGGTCAGCTCGTTGCTTTGGGCTTTGGGGGTGTTACAAATTGTATCAAAGTCGATCCCTGTACCATCAGAATGGTGGGACAAACCTCATTAGGTATGATGAGTCATCGAGAGGGGGTGTTTGTAACATCTTAGGTGACCCACATTGCCGATGATAAGGAAAAAGATTCTGGACAGGAGTTTAAGTGGGAGAATTTGTAACAACTCGTTCCACATGGATAGAAAGTGAGATTTATTAGTTTCTTATAAGTCTCAAGTAGTGAGCTACCAATAACTTTCATCATACTTTTAAATTGGATTCGAAGTTACTAGCATACCCCAATAATATAACTACAAAATTTAATACTTTATAAATAAAAAAAAATATTTGAAATTAATAAAAATTTGAAGTTTGTTATCACATTCACATTCTTGTTTATGCTAAATAATACATAGCTAAGTAAGTTATGAAATAAAAGTAAAATATTTAAGAAAAATAAAGTAAATAAAAGTAGAAAAAGAGCTTTTATAAATAAAAAAAAAAAGAGAGGAGAGAAATGAGTGGAGGAGAGAAAAATGAGGTTATCTTTTTCTTATTTAAATATAAATAAGTAAAATTATTGATTAAATGACACTTGATTTCAACTAATCTTTGTTATTTATTAAAATTAAATGGAAAAAGAATATGATAATTGAACAAAAATTTTAACTATTTTCAGATAGGTTAAGTCACAAAAAGATAGATTTTGATTAGTTGGATAAAATTATTGTTATAAAATTAAAAGAATAGGTTAAACATGAAAATTATGAGTTAAATTTTATCATTTATTATCACATCATTTTGTTATAAATAAAATAGTATAATAAATTAATCTGCTTAGAATTGTTTTGCCATAACAATTTAATGGGAAATTGAAAATTGGCGTCTGTCCTATAACTCAATTGACAAAGAGGTGCGGAAAATTCTCCTCACATTGGTATTTTTGGAGGTTGTTTCGTGTGAAGTCGGTTGCAGTTATCGGTAATCAACTTTTTGCCCAAATGTAAGGGAAATTGTTAAAAAAATCCTAATTTAGTTGGTTTAAGGTTTTTATAGTTCAAAATTTTATCTACTTAAAGGTTTACTAGAAGGATACTCACGCAATGCGCAGCGAGATAAATCTCCATTTAATCTTTCGTTTTATCTTTTGTATTTGTCAAAATAATATGGTTTATGTGATTTTGATAAAAGATAATATTTTTACTTTTGAATAAAAGCAAATTTGAAGATTTCATAAAATTTTGAAAAAATATATCAATATTAATATCAAATCAACTAATTAAAAGTTCTTTATTTTTTGTACAATTTTTTAATTCAAAATTTTATTATAATTTAATTTAGATCTAATAACGAATTAATTTATTTTT